>NW_020837997.1:5914887-6156795 GCF_003676395.1 Aethalodelphis obliquidens | reverse complement strand
GTGTGTGTGTGTGTGTGTGTGTGTGTGTGTGTGTGTGTATGTTGTGGGGTGACCCAGCCCATGCCCAGGTGGGATTCCAGGTATAAGAGAATCCCCAGTCTGTTGACATGGACACTCCCCACCTGGGATAAGGTTCCACCTGGCAGCCGGGTGGCCGTGTGGGTCCCCCATCCCCTGACCTAATGAGGTGACTCTGGCACTTCCGGCAACAGGTGACAATCTGGGTGGCGTCGGGACCATCGTAAAGCTCAGTCTGGAGGTGGGGGCGGCTGGAGCTTTGTTGTGCGGGGGAGAGGAACGGGCCGGGCGGCCTCCTCCCTTCCCGGGGCACCGCGCCAGGCACCTGCTCAGGTGGAGCTGCACCTGCCCGGAACCGAACGCTGGGAGGGAGAACGAGTGGCAGGGTCGACAGGCACCGGGATGCACAGCCAGCCACAGACACCTGAATTCTAGCCTCCGCCGCGCCCCCTCTAATTCTTGGGGAAGGGCGGAGCTTGGGGGTGCTTCAGGACCTCCCCGCTCCCCCCTTGTGCGTACCTCCACCAGCCGAGAAGGGGACTGTGCTGGCTCCACGGTGCCGGCCCAGGGAGGGGGCGCCCAGTGCTCGGGGGAGGGGGGGACCCGTCCTGGCCGCCCCGATCCCGGGGGCTCCGGCAGCGCGCGGGCGGGGGTCCCCGGCGCCGGCTGGCCGCCAGGGGGCTGAGGACGCAGGTGCGCCTACCTGCAAAGCATCGCTGGCCATGTCCACGCGCCGTCCGCCAGGGGTCCCCGCGCGGAGAGAGGGGCGGTGAGAGGAGCGTGCGTACGCCCCACGCGGGGCGGGGAGGGGGCGGGCGCGGCGCGACCCCCCCGCCCCGGGCGCACGGCCCTCTCCGGCCTGCTCGGCTCTAGCCCCGCCTGGCCTGGCCGCCGTGTCCGTGCGCCTCGCCCTCCGGCCCCAGCTGCCGCTTGGCTCGGTCACGTGACCGCTTAGGTCGGCGCCCGAGGAGGGGGCGGGGCCGAGGGGGTGCGGCTCCCGGCGGCCCCCGGGGCTGCGGGGTCCTGCCTGCCGGACGGCCCCCTCCCCGGCCGAGAGCGCGTCGTCGTCTTCCCCAGCCTTTTTCTCTTTCTGAATCCTCCTTCTGCCCACGGGTGCTCCGTTTGAGCGCGCAGGAACCCGAAGAAAAGAGTGAGCCACGTTAAAGCGGGGAGCTGTGGAGGCCTTTGGGCCTCCCGGGATCTCTCAAAAAACAAAACCAATTCATCCCCGCCTGTGTTTGCAATTTTAGGCCTCTTGGAACGGTCCGTCATTCTAAGGCACCGGAGCTTCCCCATAGGCTGGAGACAAGCTCTGAGCAGACTTGTGTTCAAATCCCCGCCTGCCTTGGGGGAGTCCCCAAGCCCTAAAAGCCCCTCATCTGTAAAACGGGAAGGATTTACCTACCCACCCCTTAGGTGTTGGCAAAATTAAATGAGACAATACCTGCCAAGTGCTGTGAACACACAGCTCAATAAAGTTTAGCTGCTGTGATTTTTAGTGTTTTTGCCGTTGTTATGAAAAGGGATTTGAACCCTAAATCCGTCACGGACTCGCTGCGGGCCCTGTGGCCGCTGAGTCCTCAGTTTTCCCTGCTGTAAAATGGGGGCCCGCCTCTTCTTCGGGGCTGCTGCATGCAGGTGGCGCTCCACAATGCACACTCCTGCCCTATCGGAGGCAGAAGGGAGACCTTTGAGGAGCTTCTCAGGGTCTCCGGAGTCTCTGTAGCACGCAGGCAGGCTCGTGGCCGACCCCGCACTCCCTTTCAAATCCGGTGACAGGGCCAAGCCGCGGTCCCTGGGGCGCTGGGCGGGGAGCGTTCCCTGGCAGCGCCGCCTCATTGGCGCCCTCCTGGGACCCGCCAGAGCGTGGAGGGCTGCGGGTACCTTGGTTACCCGCAGCTGTGTGTGGTTTGCACCGTCCCAGAGGCCGGGGCGGGATGTTTTCTTTCTCCCTTTTTCCTTTGGGCGACTCTTTGGGGCTGGTTGTTGTTGGTGGTGGTGGTGGTTAACAGAGAAAGAACGAGAAGGAGGAGGAGGAGAAATTATACCAATCCAGAATCCACCCACTTCTCACCCTTCCACTATCTGCACCGGGTCCAGTCTTCATCATCGTTCGCCTGGACCAGTGCAGTCACCTCCTCCCGGGTCTTTCGGCTCTTCCCTCGACCTCGTAGTCTCTTTTCCCCACAACACCCCAAGGACTCCTAGGAACACCTGAGTCAGGTCGTGTCCCTCCTCTGCCTAGATCCCTCTTTGGCTCCCACTTTCCTCAGAGTAAAAGCCAAAGTCTTACCCGCAGCCCACAAGGCCCTGCACGATCTGCCCCCTTCACCTTCCCTCTCTCCTCTTCTCCCACCTCTTTCCCTTGCTCCCTCCCTCCAGCTACACCTGCTTCCTGGCAGTTCCTCAAATATTCATCCATTGAATTAAAGAAACCTTTGAGCTAGTTCTTTTTCTCTTGATTTAAATATGAGGAAACTGAGGCTCAGAGAGAAGCCCCTCACCCCAATTATAAAGTCAGGATGTTTAGAGTCCTTGCCCTGTCTTCCTCTAATTCTCCAGCCCACCCATTTTACAGATGGGGATGAGGGGGCAAAGCAAGGCTGAGAGCCAGCCCAGGAACTGGGTCACCTTAGCCAAGGATGGGCTCTCTGCTGCCTGCCAGGTTTCCAGGCTGCCTCCCCGGATGGAGCTGGGGAACCCTGCCAAATTCTCTCTCCAAGCTTCCGGCATTCATTTACTCAGTGAATATTTATCAGCACCCACTGGGGACTTTGGTAGCACTGGAAACAGAGTCGCACTCTGGGCTTGAAACAGGGAGACCAAGGACTTATTGTATAATCTCAGCCAAATATGATAACTGCACCAGCACCGCCCTGTAGCTCCTCTGGCCTCTCTCCAATCCTCTCTGGGGCCTTGGAAACCCTAAATCACACCCACCCCCACAGCTCTGCCTGCTGGAAAACCTGTTTCTGGCTCTCTGGAGCTCTTAGGAAAAACACCACTCCTCACCTGGCCTACAGGATGGTCCTGTCAGGCCTCTGCCCACCTGTCCAGCTGCATCCCCCTCCACTCTCCTCATCCACATCTAGCAAAACTGGCCTTCTCTGTGTTCCTCAAATATTCTCACCTTATTTCCAACCACAGGGCCTTTGCACTGGCTGTTCCCTGGTCTTTAATGCCCTTCCCTCACATCTCCCCAAGGCTGGCCTCTTCTGATCATTTAGATCTCTGTTTAAGTGTCACCTCCTCTGCTTCCCAGAGCACCTCCATGCCCTGTCATCTCTGGTCCATGGCTCTGTTTTATTTATTTTAAATATCACTCCTCTCTGAAATTTCCCAGTAACTGGCCTAAGCTCGCTCAGTCTTTGTGGAATGAGTGAATGCATACACTGTGAGCTGTCAGGAGAAAGGTATCCCAGTCCAGTGAATGCCTTGAGGACATAGGTGCCCCACTACAGAGGAGGCAGAACGGCTGGCACTAAGGGACAAATTAGGAAATTACAAAATAGTTAAAGAGGAAGGGCTTCCCTGATGGCGCAGTGGTTGAGAGTCCGCCTGCCGATGCAGGGGACACGGGTTCGTGCCCCGGTCCGGGAAGACCCCACATGCCGCGGAGCGGCTGGGCCCGTGAGCCATGGCCGCTGAGCCTGCGCGTCCGGAGCCTGTGCTCCGCGGTGGCGGAGGCCACGGCAGTGAGAGGCCGGCGTACCGCAAAAAAAAAAAAAAAAAAAGAGGAAAAGGGTGTCTGGTGGAAGAAACAGTCAGGGCAAAGGCCTAGAGGTGGGTGAGGTAGAACTCGGCATGTCCTACTTCCTCTGCCTACATCTCCCACCCCAATCCCCTCACTCACACTCTGGCTGCATGACCTCCTCACTGCTCCTCACACATGCTGATTCCTACCACAGGGCCTTTGCTCTGGCTGTTCTCACTGCCTGCAGTACTTTTCCTTCTCATCTTGGCATTCTATCTTCCTCACTTTATTTCCATCTTTACTTAAATGTCACCTTCTTAGAGAAGTTTTCCCTGACTGCATCTCCACCTAAAACAAGGCCCACCCCATCCCTAGCAAAGTCTATTCCTCACATAGTTTGATTTTTCCTCCTTGCAAATTTTAATAAATTTGACTTTACTGTTTTCTTTCTTGTCTGACTTCACCAGGAAGATGTCAGCTCCCAGAGGGCAGGGATCATTGTCTTGTTCACTGTTGGGTCCCTGGCTCCTAGAACAGGGTACTCAAAAAATAGCTGCTGGATGAATAGATGGGTGAACAAACCAGGTATCATAAAGCATGGCTGGATTTTTTTTTTTTTTTTTTTTTACTGCTGATGAACCTGGAGTAGAGGGAAGGCTCCAGATGTTGCAGATGGTGGGAGTGGAATTCAGACTTGACCCTGAGGACTGTGGGAACCACTGGTGGATTCTTAGAAGGGGAGGAACTGAGTGAGGGTTATCTCTCAAAAGATAAGGTTCTTTGCAAACCAAGTCTCCACCAGTCAAGGCCAGAGAAAAGAAATGGGAGTAGATTCATCTGACACCAGAAGAACTAAATGTATCAACAAGGCTAAACTCAAAAACACCATGTGTGTGGGGGGTGGGGGGGCTGGGAGGGGGGGGATAAAAAAGCAAGTTTAAAAAATGATACAGTTTGATATTGTTTATATCAATTACTAAAAACCAGAAAGTGAAACTGTGTATTAAGTTTGTGGAATGTTCAGAGTAGCGGGCTTGTAGTATGCCTGGCATCCTGGCTGAGGCCCGCCAGGCTCTCTGGGTTCAATTCCTGACACCACTGCCTATGAACAGTGAGACCCTGAGCAAGTTACTTCACTGCTCTGTGCCTCAGTTTCTTCATCTGTAAAAGGGGATGATAATAGTGGCGCCTACCTCATAGGTTGCTGGGGAGCCTAAATGAATTAATTCTTGTAAAGCACAGAATAGGCGTTAAGTAATTGTTCAGTATCATTATTTTTATTGAGGATGTTTCTGTAGTGGGGGAGGGGAGTGGAGTGAGGGAAGTGAACAGAAGTGACTTCCACTTTAACGATAAGGTGTTATGTCTTTTATTTTGATCGAGGTATAACTTACATATGGTAAAGCACACAAATCTTTTGGTGTGCAGCTCCGTGAATTTGTACATACATACACACCCCTGTGGCACCACCCAGGCCACTCGCCTGCTGCATAAGTTTTGCTTGTATTCTTTCCCAAGCAACCTCCTCATGTAGATTCTATCACCATAGACTAATTTTGCCTGTTCTCGAATTTCATACCTAATGGAATCATTTAAAAATTTTTTAAATGTCTAGATTCTTTCACTCAATACATTTGTTTTGTTTTCTATTAGAATAAAATTCACACACCATAAAATTCACCCTTTTTAAATGTACAGTCCAGTGATTTTTAGTATGTTTGCAAAGAATATGATGTTTTTGGTATGCATCCATAATGTTGTGTATATCGATAGTTTATTCCTTTCTATTTCTAGTGTTATTCCATGGTGTGGATGGAGCACAGTTTCTTTATCCATTCGTTTGTTGATGGACATTTCAGTTGTTTCCAGTTTGGAGCTCTTATGCATAGAGAATGTTCACTGTTCGTATCTTTTTGTGGACAAAAAGGGTTTCATTGATTGTTAATTCTATACCGAGGAGGACTGCTTAGTCATGACATAGGTGCCTGTTCAATCCAATGGGTCTGATCTGGGATGATCCCCTCCCCCGCCAGGGGCGGGGACATTACCAACGTCAGGAGGCATTTTTGGTTTGGAGACACTGAGGCGTGGGTGCTACTGGCATTGAGAGGCCAAAGATGCTAAACATCCCATAATGCACAGGATGGCTCCCACCACAAAGAAGGATCCAGCCCAAACGTCAAGAGTGCTGGGGTTGAGATACCCTGCTTAACCTTATCACAAACTGCCAAATCGTTTTCCAAAGTGGTTTTCTCATTTTACAAGCCTGCTAGCAGTGAGAATTCTGGTTTCTCCACAGCCTCTCCTCCAGCCTCAGTACTGTGAGTCTTTTCCTTTTTAGCCATTTGGGTGGGTGTTTTCAAATTTTCTGTATCTTAAAATAATTCTGAAGTGAATCAAGCCAATGTGACAAATGTTACTATTTGTTCATCTTGGGTGGTGGAAGTACTTTAGCAGGCTCTGATCTTTTCTGGATTTAAAGTTTGTGGGTTTTTTTGTTTCTTGTGTTTTTTGTAATTGTTTGTTTGTGTGTTTTGAAGCATAGAAACCCGCCACCCTGCCCCACCCATGGCTGCATGGATGGTGGGTGTGCTGGGCTTTTTTTTTTTTTTCCTGTTTTTCCAGACTTTTTTTTTTTTTTTCAGACTTCTTTACTGGACTCAACTAGCTTCGGTCTCCTCCTCCTCCTGCATCATCTCAGATGATCTAATTACTCCAAGCTCACCTCCCACCTGCTTTCCTGGAGTACCTCCTCTGTCCCTGGGGACTGGTTTTCTCCAGGCTTCCAACTTACCTGGCTTTGGCCTCTATCTCCACCTGTAGAGGTTTTGGCCATGTCTAATGATGAGAGATGGCCTGGCCTTGAATCCCTGCCAGCTGTGTGACTTTGGGACTGAGATTAATCCTCTCTGGAGCTCCTGTTAACCACCCGACAATGGATATGGACAATGGATGTGCTAATACACGCACCTCATCTGCTCCAGGTGGTGATTAGTCTGTTCATATATTTAGATTTCTTAGAACAAGGCTGAACAACCAGGACAGGGACTGGGGTGAGGAGGGGAAGCACTTGCCTCAGACACAGAATTTAAGATACACATGTTTTAGCACAATTTTTTTTTAAATGTATTTATTTATTTATTTATTTTAGGTTGTGTTGGGTCTTCGTTGCTGCACACGGGCATTCTCTAGTTGCAGCGAGCAGGGGCTACTCTTGGTTGCCGTGCATGGGCTTCTCATTGCGGTGGCTTCTCTCGCTGCGGAGCACAGGCTCCAGGCATGCGGGCTTCAGTAGTTGTGGCTCACGGGCTCTAGAGCACAGGCTCAGTAGTTGTGGCATAGGGGCTTATTTGCTCCGCAGCATGTGGGATCTTCCCGGACCAGGGCTCGAACCCACGTCCCTTGCATTGGCAGGCAGATTCTTAACCACTGCGCTACCAGGGAAGTCCTAGCACAATTTTTAAAAAATCAAAATAATGCAGAAAATCCAAAGAAAGACAGGATCAGTAGATCTGATCGTTTCCTTTTGCCTCAGGTGCCAATATGGCTCGGCTTCACGCAGCACTGTTACTGACCCTATGTTTATTTAAAATGTTGATATTTTGTTCATCATAGATTTTAAAAATTAATTTTGATTTTATTTTTATTTTTTTAAAATTAATTTTGATTTTAAAATAGTCCATTCAAATATAATTTATGTTGATGACTGAGTTTTTTGGGTTCTTTCTGTTTGGTTTGGCATTTGGTGCCCCCCCCTTTAAAAAATTTACTTATTTACTTTATTTTTGGCTGCGTTGGGTCTTTGTTGCTGTACGCAGGCTTTCTCTAGTTGCGGCGAGCAGGGGCTACTCTTGGTTGCGGTGCATGGGCTTCGCATTGCGGTGGCTTCTCTTGCTGCAGAGCACAGGCTCTAGGTGCGGGGGCTTCAGTAGTTGTGGCACGTGGGCTCAGTAGTTGTGGCGCACGGGCTTAATTGATCCGTGGCATGTGGGATCTTCCCGGACCAGGGCTTGAACCCGTGTCCCCTGCACTGGCAGGTGGATTCTTAACCACTGTGCCACCCGGGAAGTCCCTGGTGCCCCCTTAAATTTTGCATGCGTCACCCTCATCCTGGCCCTGTTGGGTACACAGGAAGTGCTCTATAAGTGTTAGGATGTAATTATTATTGTACATACAATATTTACCTTATATTATGTAAAGTCTCCCTCTGGATTGACTGGTTTCTCTTCATTGGGCTTTTTGGCTGAAGTTACATACCTCTGATGACTTTAGCTCTGAATTTGTCTAGAACATGGACCCTGAGATAGCTTATACTAAATGAAAATGAAATGCTTGAACCTCTTTGGAAAACTGTGGAGGAAGATTTAATTGTGTCAGGGGCTTAGGGAGACTGGAATGCTGCAGCAGGCTTATTGAGTTTGTCCTACTTACTTTCCCTCCTTGTCCCTCCCCCCAAATCCCCCAATCCTAACAGCTGAGAAAAGACTGAGGTATGGGCAAGAACTGGGAGTAATTGGAAGTTTCACAGGGTGCTAGTGAGAGTGTAAAGTGGAACAACCACTCAGGAAAACTGTCAAGATCTACTGAAGCTGAACACCCACATGATCTTCCACCCACCATTCCATTCCTAGGTATTTCCCCTAGAGAAGTAAATTTGTGTTCACAAAAATACTTGTACAAGCTTTATTAATAATGGCCAAACACTGGGAAAAAACAAATGTCCATCTATAGGTGAGTGGAGAAACTATACCAGCTATATTGGTATAGCCACACAGTGGAATACTACTCAGGAATGAAAAAGAAGGAATATTGCTATGTGCAGCGATGTGGAAAATCTCAAAACATTTTGTTGAGCAAAAGAAGCCAGACACAAAAGACAATCTACTGCATGATTCCATTTATATGAAATTCAAGAACAGACAAAACTATAGTGATAGAAATACCGGTTGCCTGGTGGGGGCAGGAGGAAAGGGGTGTGGTTGACTTCAGAGGGACACAACAGAACTTTCTGGGGTGACGGAAATGTTCCATATCTTCACCAGGCAATTGTCACTCGGGTATCAATCATCAAAACTTATGGACCCGTTCCTTTTACAATACACTTTAGCTCAACTCAGTAAAGTACTGGGTGGGCGGGGAGAAAAAGGTTGGGGAAATTTAATACAAGGAAAAGTAAAATTAACAACAACAAAAAAGTTTTATGACGAAAACATCTGGTTTTGGTTTTTTGGCCTGAACCTGCATGGTCACTGGCACAGTGTCTGACCCAGGAAATGACTCTCAGCAAACGGGAATTGTGTCCTAGGACCATTTCTCTCACTCCCACGCCCTGAGGGGCCCCTTTCCCACTGCTGGTGCTAAATGTCCTCTCCACGCTGGAGTCATTCCAAGCTCCCAAGCTTTCTCAGAACCCTTTCAGAGCCTCCACTCTGCGGGACCAGGAGTTCGCGGATGGACATCCACTTCGAACACCAAGTTCTGAGCAAAGCGTAGAAGCCATATTTCATAAGGGCGAGACGCTCACCCCGGGCCCACATCCAGGCTTCAGTTGCCCGTACAAAATATGGCGGCACCTACTGAGGTCACAACCTCGATTACAAGACCGCGCGCTGGCAGACGCCCGCCTCAATCAGCCCACTCGGGCGCCAACTTTCAGGTTGACCAATGAATCCGAGGCATGAGGCACGCCCTCTTTCCACTCTCCCCCAATAGCTTCCAGACGTCTCCCGCAGGATCCAATCATCGCTTCCGTCTCTTTTGAATGAAAAGCGAGCGGTCCAGTGAGCCGAGCCGCAGTCGGACCCACGAGACAGGAAACGCGATAGCTTGTGTCAAGGCGCGCGACCGGTAACAGGAGTCGGGTGGCGGTCCTCGCAGCACGCGGAGGTGAACGAGGAATCAGGTGAGCGGCGGGCCCAGCTGCGGGCCCGCGGTGTGGAGACGTCGGACCTGCGGGTGAGCGGGCGATGGGAGACGCCAGGGGTTGAGGGAAGGACGAAGACTGGGCGCGAGACGAGGGGAGGCGGGGCGGCTTTGGTGTCCGGCGCGCGCGTTGGCGGCCGTTGGGTGCTGGGACGCACGCGCAAGGGGCGGGCCGGCCTTTGGCGCGCTGGGTGTGGAGACCGCTTCTGGCAGAGGCTGTCATGGCGGCCCGCGGGCTGAGCCCGATTCTGGGGGAGGTCTGCCTGTTCGAGGAGCCCCGATGCGATTCGGGGAGGGCGTCAGGGGGCGACGCCGGGGTGTGGGGCCGCGGTGGGAGAAGCCGGAGCTTGTAGACCTGACGGTCTTCTCCGAGTTCGAGAGACTCTCCCCTCCCCCACTCTCGCGTTTAGGGGGTGGATTCGTGGTTCCAGAGATTTCGGGCAAAAAAGATGTTCAGTAAGGAACAAACTCTTAGGTAGAAATTCTCGCTGGGAGCACTTCAGGGTGAAAGGGTACGCGTGCGAGTCAGAGTTGTTACTTATTCTGGTGTCAGCATTCAAGTTCATCAACTCTTGGGGCCTCAGCTGTCTCGGCCACCCTCTCTGGGTGGAACAAACACCGCCAGATCCTTTCCTGATCTAATTTGTTTTGAGCTTTAGATCCTATCTAGTCACTTAGTCTAGAAAATTTTGTATATCAAACTTAGTCTGTCCGCAAATTTGTCTCCCCATCAAAACAAAAAGACTTTGTTTGAATTCCTAATTTTTTTTTTTTTTAATACACCATCTACTCCCAGATTTGAAGCCCAGAGTAGATGACTCTGGCTCTTTTCTGTCTGAGCTTCTCCCAGGGGGTGGTCCCACCCTGTAGGGTGTTCCACCATCTTTTCCCCTACTTAACAATGCCACCACTGTAGTTAATTGGGTGTCTGGTTTTCCTTGCTGCTGGTCTCTTACCCGACTCCATCTTCTCTGGAGTCACTTGTTCTTGGGCAAATCCTGATTGAGTCACAACTCAAAAGCTTAGTCAGCGATTCTTTATTGTTTAGCAAATTAAGTATGAATGCCCTGGGCTTAACCAGCTCTTCCAGCTCTGTCTTCTGCCTCTACTTCAAGCAGCCAGTGCTTTCCATTCCCTGAAAGGGTCTGGTGGTTTCTGGACTGGCCTTTGCTGGCTCCTGTTCTTCTCTCTGATGCCTGGGGACTGACTCCTTCCTGTCTTTGCCAGTGTTGGTATCAGATTGCTTCTTTCAAGAATCAGATAAGGATACATGCTTAACTTTAGCCCCTAAACTCTGCTTTGAGGCCCTGATTCTAAATCCATTCATTCAGCCATTGCTGTTGAGTGCTTACACAATGTATGTCAGGCCCTGTACTAGGTGCTGGACTGACATGACTGGAGGGGGTTCTTTTTTAGTCGGGCCAACGGGCCTTTTTGGAGCAACAGAGGTCTGAAAGAAGTGGGAACAGCAAGTGCAAAGGCGCTGAGGCATGTTTGAGGCGCAGCAGCAAGGCCAGTGAGTGAGGGTGATGGGGGAGATAAGGTCTGAGTGTAAAGGGAGTCAGGTTGTGTGGGGCTTGGTAGGCTGTGGTGAGGACTGTTTTATTCTGAACGCAGCGTGAACCTGTAGAGGGTTTTGAGCAGAGGAGTGACGTTTTCTGACTTAGCTTTTATAAGCTCCCTCCAGCTGCTGAGGGGCATGGAAGGGGGAGTTGGGGATGGAAAGCAGGGAGACCGACCAACAAGGAGGCTATTGGCATAATCCAGGCAAGAGATGATGGTGCCCAAATGTCCATCAGCTGACAATGGATAAAATAACTGGTATCGCAGTACAAAGGAATATTATCCAACCATGAAAAGGAATTATGTACTGATACACGGCTACAATGTAGACGAATCTTGAAAACATGTGAGTGAAAGAAGTCAAACCATCACGTGTTGTATAATTCCATTACATGAAGTGTCCAAAATAGGCAAATTCGTAAGAAGAAAATAGATTAGTGGTTGCCAAAGGGAGTTGGTGGCATAGGATGGTAGCTAAAGGATGTCGTCTTTTTGAGGAAATGTGTGCTAAAGCTGATAGTGGCAGGGATTGCGCATCTATATGACTGTACAAGAAACCATTGAATTGTACCTTTTAATTGGTGCCTTGTATGGCATGTGAATATCTCCATAAAGCTATTCTAATCTAAAAAGAAAGATGGCAGCCTGAGACTGGCAAGGTAGCAGGGGTGAGAAGTGGTCTGATTGACCTGGCGGGATTTGTTGGCTGATAGAACAGGGAGAGAGAGAGAAAAGACAACAGTTTAGAGAATGGAATTGCCTTTTTTGAGATGGGGGAAACAGGCCTCAATTCCCAGGGGGAGAGGTGAAAGAGGCAGCTAGGTAACTGAGTATGGAGTCTGTGTCTCCATAGAAACACAGTTTGGGAGGCTGCACAGAGGTGGTTAAAGCGCCGGGGCTGATGGTCACAGAGAATGAGTGGCAGAAGGGCCAGAAATTGGGCCCGGGACGCTCAGCATCCAGCTCAGGAAGAAGAGGGACTGCTTTAGTACTTCCAGCCCCTAGTCTGGAGGCTGGGTTGCAGCAGGGAGGAGTAAGGCAGTATTTTCATGTTTGGGTCCCTTGCAGCCTGCACCCAGTAGGCGCTCTGTATGTATTGGATTAAACGAAGCCAGGCGGTGAGCGTGCTTTGTATTAATTCCATTTACCATCTCAGCTGTATTCTTATTGGCTCTGGGCCCAACGGGAGGTCTTTCCATGAGAGCACTTAATTGTTCCCCTGTGCAGACCACAAATAGCAGGAGTAGCTGGGCCTGGGCAGACACTGCTTCCTCACAAGCTCCTGTCTCTCCAGCATCCTGGCAGCCACATATCCAGGTCGGGAGTGGGAAAGCGGGGTGGGGGTGGGGTCCTTGGGGAGTGAAGGGGAGGGGACTCCTTGAAGCTAGCTGGTCTGAGGCCTTGACCTTGATGCTGAGAAGGAGGCATTTGTGCAGAGACCTGGAAGCAGTGCAGCAGTGTGTTCCCAGGGGTGGGGGTGGGCGGCCTGAGCTGGAGTAGGGGCTCGATGAGTATCAGCAGCCCGATAAAGCTGGGGGTGGTTTGAAAGGAGTGGCGTGGAGTGAGGTGGGCAGGGGCCAGTGGGGAGGGTTGCGGGCGGAGAGGAACTGGGGGTTCGCTTAGAGCAGTGGGAAGCCCTTGGAGGCGGAGGGTGTGGGTGCACGTGTGGGCGTCGCTGGCAGGGCGCAGGGAGAGGTGAGGTGGCTTGGCGGGGCATGGTGGAGATGTGGCCACAACAGGCAGAAGCTGGGAGGTGCTGCACACATGGAGTGGTGGGACCTGCTGTTGTTGTCAGTGTCGGGCGTGAGCTAAAGAGGGATCGGAGAACGATGTCCAGTCTTGACTTCAGTGGCTGGGTGGCTTTCTGTGCCAGCTCACAAGAGCTGACGCCAGCACCTCGCCCCTCTCGGACCTGTGTCAACAGCCTGCAGCTTCTGTGCAGCCATCTCCCTCTTCTCCCACGCTGGGTGGGTTTACCTGCATGCATCAGTCACCTTAGTTGCTTCCCTCAGCCCTTCCCTCCCTCCTCTGTTCTCAGCACCATGGCGGAACAGGATGTGGAAAACGAGCTTCTGGATTATGAGGAAGATGAAGAGCCCCAGGCTCCTCCAGAGAGCGCTCCAACTGCTCCCAAGAAAGATGTCAAGGGTTCTTACGTTTCCATCCACAGCTCTGGCTTCCGGGACTTTCTGCTGAAGCCTGAGCTCCTGAGGGCCATAGTGGACTGTGGCTTCGAGCATCCATCCGAGGGTATGCCTCCCTGGTCCTTCCCGCCGAGGCCTGCCTCTGACCGCCTCAGTGTGGTCCCCTCAGCCACCCGGTGAGGGGCCTGCACAGAGGGAACATCTGGTTTCTGATAGCTCATATGCTCTCTCCCCCTCAGTCCAGCACGAGTGTATTCCACAAGCCATCCTGGGCATGGACATCCTGTGCCAGGCCAAGTCAGGGATGGGCAAGACAGCGGTTTTTGTGTTGGCCACCCTGCAGCAGATTGAGCCCGTCAACGGACAGGTGGGTGGGAACCCTCCTTCCTAGGCCCAAGCTACCTGAAGCAGCAGGAGTCATGGCTCCTCTTTTTAAAAATCCCTGTTCCTGCATCCTCTTTCTGGACTTTTAAAATTAAACACAGTACTCAGTTGTAACAAAATCGCCCCAAAGACAACAAGCCAAGAGAAAAAACTAAAAAGTGCCCACAATTTGGCCATCCAGCAAGACGGCTGCTCGTTCCATATGTGCTCTTCTAGATCGTACACGCTTACGAAGGTGGGCTTACACTGAATACGGTTTTGTTCCTGTTGTTATTGCTGACAGGCCATAGCTGTACTTCTCATGTCGTGAACATTGTAGTCCCCTGTTTTGGGGGATAATTGAGGTGCATGCTGGTGTTCATTCTTGACATGCTGGGGCACACATCCTTGGGCTGCGTATAGGTGCATGAGCCCTTGTTACCCACCTTAGGCTGGATGGTCAAGGAGAGGAGGATTTTGTTCAAGGCCATGGTGTGGTCTCAGTGCTTGGTGTTGTGGGCCAAGAGGCAGGGGCAGCCTTCTCCTTGGTGGTCACAGGCCAGCCCGAGGGCAGGCTCAGGAAGCTGTTAGCATGGGGCGTGTCACCAGCTAGGCTGGATCTAACTCTTACTGAGGCCTCAGTGCAGGACCTGGCGTAGGGAGTCACAGCTGCGTAGCTGTGAGAAGACACAGAGAATGAGCGGGCTGTGAGAAGATGGAGGCATCTGGACTGCGCCTTCCAATGGCCCAAGGGCTGGGGGCCGCCAAGGGATGAGCACCGGCGTGGGCTCTGGCCGGGGGAGGACTTAGGGGACTGTTTTGAGTGTCTCTCCCTGACCGGCCCCACAGGTGACGGTCCTGGTTATGTGCCACACTCGAGAGCTGGCCTTCCAGATCAGCAAGGAGTATGAGCGCTTCTCCAAATACATGCCCAGCGTCAAGGTGAGCCCCTCAGGCCAGGTTGGGTGCCATGTGGTCCTCTGCAGCCTTGCTGGCCTCGGCTCTAGCCCAGCCAGCATTAACCAGGCTTGGCTGCAGCGGCTGCCTTTGAGGTTTGTGGTGGTTTCTGCTCCTTAAAAGCTTGATGAATTATGCATGGCCCCCAGAGGCCTGTGCTGGTCCCAGCCCTGGGGCTGCTTTTCGGTGAAGCTGGGGCCAGACTCAGGCCTCCACTGTCTCCAGGCACCAGGCCTGCTGGGGGGCTGCTGGCGGGCTGTTAGCTGAGTGGCCGTAGGCACGGAGTGGGGGGGTGAGCTTTCGGCCGCCAGATGGTGAAAGGAGCTTTCCGCCTGCATAGGTGTCTGTGTTCTTCGGGGGCCTGTCCATCAAGAAGGACGAGGAGGTGTTGAAGAAGAACTGTCCCCACGTCGTGGTGGGGACGCCGGGCCGGATCCTGGCGCTTGTGCGGAACAGGAGCCTCAACCTGAAGAATGTGAAGCACTTCGTGTTGGACGAGTGCGACAAGATGCTGGAGCAGTTGGGTGAGTGTCCTCGCTGGGTCTGGGGGCTGTGGAGGCCCACGCAGCCGCACCCTCCTCGCCCTCGCAGCCCCCCAGACGTCAGAGCTAGGCGGGTCCTGACAGGGCAGGCCGGAGGTTTCCCTGAAGTGGGATCCCGTGGGTGGCCAGCACTCAGGTCTCCTGTAAGCGATTTTAGGGCGAGTTCTGGTGTCGGCAGAGTGACCTGCTGCTTCTGAGCTGAAGCTTGAGTGGGACCATGGCACCCCACATGAGCCGTGTCCAGGCATATGTCCACGTTAGCCCTCAGTGTACCGTGGCCTCGCTGCCTGTTGGGTTAGTTCTAGGCCCCTGCCTGCCCTCAGTGAGCCCTGACAGGGCCGGTGGGAGATGGGGCTTGTGTCCTGGGAGGCGGCTGCAGCTCTCACCCCAGCGGCTGTCTCTGCCTCAGGCTCCCCTCCCTGAAGCGTGGCTCGAGGCGCGCTGGCACGGCTGCTCCGCTCTGGCAGCGTGTAAGTGGATTGCCGCTCCTCCCGCGCCTGTGCTCACCCCGAGTCCGGGCCTTCAGGCACCTGGGACTCTCCCCTCCAGCCAGTCCTCGCTCACACCGCCCTCGTCATGGTGCCAACGGCTCCCTGGCACAGGTTGGGAGGGGCTGGATCTGGTCTCGGGTGGGGGTCGTGGTCTGGCAGGCGCTCACGCCCACCTGTTTCTTGCCCTCCCCACCCAGACATGCGGCGGGACGTGCAGGAGATCTTCCGCCTGACACCCCACGAGAAGCAGTGCATGATGTTCAGCGCCACCCTGAGCAAGGAGATCCGGCCCGTCTGCAGGAAGTTCATGCAAGACGTGAGTAGAGGCCGAGACCTCGGTGCAGTAGCTTTGGCCTCCTAGAGTCCAGGCCCTTGCTGCTCCCCCACTCCCACACTGCCCTCACGGCACACGAATGCTGGGAGGCCAGCGGAGTTCTCTTCCTCGCTTGTCACGCTGGGAGCTGAGAGCTTGGTTTACACTAGAGCCAGACCAGACCTTAGATGCAGCTGCTGAGAGAGGAGTATTTACTGGGGTACAGCAGGCTCTCTGGAAGCATTGCAGCAAAGCAAAGGAGTCGCTCCTGGAAAGTTCTCGGCAGGCAGGATGCCCAGAAGTAAGCCCTGCCTGCCCCTTCCTCCTCTCCTTCCGGCACAGCCCATGGAGGTGTTTGTGGACGACGAAACCAAGCTCACGCTGCATGGGCTGCAGCAGTACTACGTCAAACTTAAGGACAGTGAGAAGAACCGCAAGCTCTTTGACCTCCTGGATGTGTTGGAGTTTAACCAGGTGATGCTTCCGCACTCCTGGGGCCTGTCCTGGGGCTCTAAGCCTTTGGGAGGGATTCTGGCCCTGACTGCCGCCCCCTCCCTCACAGGTGGTGATATTTGTGAAGTCGGTGCAGCGCTGCATGGCCTTGGCCCAGCTCCTCGTGGAGCAGAACTTCCCAGCCATTGCCATCCACAGGGGCATGGCCCAGGAGGAGCGGTGAGTGCATGCCGCCCTCAGAGCCCCAGGCAGGCCCCTTGGAGGGGAACGCCGCCCAGGATCCCTGTATCTGATGGCCGCCCCTTGTTCCTCCTGCGCCCAGCCTGTCACGTTATCAGCAGTTTAAGGACTTCCAGCGGCGGATCCTGGTGGCCACCAATCTGTTTGGCCGAGGAATGGACATTGAGCGTGTCAACATTGTCTTCAATTATGACATGCCCGAGGACTCAGACACCTACCTCCACCGCGTGAGTGGCCCCCCAGAGGTGTCCCCTCCCTGGTGCCCCCTTCCCAGGATTGGTGTTGGATGAAGACCTCTCCCTGCTTGTTCTCAGATCCCCAGCTTGTGTCTTGTGGCCTGACCCCTGCTCCTGTCTCCCTGCAGGTGGCCCGTGCGGGTCGCTTTGGTACCAAAGGCCTGGCCATTACTTTCGTGTCTGATGAGAATGATGCCAAAATCCTCAATGATGTCCAGGACCGGTTTGAAGTGAATGTGGCAGAGCTTCCAGAAGAAATAGACATCTCCACATACAGTAAGTGGCTCAGACGGGGCTGGGGGGCCACGGCGGTGGGGCCCTTTCTTCCCCCCGCCCCCTCCTCACTGACCTTCCCTGTGTGTGTCCTACAGTTGAGCAGAGCCGGTAACCATGTGCCTGGATGTCCTGGAGCCTCCCTGCTTCCCACGTGTTGCTTCAAGTCCTCTTCCTAGGTGACAGTGGGCCTTTTTTTTTACTGTTTAAAAGCTGTAGATTTGTGTAAGAATAAATTTTTATTATGGAAGCCTGGCTCCCACCCTGTCTGTTTCTGTCAGCTCTCGGCACTTGGTGGAAAACCATGGGCCTGGTCTCCGAGCCCTTAGCCAGGAAGAAATGCCACTTTCTATGTCAACGTGATATTTAATTTTAAGTGTCAACACTGAAAGGTTTATACAGATAAAAAACATTACACAGTATCCACAGCCTTCACATCAGTGAGAACCCTCTGCCCTGGGGGCAGATGGGCCTCTGTACCATGAGCCTTCGGCCCTGCCCTTCTCCCACCCCTGACCTCAGTCTTAGCTTAACCGGTGCTGAGCCCCAGCACCCTGGCCTCTTGTTCTGTAGCAAAGACAGATGAGCGGGGAGGGCCAGGCTGGGCACAGGAGCCCTCAGTCTGTCTGGGCCTTGTGTGCCAGGGCAAGGGGCTGCAGTCCTGGGCCAGCTTCTGCCCCTGCCCTGGGTCCTGGCTAGGGTGGAGCTGAGAGGCAGCCAGAAGCAGGCCCAGTAGGTCCGGCTCTCCACCCTGGCTGGGTATTCTGGAGTACGGTGCCAGGTGGCAGTTGTCACCCTCCTCTCCATGGTGCGTATGGGGACCAGGGCAGGAGGGAGCAGAGCAGTGGGAGAGGAGAGGAGGTCTTCAGCATGTGCAGGAGCTGCGGAGGCCACGGGAGCCGCTGGCCCGGCCAGGACGGCGCCTTCACATGCCAGACTCTGAGGGCCTGAGGGCCTGGAGAGAAAGGAGCCCCGTGAGAACTGACCCCAGGCCCAGGTGCCTTATGGCCTGCACCCCCGCTCCAGGCTCAGCCCTTACCTGAGTCTGACTCTGGCTGGAGCCAGACCCAGAGGTGGATGTGGCGAACTCGGAGTACTTGTTCCTGGTGACCATGCAGGCCCACCTCCGGTACTCCTCCCTCACCTGTGGGGCACAGGGTGCCAGGTCAGGGGAGGAGGGGGCCCCGGGACTAGGGTCCCAGCCCCGCCCGCAGCCCGCCCTGCAGCCCACCTTCTTGTTGAGGAGGCAGTACAGCACAAAGAGGAAGAGGCCCTGCAGGCTGTTGAGGATGCTGAAGGTGTAGCACAGCACCCAGCTACGCTGGTCGAAGAGGAACAGGCCGAAGACCCAGGTGCAGCCCAACACAAAGAGCTGGGCGATGGCGGTGATGGTCAGCACCCTGTGGGGAGGTGGGCAGTTGCCGCGTAAGGTCCTCGCCTCACACACCCACTCCTGCCAGGCCCCCTCCCTGCCCCTGCTCTCACCTGGCCTTCTTTAGTTTCTTTATGTCTGGGTTGATTTCAGAAAACTTCTGAGTGAGCTTCCAGACAGTAATCACGAAGATGACAGCATTGCACTGGGTGGGGAGCACAGAATTCGGATTAGGGGGTGTCCTTGGAGCTCACAGGGAGAAAGCCGGTGGAGCCGGCTCAGTGTGGAGCCAAGCACCTCAGGTTTCCACAGGTGTGGGGTGGGGAGTGAGGCAGTTACCAAAACGATGAAGGTCACAGGTCCCAGGAAGCTCCAGAGGAAGCCGTTGGCGTGGTCCAACCAGCAGCTGGGCGAGAAGGGAGGGGTCTGGTCAGCACCCAGTAAGCCCAGAGGGCGGGGTCACAGGCGAGCAGGGGCACTGTGTTTGGGTGCAGCCTCCACGCCCTGGCCCTCTCCCACCACCTCGCACTCACTACTGGGGGCGGCCGTAGCCCTGGCTCTTGATGGCTGCCGAGACGGCCACGATGAACAGCGGCACGCCGTAGCCGATCAGGCACAGCCAGCGCTTTCTCAGGCCTTGGCCTTGGAACACGCGCACCACGAGGAAGTAGAGCTCCACGCCCTCGAGGCTCATCCAGCAGAAGGCGGCCAGGAAGCAGTAGTGCAGCATCGCGGCCACCAGGCGGCAGCGCAGCCCAACCTGCGGGGCGGGGGCGGGGCGGAGGGACAGGTGACGTCAGCGATGGGCGGGCCCGACGCCGGATGGCAGGCGGAGTCAGGGCGTGGCCTTGCGGGGTTTAAAGCGGGCGAATGGGCGGGGCCCTGGGCTTCCCGGGCCCGACCACCGGACCCAGCTGGGAGTGGGTGGGGCTATTCCACTCAGGGCCCTCGCAGGTAGGTCTAGCGCTCAGGCGAGAGTGGGGCCTTCCACGGGGCGGGGCCTCACCTGGCCGCCTTCGTTCTCGATGCCCGCCAGGAAGACGGTAGAGCCCACGAAGAGGCAGATGCAGAGGTGCAGGTGCACCGTGGTGCGCGAGCCCTGGATGGGCCGCACCAGCAGGAAGGTGAGAATGCACAGCAGCAGGCAGACCAGCGACAAAGCCAGTCCCACCTTGGTGATCAGGGCCAGCTTCCAGTCCTGGATGCAGGACGGGGTGGGCGGGACTCGATTAGTGCTCTGAGGCCTTCCTGCCCTCCTTGTGGGCCCCACCACCAGCAGGCACCTGGGACCTGGCCTGTAGGACTCTGATCAGTGGCTCATCTCCCCCCCACCTCTTCTGCCATCAACATCTGAGTAAACCTGCTGTGTCTCATCCTAAATACCGCCCCCCCCCACCCCCATGGGTGCAGCAGGGATCCCTAGTTCTTCCGGATGGGCTTCTCCACTACACACCCAGACAGCTCTCCTGAGAAGGTCCCCAGTGAGGCCTCAATGGCTGCAACCTTCTTTCCCAACACTGATGAGCCCATCTCTCTGACCCTCATCTCTATCTCATCTCTTGCCCCTCCTACACCTGGCCACACCTATGAGCTCCTCAAAACCCACATTTTTGTCCTTCCTGGGCCTTGGGCCTGGACCACCAGCCTCCCCTCCTCTGCCTGGCCCATTCCAGGTACTCACATGGCCCAGCGTATCTATGGGTCCCTCTGAGGCCACATACAGAAAGCTGTGCTCCCTCAGGAGCTTTTAGGGATATTTAACAACTTGTTAGGGGGTGAGCGGTCAGAGGGGCACCGGCTGGAGCAGGGCCTGCAGTGCCAGGCCACTCTGTTTAGTTGCTGGGTCATGTGGAGGTCTGGGGGGGTCCCAGGGAAGGCGCTGGGAGGTGTGGTGTAGGGCCGCCTGGGCTGTGCAGCCATACAGAATCAGGTGGACCGTACCCCCAAGAACCAGCTGCCTGTCTCACCGAAGCCAGCCGTGCCACCTGTGGGCTTTTGCGGATGGCCCCTGGTCTGCTCACCTCCACATCGTAGTGGGCCATGAGGATGGCAAAGCTGCTCAGATGATTGCATTGGCAGGTGGTGCTGCCATTCCCGCTGCCCAGCGTCTGGCAGCCCGAGGTGGACCAGTACCCTCTCCTGTTGCTGTCACTCCTCCAGAAGGCGCAGATCAGCTCCTGCCTTGTCCCAGGCATCTCCCACTGTGAGCAGGTAGGGGCGGTGGTAGAGGTTAGCCTGGAGCCCACTCTTGGGTACTGGGCTTGGGTTGAACCCAAAGAGGGCTGTTTTTCATTTGGCCTTTGTCTACTGAGCACCTACTGTGTGCGTCAGGCCAGGGGACACGGGAGTAAACAGGGCAGACACAAGTCCCTGTCCTTCTGGGGCTGACATACTAGTGGGGGAGACAGACAGAAAATAATAAACCTAATAAATTTTCAATAAGTAAACTAGATAGTGTGTTAGAAGGTGCTGAGTTCAAAAGAAAGAAAGAAAAGAGCAAAGGAGAAAGGTGAGGTGTGATTACAGATTGTAATTTAAAATAAGCAGGTCAGGGAAGGCCTAGAAAAGGAGGTGACATTTGAACAAAGACTGGAGACAGGTAAAGGACTGAGTCATGTGGAGGAAAGGTGTCCCAGGCAGAGGGCACAGCAAGTGCAAAGGCCCTGAGATACCTGTAAGGAAGGAGCAGAGTGGGTGGAAGTGGGGAAACAAAGGCTGCAGAGGGACCACGGTGACCTTGGCCATGGGGTGAGCAGTAGGGCTGAACCCCCCTCCCCACCCAAGGACTCACAGGGTGGGAGAAGGCGAAGGTGACCTTGGAGTTGAGTTTATCTGTGTTCGTGTTGCTCAGAAAGACCAAGTTGACGGCTGAAAGAAGCCTGAGCTGGGCACCGCGGACAGGACTTTCGTAGATCTCTTTCAGCTCGGTTTGCTTCTCCAAGTCCAGGTCCAAAGAGGCATTGGCCAGCAATTTCTGCATGTTCGGGCTGGAGAGGATTCCTACCACGGTGGGACCTGGGGGACAGACACGCTGGCTACCTTCTGCTCTGCTTCCTTCTGTGCCCCATCCAACCTCCTAAGATGTCTAATTCAGGCTCACCAGTCCACTGTGATGCCTGGAGTCCCTCCCCATGGGTCAGTTTTCAGTTGCTGCATATTCGGAATCTCACCCCTAGCCATATCCCAGCTTCTCCATCCCTCTCCCTCAGGTGCCCACTCCGTATCCTGCCATTACCGGACTTCTCGGCTCCAGCTGCCACGGCCCAGTCCAGCAGCATCCGTGCCTGGCTCTGGCCCACGGTGATGTTTCCATTCCCCTGCTCCTGGACCATCAGGGACAGCTCTGAGGGGACAGGGGGCAGTGATCAGGGGCTCTGGGTGTATGAGGGGGGCCCGGGGCTGGGGCGGAGCAGGACGGGGTCTCACCTGTGTCCCCAGGAGAATGGTAGATGAAGGAGCCATTAGACATGGCTTTGGCCAGGGTCCTCAGGATTTGTTCGAGGCCTGAGAGCAGGTAGGTGGCTGTGTGGTGCCTGGAAGACAGGTCCAAGGCCTCCAGGTCCCCTGGGGTTTTCAACAGGTCATCCAGTGACATGATGAGGTACTGTGGGTGTTGGATGACAGCTGCTGGGTCATTGCACCACAGGGGCTGCCTGAAGGACCCTGATCTCACCTCCCCTCACCCCGCCCCCACAACTGGGGTACACACTGGAGAACCACCTGGGTTGCCTGGGGGACAGACACAGGGGAATCTTCAAGACACTGCAGTAGCCAGAAGACAAGTAAGGGGACTGAGTATATGCCTGCGTGCACGTATTATAACAACGACAGCGCTTAACATTTATCAGGCACAGGCCCTTTCCTGCCCCAGAACGGTTGCCCCGAGCCACAGGTGTCGCTTGAAATATGGCTCCACGTTGAAATGGTAATAGTTTGAATCTATTGGGTTATATGCAATTTTCACATTAATTTCACTTGTTTACTTTTACTCTTAAATTTATTCTTTACTTTTATATCTTACTATTTTTTATTTTTATTTTGTGGTACGTGGGCCTCTCCCTGTTGTGGCCTCTCCCGTTGCGGAGCACAGGCTCCGGACGCACAGGCTCAGTGGCCATGGCTCACGGGCGCAGCCGCTCCGCGGCATGTGGGATCTTCCCGGACCGGGGCGCGAACCCGCGTCCCCTGCATCGGCAGGCGGACTCAAACACTGTGCCACCAGGGAAGCCCTACTTTTATATTGTAAAAATGTAGCTACAGGAAAATTTTAAATGACACAAGGGGCTCACATGTTTCTCTCTCTCTCTCTCTCTCTCTTTTAATACTTATTTATTTTGGCTGCGCCGGGTCTTGGGTGCAGCATATGGGATCTTTGTACGGCATGCGGCATCTTTAGTTGGGGCATGAGGACTCTTACTAGTTGCGGCATGCATGCGGGATCTCGTTCCCCAACCAGGGAACCCAGGCCCCCTGCATTGGGAGTGTGGAGTGTTACCCACTGGACCACCAGGGAAGTTCCTCATATATTTCTCTTTTTAAAAGTTATTATTATTATTTTTTAGGGGCTCAATATTTCTACCAGGCTAAGGACATATGCCAAAGCTTACGTATACTGCTTATACTGTGTGCCAGGCACTATTCTTTGAGCCTTACTTCTATTAGTTCATTTAAACCTTTTCACCACCTGTATGAAGCAGGCACCATTTATGAAGTGAGGAGACAGGCCCAGAGAGGGGGAGTCACTTGCCTGAGGTCACACAGCAGGAAGTGGCAGCGGGTAGGATGGGGTGTATTTGAACCTTGAGGCCTGGCTCCAGAGGTGAAATTCTCAACTGCTTCATTCTATTGCCATTATATCCCTCTCAAATGTGTGTGTGTGTGTGTGTGTGTGTGTGTGTATACATTTTGGGGTGTGTATGTATGTCTGTGTTTGTACAATGTATATATATGGTGTGTGTGTATATTGTGCATACAGACACAGAGGCCCCTGCTTGGGCATCTCCACTCACACTGAAGCATCTTCCAGCCACCCCATACTGTCCTGGGGTTCCCCCCCAGGGCCTGCCCTTACCTGGATGGTTTCCTGAGGCAAGGCTGAGTTGAAGTCTATGCTCATTTTCTGGACTCTTTCAAAGAAGTCAGAGAGACTCTGGAGAGAGGGGAGAGAAGGGGGGTCAGAGAACCTCATCCTGGATGGGGGAGCTTGGGGAAAATGGGTGGACAGGGTGAGCTGGGTGGAAGATTTCCTGTCTCCTGTTCCCTGCTGGGGCCACTCACCTGGCTCTTGATTTCAGGGGGTGCGGTCCAGGTGGGGAAGGAGATCTCTGCAGGGGACAGGACAGCAGTTCATTAGGTGTGAGAGTGTCTGTGCTTGTTGTAGGAGGGGGTCTGGGGTCAGGTCAGGACAGGTACCTTCGCAGATGGTGCCCATTTGCTTATCCTGGAATCCGGGTTTGGGCACCCAGCCTTGGCGGCACCGACACGTGTATGAACCCACGTTGTTGACGCAGATGGTGGAGTTGTGACACTGATGCTGCCCGGAGCTGCACTCATCCATATCTGGGGACACGAAGAAGGGGGTCTGGCTCTGTCCCAGCCCTGATGAGGCCCCTCTCCTCTCTGTGCCCCTCTTTTTCCCATATCAGTGCCCCCTCCCACGCCCGGAGGTGATGCCACCTGCTGACTGCACATCATCGAACGGTGCACGCTGAGGTTATTTACGGGAAGTGTGCAGAGTTCTGACACGTAGCAGGTGGGCCCCATACAGATAGGCAGGTTGTGAAAATACTGAAGTATCTTCGTCTCAGTAATTAGCTGCTGCCTGGAGTCCCTGGGAGCTTATCTCTTGGTACCCCAGCTCCTTCTCCAGGACCCCCAGATGTTTTGACATTTAGCCCCAAAAAATTAATGCCTGGCACAGCAGGGCTCCCCCAGCATTCTTTCTGTTTGGTTTGGGTGGGTGCCACTGAATATGTGATCAGATGTTTTAAGTGTGGGTCTCCAAGAACATAGCATCTGAGCTCTGAACCTTCGCAGACAGTGTTGTTTGGGCTGCTGGGGGCCCCAGGAACTGGCTTCCAGCCTGGACGGCAGTGGCACTTATAGGTGCCCACGAGGTTGAAGCAGTGGCTGGAGTTGTGGCATGGGTTTCTCCCCGAGGTACATTCATTCACATCTGAGGACAAAGCCAGAGGGTCAGGCGCCCCCACTTCCACTTCTCACTGTACCCGCTTATCACTGCCCAGCACCAAGGACCCCACTGTGATTGCACGTGCCATCACCTGGTGACCTTCAACTTCACCCTCAAAGCACCTTAAGGTAGCCTCCCTGCAAGATGGGCGTGGCAGGGGCCATGGTCCCCACTTTATAGTAAAACCAGGAGGGAGACTGAGTCGTGGGGTCTGGAAGTCCAGCCCTGGACTGAGGTTCCCCTTCTGGGAACAGGAAGTGACAGCTTCCTCTGCTCGAATGTGACAGATGAGGAAGGGGCGAGGTCTGGGGATGTTCACAGGGGCAGGGAACTCCACAAGGGAACCCCAGGCCCAGAAGGCTCTGCCGCCTCCCTGGCCTGTGGTGGGACCTTTCGGGGAGGCGAATCCTTGGGCAGGGCCCGGGCAGGCCCTTGGCATTGCAGGAACCTGAGGCTCTTCTCCCTCCTCCTCAGGCTCCAGGGACCACCTCGACTCCTTCTTCAGCTCCAGGCCAGCCTCACACTGTCTTCCCAGGGCCTCTACCTGTGCAATGTCTTGGGTCCTCCAGGTTGAGCTTCAAGCCAGGTGGGCACCGGCAGATGTAGCTGCCCGGCGTGTTGATGCAGACACTGCGGCCTTTACAGACTTTGGGTTTCTGCTGACATTCATCCACATCTGCAAGGGAAAGGAGACAACGATGGATGCCTGCAACTGTGGACAGCCTTCCGGGCCCACTCTCTCTCCGTCGGTGAGTGGGTCTTTTCTAATTCACATGGAGGCATCCCGTGGGTGAGCATGGTGGCCCAGATGTTCTGTTGTCCAGACGTGGCCAGGAGTGACCCAAGTCCTCCCCCGTCTGCCGGCTCTGGCTCTCTCAGCCTCCCTGGGAAGCTCCCAGCTGTGGTGGGGACATCACAGCTGCTTGTGTCCCAGCCTAAGGATTTGGACACAGGCCTGGGCGTGCCTTCCTGGGAACCGAGTGCAGGAGAAATGCTGTGTTCCCTGAGCAGGGAGGCCTCATCTTGGCTCCCGGTGATGGGCTTTGTCCTGACTCCCCCAGAGGGAGTGCTGTCAGCTGAGTTCTCCTTGGATCCTGGTGACCCTGGCGGGACAGCACTCTCCTGTCCATGCTAACTCTGAGACTCCAGCTCCATGGAGATGCCCCAAGACCCACCCCTGAGCCACGCCCCTCAAGGACGAGGCTTTTGGGCAGTGGCACAGAAAATGAGGGTGATGCCGGAAAGGCCAGGGCCACCTGGACAGTGGGCACCAGGCTGTGCTGGACAGTGGGGCTGACGTCTGGCCAGGCAGCCTTGGGCCTCTGAAGGTGCCTTTTTCTGATTCCCACGAAGGCATCGCCTAGATTGGCAGGAAGTGGTGAGAATCCACGTCTGAGCAAGGCCTGCAGTGGGCAATGGCTGGGTGGCTGGAGCAGGGAGCAGGTGTCATGCATGAAGGGTGGCAGGTGTTTCTGTCATCTTGGCCCTTGGCCTCTCACCTGGGACGTAGACCCGTGGACCCTGCTGAGTGGGGCTCAGCCTCCGTCTTCTGTCCCCAAGTGGTCTGGGTCATCGTGGGGCCTGGGTTGATCTCTTCGGTAGAGGGTCAGGCCAGGGGCAATGGTCCCGGATGACAACCTGTCCTGTCATCTGGTCCAGATGGGAGCCTCTTTGTTCATCTGATTCTTCCAGTGTGTTGGGGGCTCGACGTCACCCTGCCCACCCCTGACACAACGTCCTCCCAGGCCCCAGTCATCAGAGCTGTCTCAGGTCCGTGAACTGGAATTACTGGGGAAGGGTCAGGGTGGAGCCTTGTGTGGGGAAATAGATGGAAGCTGAGTGGCTGAGAATTGGGGTCAGGGTGCCAGGAGGCATCTTTTCCAGGCAGGTTGCTGAGCCAGGGCAGGGCTGGCCAGGGACGGTGGACCTGTCCTTGAATCTCCCTCCTCCCGCATTTCTGGACAGGGTCCCAGGGTCCACCATGGCCCAGGGGGTCTGAGAGGGCCCCAGAGGGGCAGGTCTCCTCCCAGCAGTCACTAAGAGCGGCGAAGAGGGCAGATAGTGTGCTGGAACACACGGTGCTGTGACCTCATTGAGTATCTTGAATGCCAGCCACTCTTTTGTTTCATGCACATAAGATGCCAGGTGGCCGGGGGGATGTTCCAAACATCTGGAAGTGACCCTCTGCAAAGGGTTCTGAGCCTTGGGGTTCAGAGAGGGTTGGGAGATGAGGTACGTGCACAAGACGGCCCTCTGATGCCTGGAGAAAGTGGGATGAGGAACCCAGGGAGCAGCCCGTGTCTCCTGCCCGTAGCGGACCCCACGGCCAGGACACGGGCGGACACATCCTCAGGTGTGGCAAAGGTTGGAATGCTGAGGAAGGGGTGCACAGACAGTCCAGCTGAGCCAGTCACAGAGCTAGGTCTTCAGGCAGCAAACTCTGGTCCAAACCAGCAGGCTACTCTCTCGCAGTCACCCTCCTTGAGGTCCGTAGAGCTCCCTCTCACACCTCACTCTTGTTCATCTGTGTCTCTGCAGGGGCTCACAACAGTGGGTGGGTGGCACCCCCAGCCAAGGCACACTGAGTGGGCTCCATGACCACCATGTACAGTTGTGCAGGTTCCTGACTGCACAAGGGTGTCCAGCCAAGGAGGCAAGTGGGAGAGGAAAACCAGCTCACTCTCCATTCCCTAAACACACAGTATTCACCTTGGAGATGAGGGACATTTTTCCAGTTCACGTGAAGGTTCTGGCCAGGCCACAGGTTTCAAGCACAGCATACCCCCACAGAGGCCCCTGTGGACCAGCAGCACCTCCACATAGATGCAGGTCCTCTCTTCCCTCCCACCAGGGAGGCTCTGCCGCCCTCCCTCTGCAGGGCAGGAGGGAAGGCGCTGGGACCAAGGTAGCCGCAGGGTGGGCCTGTGGACCCTACTCAGGGTCCTCTGGACCCTGGGTTCAGCCTCTTCCTCACCTCCCACCTTCCCCTCCCCGTCCTCAGTATTCACGTCTAATCCCCTCTCTGGACCCCTCTCTGGAGTCGTGGCTCCTGTCTGTCCACTGCTGGCCCCATCTGCCCCTTTCCCTGCCTGCCTGCCCCCTCTGGAAAGGGGGCAAAACCTGGTGATGTGTGGAGACCAGGCTCCTCCGGGGTCCCTGGTAAGGGGATGGACTGGGACAGCTACTCGCGAGCACCCACCGTGGGGCACAAACCACAGGGATGCCCGTCCTGGAAAGGGTACATTAACTCATAATCATTATAATTTAAAAACCCAACAGCCATCACTGTTTTGTGTTTTGTGATCTCCTATGCCTTCCTGGCAATTCTATGAGGTAATAAGCGCCATTGGTCACCCCCTTTTTACAGATGGGTAAACCGAGGCACAGAGAGGTGAAGTAACTTGTCCAAAATCACACAGTTAATAAAAGGCAAAGCTCCTTTTGTTTTTATCTGTAAAAGATAGAGACTCTAAAAAAACAAAACAGGGCCTCCCTGGCGGCGCAGTGGTTGAGAGTCCGCCTGCCGATGCAGGGGACACGGGTTCGTGCCCCGGTCCGGGAAGATCCCACATGCCGCAGAGCGGCTGGGCCCATGAGCCATGGCCGCTGAGCCTGTGCGTCCGGAGCCTGTGCTCCGCAACGGGAGAGGCCACGGCAGTGAGAGGCCCGCGTACCGCAAAACAAAAACAAAAACAAAAAAAGCCATACTCTCGCAATAGTATTATCACATCCCACATGTTAACGGTGATTTCTGAATAAGTATCCTGGCCAGTGTCACACACACAGCTATCAGGTGGCAAAGCCAGGATTTGGGTCCCTGGCTCATGCCGCCCTGCCTCTCTGTGCAGGTGGGAAAGGCACAGGTACATCTGTCCCAACTCAGACCTGGGTGCTACACCTGTAACCAAAGCCCTGACCCCTGGATGCTACAGGAATGCCTCAGTATTTGGGTGACCCCAAACCTCATGGATGGAGAAGTGGAAGATGCGGGTCATTCTTACCTCGACACGTGTTCTCACTCTCATTCTTGAACACTGTTGCCCCAGAAGTAAGCTCATATCCTGGGATGCACATGCAGTCATAGCCCCCTTCCGTGTTCTGGCAGTCTGCTAATTTTCCACAGGACACTGTCAAGGGTGGTCCGCACTCGTTGATGTCTGGAACACAGCAGGGCAAAGGGTCACCTCCCAAAGGCGTGAGTTTGGTCAGGGCAGAGATCCCCATCCCCTACCTGGCTCCCCAGCACTGGTCCTGATGGCTAATCAGTGTCTTTTTAGAAAGAATTAGACTCTCAGGCAATACTGCTGAGGCTGGGCTGCGGCTGGAGCAAGCCATTCCTGAAGCTTGTGCAATCAGCTCTGCTCTTCTTGGCCCTCTGGCTGGCACCCCAGATTGGGACACCGTGGGAAGTGCTGAAGTGGGGGGTGGGTGGAAGCTCTGCATCCCCCTCCTCAGTCCTGAAAGGGCAAACTGAGGCACAGACTCCAGACTCCTGGAGACCCAGTTCCTCTCTCTCTCCAGGAGGCCATGTTTATTCATGTCTCATCTCTCCACCTCTCTCATAGCTTTTCCTTTCTCTTTTTTCTGTCCTTGATGATGGTCCTGAGGAGAAAGGCTGAAGCCCCCAACCAACACCCATATCCCCCCACGGGCATTGGACTGCACCCCACAATCTCTGCATGTCCCTCCATCACCCCCAAGCCTCTGTACCATCACAGCTGCCGAAGGTGTCGGTGAAGTCCTCCCCAGATGAAGAACTGAATCCCGGAGCGCAGCGGCAGACGTCGCCACCGACACATGAGGAGTTTGCAGGGCACTGCCTAGCACAGGCTGTGGGGATGGAGACCTTGGTCAGAACGTGAGGGCTGAGTCAGGGACTGGGGAGGGGGGCAGGATCATCTCCATAAGAAGGGGTGTTGGGGAGGCTTGACCCTGGCCTTCCCCCTGCAACAGGCCTCTCTCCTGTTTGGGCTGAGGGGGGTGGGTGAGGGTCTAGGGCCCCTTCCCCAGGCTCCGGCTGTGGACTGAGTTGCTCCCAGCAGACTCACCCGTGGTGTTCCGGGACCCAGCTTCCGACAGAGTCAGCAAGACACACAGCACTGGAACAGAGAAGGGGAGGGTCAAGGGGGTCACCAGAGCAGGGAAGGGCAGATGCAACGCTAAGAGAGAAGCAACTGTGGAAAGGGGGCTGTTGGCCCCTCCCAGGCTTGGGCTCTGTCCGTTGCTCAAGGAGAGAGTGAGTACGTGGCACCTCCCAGAGACTGGACACCCATGGCCAGAGGCTCTGCCACCTGTCACCTGGAGGTGGATTTCAGAAACTGAGGGATGGAGAAGGGGCCCAAGCACCGAGGGGGTCCTGGCTCCCACGGACCTGTGGGCTCTGTCGGCAACAGGTCAGCAAACACTCTGGAGCCTGGCAGCCACAGTTCAAATTCTGGACTGTGGTCAGGTTACCTCATCTCTCAGAGCCTCAGCTTCCCCTTCTGTAGAATGGGGATGGTGACGGGACCCATTTCCTAGAGTAGTGTGAGAAGTAAGCCTCCGAATATCACCTGGTGTGTCAAAGTGTTTACTGTCATCAACGTTTCTTTTCTTTTTGAAAAAAAATTACATGGGATTATAGTTGATTTACAATGTTGTGTTAATTTCGGGCGTACAGCAAAGTGATTCAGTGACACATATGCATATATTCATTCTTTTTTTTTTTTTTTTTTTTTTTTGGCCGCACCGAGAAGAATGTGGAATCTTAGTTCCCCGACCAGGGATCCAACCCTGAAGTGGAAGCTCAGAATCTTAACCACTGGACCGCCCGGGAAGTCCCACATGTATTCATTCTTTTTCAGATTCTTTTCTCATAGAGGTTATCGCAGAATATTGAGTAGAGTTCCCCGTGCAACGTTTCTCTGTGTAAGAATGAGGGGGTTGGAGGAAAAGGACTGGGTGTTTTCTCAGATCCTCCCCACCCCCGAATCTAAGATCCTCCAGCCCACACAGCCGTCCTTGGGGACGCAGGTGCATGCACACCACGCCCACAATATCTGTCAGCCCTGATGGCTGTCTTGAGACCCAGTGGTGACATTTCACCCTAGCCTCCCCTGCGCACAGGAAGATGCTGTGGGCTCACGTTGGGGGTGGTGCTGGACGAGCACCTCCTCCCCGGCTGTACCTGCTGCTCAGGGGCACCCCACTCTCGGGGCCTCCTCAAGTCATCAGGGGCTTTAGAGATGGGGATCTCCTCACGGTTCACCAGAGACAGACAAGAAGACAGAGATGGAGAGAAAACAGAGATGAGAGAGAGGGAGAAAGAAACAGAGACAGAGAGATGAGGAGAGACAGATGGAGAGAAACAGAAGTTAAGACAGTGATAGAGAGGGACAGAGAAACAGGACACTCAGAGAGAGACAGAAATGGCAGAGATCGGACAGAGAGACACAGACATGGAGATTGAGAGCAAGATAGAGAAAAACAATTAGAAAGGGGGTGGGATGGAAACAGAGGGAAAGGGAGGGAGGGGGTGAGGGCAGCTCAGCGACAGGTGGAGGCATGGGGAGGGCTTGGGGGAGGCGGCCAGTCCCTGCCCACGTGGGAATGCCAGGGAGGCAGTGCAGACCCCAACGATCCAGGGAGACCCAAAAGGGGCGGTGGGCGGAGGGATGGGGGCCGGGAGGAAGGGCAGGCATGAGTCACTTCCTGGGCCAAGGGAACGGATGACTCATAGCCCATTGCCTTTGGAGGGAGGTCCCAGGGGAATTCTGGGGTCCAGCATCGTGCGCAAAGCTTGTGGGGCTGTCAAGGGTGCAGGCTGGGGGGTCCCCTGACCACTCAGCCCCTAGGTCCAAACTTGATACCCCTCGGGCTGGCGGTGGGCAAGAGTCCCTCCCAGAAGCACTCCCAGCCAGGGTAAACTGAGGCTGGAATGTCCTTCCCCTCCCTCGTGTGAGGATTTCTCTCGTCCTCCTCTCTGGTCACCGGACTTGGCTAGTTTCCCCCTTGGCTGGGGCTCAGTGCCTCTTCGCATGACACACCACAAAATGGCCTTCCCTGGTAGGATGGGACCTGGGCTGATTTGTCCCCAGCTCCCAAAGTCCCCGGTAGCAACTTTCACGTTCACAACTGCCCTGTTTGTGTCCATTCTGCAGATGGACAGACTGAGGCTTGGAGCCCAGAAAAAGATTCAGGAAGAATCTGGTGAACAGAGGAGCTTGGAAAAGGTGGAATTGATGGGGGTCAAGGTTCCCAGTTGCTGCAGGGGGATGGGACGGTTGTTTTGTGCCCTGTGACCTCTGCCTAGGCTGGGCACTGCTTCCCCACCACAGAGGCTCTTGGGCCAGGACTTCTCCATCTGGGTCCTTGGAAGTCGCCCAAACAGGAGCTGGGAGTGGAGCCGCTGGTCATCTGCTCCCAGTCCCATCTGGTTTGCATTCCCCCCGCCGAGCCCTGAGGCGTAAGATTCCTGGGGTGGGGATGGGGCAGTCGTCCTCTCCTTGATCCTCCTGCTAAGGACCCCCCAGTCTACCCCCCAGACCAGCCAGTGAAATAATAATAATAATAAATACCGTTTACTTAATTCTGTGAACCAGGAATAGTTTGCATACGAACTCAGTTCACCTTTAACACAGTCCTATAAAGTGAAGACCAGTCTTGCCACATTTTACAGATGTGGAAAGTGAGATTCAGGGGCTGCGAGATCTGGCTCCGGTGACACACCGCCCCCCATCAGGTGTGCCCCACACAGATTCCAGTTTCTTGCTTCCCAGTCTGGGAGCCACTGGGCTCACGCCCGCCATCCCGGGCCAGCACAGGGAAGCCCGTCCCTGTGGCCTGGGGAAGCTCTGGTTGGTACCCCAAATGCCATTTCTTCATTCTCTTTGTTGCTTGGTTGCCCTGGCAACCAGCTGCCCACGATAACCGGTAGAGCCACCCTGGGTGGGGCGGGAAGGGAGGCCCTGGGGAAGTCGCAGCAAAAGTCAAGTTCAAACCGTCCACTGGCAAAGTCCTTTCCACCCACGGCTGAGTCCAAGCTGGGCCCAGGGGAGCCAGAATGAGGGTCTCTGGGGCTGCCCCATGCCACTGAGACAGTGGGGGACAGGTTGGGGGTACCCCCTCAATGGGGAGGTCCCACCCCAACCCCCCAGCCCTCCAGCGCCGCAGCGCTCCCCTATGCCCGGCTGTCTTCAGGAGTCCCAGCACTCACTTTTTTCCCCTCTCCTTCCCCAAACCTGTTTCCCCGCTTTGGGAGCGCTCAGAGATTTCTCTGGGAGAGGGGGCAGGCTCTTAGAGCACCCTGAGGGATCCTGCCACGGCTTGGGGGTGCTGGGCACTACCAGCCCCTCTCCCCATGTGCCCTCAGCCCCTGCCTGACCATGTGGCTTCCTCCGGGCCTGGCCCCAGAGCTGCCAGCCGCACTTTGCGTTTCTCCCCGGGGAGGAGGGGGCCGGAGAACCCCATAGTGCTGTCAGGAGCTCCCTTGCTGCCTGCCCCCCACCCCACGGGGCCGCAAAATTCTCACCGTGAAAGACGAACAATGCAACGCTGTGAGGGCCTCCCATGGTCTAAGCTGCCCGCAGGGGAAGCAGAAGATAGGGCAGGGCTTCTCTGTGTCTCCAGGCTGGGCAGCTGTGCACGCTTCCCCAAGGCCCACCAGCCCTTTATAAAGGCGGGGACAGCCACTGGCCCAGTGCCCTCCCTGGAGCTGGCGGGGCAGCTGAAAACCAACAGGAAAGTGCAGTGAAAACACAGACCCAGGGGCGCTGTGTGTTGCGCGCGGGCGTGCGCGCGCACACACACACACACACACACACACACACACACACACACTCACACACACTCAAACGTGGCACAGAGGCACAACCTGCCCGTTGAGTGTCTGAACTCTCTGGCCCCTGTGTACTCGGGTTGGCTGATCCCAGGGGCAAGGAGGAAGTCTTCCTTGTCTGGCATTGAGGTTGGGGAGGAGCCACGTCAGAAATAATAGCTCAGGGCACCCACGTTGGGGGACCACCCTGTGCTCGCTGCCTCGTCGTGCTGAGTCCCCAGGGCCAGCCTCTGAGCTAACAGGACCTTCCTCCTCTGTTTTCCAGATGAAGAAACTGAGGCACAGAGAGGCCAGAGTCCAAAGAAGAGCTGGGGGAGGGGCACAAAGGGGTCCTCACGGATGCCAGGCTGATGCCAAGAAGAGAAACTGCGGAATCTCGGGGCCACCGTGCTCCTGGAGCTGGCCTTTCTGGGTCAGCGTTTCACCTGGTAGGAAACTTATATTTGGGGCATTCCTGGGTACTGCACTAATCAACAGAGAATCACATGATAGGAGAGTTGTTTCCTTTTCAAATAAGTCATATGACTGGTTTATCTCAAGCCTTCTGATCGTTTGTTTTAAAAAACACTATTATTTAGAAAGCACTTAATGTGAGCCAGGCCTGATTTGCCTAGCGTTATCTCTTTATCTATTTTAACTCATTTACTCCTCGAAATACCTTCGAGGCAGGTGTTGCTATGATTCCCATTTTGCAGAAGGGGGAAACTGAGGTGCAGGTAACAAGTGGCTAAGCAGAGATCCACAGGTAGGCAGTTCAGTCCCCAGGTCCCTGCAATGAGCCCAAGGTCCAGGAGAAAGTCTCTACTGGGTGCTAACACCTTGGTGGCCCTGAGGTTTTTCCAGCTAGAATCCATGGTTTATGTTCCTTGTGTTCTTATTTATTTGTAAATTTACAGACTATTTGAGGCAGTGAGAAGGGTTTCCCAATCAGGACATCAATATAAAGATTCTTTTTTAAATGAATGGATTCAAGGATGCAAAAGCTTAGAAAATTAAATAAAATATTAAGTACATAATAGTTTAAAAGGTTAGGATTGCAGTCATGGAAAAAAAAGGTCACTCATGGCCAGAGGCAGAGAAGCATTATCCCAGGGATGGTGGAGCACCCCCAGTCCTAAAATTAACCCCTTCCTGCTCTTCCTGTCCCTTTGACCTGGACAGGGCATGGAAAGGGGTCCCATCAGGGTAACTGAGGTCTCTCTGTGCCTCAGTTTCCTCAGGGGGAGGGGTGTGGACATGGGAGGAGACTGGGAGGGGAGGGGGACAGACAAGGCCCAAGGTGGATTTTTGGCTTTTTTCCCTTAGAGCTGGAAATTCCAGGGCTGGACATGCCCCCACCTCCCCCCACCACAGGCCCACAGGTCTGACAGCTGGTGCTTGAAAAAGCTGGGGGGTAGGGGTTCCAGCCTGGGAGAGCCACTGCCCAAGGGTTGCAATCATGCCTTCTCCTCCCCCAGAGATGTGTCTTGGGCCCTTGGAGCAGGTCTAACCATCCTGGGACTCAGTTTTCCTTTCTGGTGAATGGGATTTTAATTCCTGCCTACTGGCCTCACAGAGCAGGGTAAGGAAGGAATGAGTGACATAGGAGAGAAGGATTGGGGAAGGCACGAAGAGGGACATCCCCCCCCCACCCCACCCCCCACTCCTTTCCCCTCCAAGTGGCCCAAGGGTGCCTGGGAACACCTGAGTCAGATCTCATCCCTCCTCTGCTCAAGCACCCTCCATGGCTCCCACCTCACTCAGAGTCAAACCCCAAGTCCTTCCTTGGCCCATAAGGCCCGGCCTGCTCTGCTGTCACCTCCCTGCCCTCACCTCCTCCCACTCTTTCCTCGGTAGCTTGGCTACAGTTTTCCTTATGGAAAACACCAGGCATGGGGTGACCTCAGGGCCTTTGCACAGGCTGTTGCCTCTGCCTAGAGCACTCTTACCCAGAGAACTAGATAACCTCACAGCTTGCTCCCTCCTCTCCTTCATGTTTTTGCCCAAACATTCCCTGACCAACCCCCCACCCCCCATCCCCATGTCATAAATGTAATCCTCCGAATATTCCCTACTTTCTCAGTTCTCTGTAGCCCTTCACCATCCCCCCATCACGAAATTTACCTACTTAATTTGTTTACTCTCTGCCCCCCACCCCCCCTAGACTGTCATCCTGGAGGACAGGACTTTGGTCCATTTGTGTCTCTGTAGAACCAGAGCAAAGCCTGCACCCAGTAGGGCTGCATAATTAGTAATACTACCCTCCACTGAAGGAAGCCCACTACAGGCTTCATTATCTTGCCCCTGCTGAGATGGCACAGTGTTTCTCCCCCTTTCCTCTGCCCTGAAGTTCCAGCCCCAAAGCCCTGGACAATCTCGAGACCTCTGTTCCACAACAGTGTGAGGTAGGGACATGCATCCCTGTTTTTCAGATGGGAAACCAGCACCTGGGGGGTTGGGCCACTGGCCTGAGATTCCTCAGCTAGGAAGTAGCAGATCCAGGACTAGTCAGCCAATCATAATGATAGTATTATTTATTATATTATATTTATATTTTTATTTTTATAGCTGCCATGGTAACACATCATCACAGTGGATGACAGTATTCATCCAGCGCCCACTGTATGTAATCATTTTGCAGGGATTGAACTCACTTATCTTCCCAGTAGGCTAGGAGGCAGGTGCTGTGATTTCCATTTGGCAGATGGGGAAACTGAGGCACAGAGTAGTAAAATGACATGCACAGTCACAGGGCATCACCATCTCATAGCAGAGGTCCTGGGCAAACCCAGCCTCTTCCTCTTTTTATTTTTTTAAAATATTTAGTAATAAATGAAAGTGGTGCTGTGGGAGATCATGTACCTTTTTTTTTTTTTGGCCGCACCTCATGGCTTACGGGACCTTAGTTCCCCGACCAAGGATCAAACCTATGCCCCCTGCAGTAGAAGGATGGAGTCCTAACCCCTGGACTGCCAGAGAATTCCCTATGTTTTGGACTGTGTGGTCTTGGGCGGGTGATGTGGCCTCTCTGGGCCTCAGTTTCCCCATCTGTGAAATGGTCAGAACCTCGCAGCAGGGCTGGTGAAGATCATAAGAGAGTGAGTGGATTGCAGGGATGTCGCTGAGAATAGACACTCAGTGAACCACAGCAGTGGCTCTTAGGATGATACCCTTTTCTTTGCTGTCCTCTGCGGTGGGGAGGGAGACGAGGGGACCCCAGTGTCCTGCCCCCTGGCTTCTTGTGCCAGCAGCCCATGCCCAGCACCCTCGCAAGCCCAGGCTGAGAGAGGGGGTCAGATGGGATCTTCGGGTAGAGGGGGCATAACAGGAAGCCCCCTGGAAGGGAGACAATGGCAGAGGAAGGGGCCGGGCCAGCCCCCACGCGGATGAGCCCAGCTGCTGGCTCCAGGAGAACGGCACAGCTATTGTGAGGCCAGACAGCTGTCCCTGCGCCAGGAAACCCCATGGAGTGAGGGAAGGGGGTGGGAGGCCAGAGACTGATGGCCTTCAACCTGGGGAAAGGCCCAACAATGGGCCCATTGTCTCCTCCTGCAGGCTGGACACCTGGGTTCCCTTGAGCCCAGGCCTCCAGAATCCACCTGACCAGGGACTCCTGGTGCAGACTCAGCCCTGGCCCAGCTGGCATCCTCCTAAGCCCTGGCCCCCACCTGGCCTGGCCCAGCCTGGGGAGTTGGGAGGCAGTAGCAGAGCTGGGCCGTATTTATAGTTCCCTGGCACTGTTGAGCAAACTTCTAAATATAGAAGCTGAGCTATTTGGGGCCACGGCCCTGGGGCAGAGTGCTGGGGAGCACTGCACAAGCACCTATTTAGCCCGGGCCCCCAAGACTGCCCAGGCCTCTCAGTCTCCAGGGGCTGGGGCTATGGGGGTCTCAGGGGCGCTTTGTACCCCATTTGAATGGGGGATAGAGGAAGATGTGGAGGAGCAGCCCAAAGCCAATGAGAAGTGAAGCAAGAAGCTGTGATGCCTTAGAGGGCTGCGTTTAGGGCCAAGGACGGGGCACGGGGTCCCAGCGCCCTGTTCCACCTCCTCCCTCACCCCAAACTGACTGAGGTAAGAAAAGTAGGTTGAGCCATCAAATCAGTGTTCTCAGCTTCTTGGAAATGAAGACCTTCAGGAAACTGTAAGGACACCTCAAACCCTAAACAAACCCCAGCACCTAGCAACCCACTTCCCCTTCCCCATCAGCATTGAACTCACTGGTGGCCCCAAGGAAGTGGGCAGTGACATGGGCTGGGGGCGGGGTGGGGCTATAAATAGCTGGTTTATAAGCAGCTGCAGGGCCAACAGGGCAGCGGATGGCCTCGGGTCGGAGAGGGCTCCTCAGGGGTAGCCAACTTCACCCCCCCTCCCAGCGATCCCCAAGATTTGGGGAAGTAAGAGGGAACAGAGAGGCGAGTTGCTTAAAAGGAGCAACACCAATGATTCTTTAAAGGCAGCACATTAACAAGATGGCTGTTAAGACTTTAACAGAACGTTCATGTTTCCTCAGTAGCAACTGGAGAAACAGTGGAATATTACACGGCTGTGAAAAAGAACCCCAGGGGTCAGCTGCCAGATGGCTGGGTCCTGGCAACACACTCCTTTCTTCATTTTAAAAATTGGATGCAGTGCAAAAATCTTAATTTGCAGCTGGACAGGTTTCAGAGTAGAATCTTTATCCACCCCCCACCAGCTTTATTGAGGTGTAACTGACAAATAAAATTGTAATATATTTAAAGCCTGTGATATGATGATTTGATCATAGTCGAATCTTGAGCAAAAAAGAAGTCCCCAAAGCCCATCTGAAAGCCACCCGAGTCATAAAGCTCAGACAGAGAAATTGATACAAGATAAGCTTTCAGCATACCAACATGTCTAAGAAAACTTAAAAAAATAAAGGAGTGGGACTTCCCTGGAGGCACAGTGGATAAGACTTCGCACTCCCAATGCAGGGGACCCGGGTTCGATCCCTGGTCAGGGAACTAGATCCCACATGCATGCCACAACTGAGAGTTCCCAAGCAACCACTAAGAAGCTGGCGAGCCGCAACTAAGGAGCCCTGGAGCCGCAACTAAGGAGCCTGCCTGCCGCAACTAAGACCCGGTGCAACCAAATAAATAAATATTAAAAATAAATAAATAAAAATACAAGTGATTATTATAAAAAAAATAAAGGAGTGAGAAAATAACAAACAGAATTCAGGGTGGTGGCGGGAGAGGGCAGGGCCATCTCCCACTTCTTGTTGAGGGCTTGTGGGTATACCTTATGGAATTAAAAAAAATTAATGAGTAAAGTAAAGTGGGTCATGGATAGACCCATGGTCATGAGAATGACATATCATCAATTCTGTGAACCAGACCCTGCAAACAATATTTTGAAATTTTAAAATATTTAAAGGCTTTAACGAGAAGCATTTAGAGGAAGCAAAAGAAAGACAGCCGGAGGTGGCCAGAGGTGGGGAGGCACAGCTGGGGAAGGGGAGCAGCTGGGGGGTGGTGGGTGCTGGTGGGCGGTAGGGGTGGGAGAGGGGGGAACTGGCAGGCGCCAACAGGAAGGTCTGCAGTCCTGAGCTGGGAACAGTGTGCAAGTCTCGCTGCCGTTTCCACCTCTTTCTCACAGCTCTTGGCTTATTCCCCATTCTGCAAGGGCTTCTGGGTGCCGCAGGCTGGGAGCCGACAATGCCCAGTGAGGGTGGACTCCGGCCTCCCAGGGCCACTGCAAGGGGGTCATGGAATGTGGGGTGAGGCGGGGTAGGAAGGGGGTTTAGGCTAAGTGCCCTCGTCAGTTTCTCCCCATGACTCATTTTCCCCATCTGGGCCCCCGCCTCACGGGTTTCCAGGGTTATGGACTATGAGACCACAGATGCTGCTGATGGTCATGACCAGTCCTGGAAAGAAGTGCTGTGTTCTGGGCAGGGACTTTGGGAGGAATAAACCCATCTGCAGTCTTCTCTCAGATGTGGGTCTGCTTTCAACAGCTCTGGCAAACAGTCTGGCAATTCCTCACAAAGTTCCCACATGCGTGCCATAACTAAGAGTTCACGTGCCACATCTAAGGAGCCTGCGTGCCGCAGCTAAGACCTGGAGCCACCAAATAAATAAATAAATAAATAATGTGATCCATCCACACGATGGAACATTATTCAGCCATAAAGAAGAATGAAGTTCTGATACATGCTACAAGATGGCTAGAGGTGGAAGTTGCACAACATTGTTGAATGTACTAAATGCCACTGGGTTGTTCACTTTTAAATGATTAATTTTATGTCACGTGAATCTCACCCCAGTTTCAAAATATCCTGAGCTGGTCACGGCAGTGTTCCCCCAACCCCACCATGGGTATCTCTCCTGTCACAACTTCTCCTTTGTGGCTCATAGGTCTCCCCTCATTTCATGTTTCCACTGCCCTGAGATGAATTAGGCATTACGTTCCTCCTTTTACAGATCTGACAGTCATGCATTCACTCAACAAACTTAGCATGCCAGGCTATGTTATTGCATACTGTTCTAGGTACTGGGGGCGTGCAGGTGTGAACAAGCCAAACCCAAATCTCTGCCTTGTGGGGCTGACGTTTCATCACAGGAGAGGACTGTGAACATGATAAATAAGAAATTACGGAGAATGTTAGGAATGGGAACATTGCGCAGGTTAATGAAAGGGGGGTGTGCTGGGGGGTTGCTGAACTAAATAGGGTGGTCAGGGAAGGCCTCTCGGAGATGATAGTTGAGGAAACACCTGAAGGAGGTGAGGAGGGAGGAGCCATGGAGATCTGGGGAAGAGACGTCCAGACAGAGGGAACAGCCTGTGCAAAGGCCCTGAGGCTGGTGTGGAAGAGCAAGGAGGCCTGTGTGGCTGAAGCCAAGTGACTAGGCGGGGAGAGAAATAGGAGAGAAGGCCAGGGAGATCATGCAGCAGCTATAAAGCCAGAGGTGACATTTAAAATATTTTTAACACCTAGCAAGGTGTGGAAGCTGACCAGCGAGAAAAGTGTTAGCCTATGTGGGTTTTTTCCTATTCCCCTAATCTCTGAGGGCCTCCTCTGAGTGCCTGTGGGGACCAGAATCCTCCACTTGTTTTATCCATTGTTCATTGTCCGCATCACTCCAGTGCACCTGCTGCGGTCAAGGCTGTGTCCCCTGTACCTTTAACAGCACCTGGTCCACAGCTGTGCTCACTAATGATTGCGTGGGACTTCCTTGGTGGCACAGTGGTTAAGAATCCATCTGCCAATGCAGGGCACAAGGGTTCGATCCCTGGTCGGGGAAGATCCCCATGCCGCAGAGCAACTAAGCCCGTGCGCCACAACTACTGAGCCTACGCTCTAGAGCCCGCGAGCCACAATTACTGAAGCCCGCGCCTTCTAGGGCCCGTGCTCTGCAACAAGAGAAGCCACAGCAATGAGAAGCCCATGCAGTACAACGAAGACCCAAGGCAGCAAAAAATAAATTAAAAAAAAAAATGGTTGCATGGATTAAAATCAAAGTCTGAGTTTATTGTAGTTATATCTTTGACACTTTTCTTTTTTTTCTTTCTTTTTTTAAAAGTGAAGTATAGTTGATTTACAATGTTGTGTTAGTTTCAGGTGTACAGCAAAATGATTCAGATATATATATATATATACACATATATATATTCTTTTTCAGATTCTTTTCCCATATAGATTATTATAAAATATTGAGTATAGTTCTCTATGCTATACAGTAGGTCCTGTTGTTTACCTGTTTTACATATAGTAGTGTGTATATGTTAATCCCAAACTCCTAATTTATCTCTCTCCCCCCCTTTCCCCTTTGGTAACCATAACCTTGTTTTCTATGTCTGTGGGTCTATTTCAGTTTTGTAAAAAAGTTCATTTTTATCATTTTATTTTAGATTCTACATATAAGCGATGTCATATGATATTTGCCTTTCTCTGTCTGCCTCATTTCTCTTAGTTTGATCATCTCTAGGTCCATCCATGTTGCTGCACATGGCATTATTTCATTCTTTTTTACGGCTGACTAATAGTCCATTGTGTATGTGTATATATATATATATATATATATATATATATATATATACACACACCATATTTTCTTTATCCATTCCTCTGTCGATGGACATTTGGGCTGCTTCCATGACCTGGCTATTGTAAATAGTGCTGCAATGAACATTGGGGTGCATGCATCCTTTTGGATTATGGTTTTCTCCGGATATATGCCCAGGAGTGGGATTGCTGGATCATATGGTAACTCTATTTTTATTTTTTTGAGGAACCTCCACACTGTTCTCTGTAATGGCTGCATCAATTTACATTCCCACCAACAGTGTGGGAAGGCCCCCTTTTCTTCACACCGTCTCTTGCATTTATTATTTGTAGACTTTTTGGTGATGGCCATTCTGACTGGTGTGAGGTGATACTTCACTGTAGTTTTGATTTGCGTTTCTCCAATAATTAGCGATGCTGAGCATCTTTTCATGTGCGTGTTGGCCATCTGTATGCCTTCTTTGGGGAAATGTCTATTTAGATCTTCCACCCAGTTTTGGATTGGGTTGTTTTTTTTGTTTTGTTTTTGTTTTTGTTTTTGTTTGCGGTACGCGGGCCTCTCACTGTTGTGGTCTCTCCCGTTGCGGAGCACAGGCTCCGGACGCGCAGGCTCCGGACGCGCAGGCTCAGCGGACATGGCTCACGGCCCCAGCCGCTCTGCAGCATGTGGGATCTTCCCGGACCGGGGCACGAACCCGTGTCCCCTGCATCGGCAGGTGGACTCTCAACCACTGCACCACCAGGGAAGCCCTTTGCGCCACCACGGAAGCCCTGTTTTGTTTTGTTTTGTTTTGTTTGATATTGAGCTGCATGAGCTGTTTTTGACACCTTTCAACACCTCAGTAATCTCTTTCCATTTTCATTTATTTTCCTTTTTTTCTTTCTTTCTTTTTTCTTTCTTTTTTTTAAGGAATGGAGCAGTCTTTGATCCATGGCTGGACTAGAGGGCAAGGCCATGGCTCTCAGGCCCCTGGGAATGAGGCCCAGCCCTGAGAGCCAGCAACCCCCTAAACTTTGCTCCTGAGTGCCTCACTGTCTTCACCCTAGTCCCAGCTCTGAGTCTTATGAAGGCAGCAGCATTAGCTGACTTTAATATCACCTCCCCACTGCCCCCGCCAATGTAGTTCTTTTTTCTGCTGCCCTCCACTTATGGAAATGGTCTTGTTTTCCTTTTGTGGCAGTGGCATAAAAGTTCCTTTTTTTTTTAAATTAAATTTTATTGAAGTATATTTGATTTACAATCTTGTGTTCGTTTCAGCTGTACGGCAAAAGGTTCCTTTCAAAATAAATTCATAAAGAATTTAAAAACGGGGACTTCCCTGGTGGTCCAGTGGGTAAGACTCCCTGCTCTCAGTGCAGGGGGCCCGGGTTCAATCCCTGGTCAGGGAACTAGGTCCCACATGCATGCCGCAACTAAGAGTTCGTGTGGGCAACTAGGAGTCCAAATGCCGCAACTAAGAAGCCCGTATGCCGCAACTAAAAAAGATCCCACGTGCCCCCAACAAAGATCCCGCATGCCACAACTAAGACGCAGCACAGCCGAAGTAAATAAAAATAATAAATAAATAAAAATAAATATTAAAAAACATCTTTAAAAAAAGGAAAAGTTGCTTGAAGGAACAACCTGTCGTCGATGGAGAGAGGAATGAATGATGCTTGTGAGCTGTCAATCAACTCCATGCTGCAGGAGGTGAGGATGGGGCAGCAGACCTGTGTCCTGTGTGCAGGAGTGGTGCCGCCTCAGCCCAAATTGTCTTGTAGGTGAAGCCACTGGGATCCGGGGTGAGGGAAGGGGAAAGGGCCCCTCTGGGCAGACAGCACTGTCTTTTCTGAGTGGTTGGAGAAATGACTTTTCTGAGATCATTTCCTGTCGGCATCCCCATATCTGGGGATGAGGGTGTCACTGGGATTTTCCGTGGCCTTTGGCGTGGGTCATGGTGCCAAGCGATGAAACTCAGCAGTAATCTCTTTGTGAATATGCCACCACCATGCCTGCCTCTCGCCCCCAGTTTCTGCCTGGCTCAAGGATCCAGCCCTGGGCACGCCACAGGCTGCCTGATGCCCATGAGGCCAGGAGGCCCTGGCATTGACAAAGAGACTGGCACCCATGCCCTGGGCTTTCTTTGAAACCGAGTTGTTAAAATCCCTGGTGGAACAAATGACCAATAAGCACATGAGAAGATGCTCAACATCACTAACCACCAGGGAAATGTGAATCAAAACCACAATGAGATGCCACCTCCCACCCATTAGGATGGCTACGATCAAGAAAACAGAAAATAACAAGTGTTGGCAAGGATGTGGGGAAATCGGAATCCTCGTGCACCGTTAGTGTGAGTGTAAAATAGTGCAGATGCTGTGGAAAAGAGTATGGCAGTTCCTTAAAAAAAAATTAAACATAGAATGAGCATCCCACTTCTGGGTTGCTGTATATACTCCCCACTCCCCCAAATTTGAAAGCAAGGTCTCAAAGAGATATTTGTACACCCATGTTCATAACAGCATTATTCACAATAGCCCCAAAGTGGAAGCAACCCAGTTTCCATCAGTGTGGATCAATGAATAAACAAAACATATGGTACACCTACACAATGGAATATTATCCAGCCTTTAAAAGGAAGGAAATTATAATACAGGGTACAACATGGATGAAGACATTACACTAAGCGAAACAAGCCAATCACAAAAGGACAAATATTGCATGATTCCACTCACGTGAGGTAACTAAAGCAGTCAAATTCGTAGAAGAAAGTAGTGGTTGCCAGGGGCTGAGAGGAGGGCTGGGAGGGGAGTTGTTTAGTGGGTATAGAGTACACCTTTGGCAAGACGTATACGTTCTAGAGGCTGATTGCACCACAGTGTGAATATACTTAACACTGCTGAACTGTACACTTAAAATGGTTACGATGGTAAATTTTATGTTATGTGATTTTTACTCCTTAAAAATAAAAAAAAAGGAAGGACATTCTGACACATGGTACAACTTGGATGAAACTTAAGGACATTATGCTGAGTGAAAGAAGCCTGTCACAAAAAGACAAATACTATATGACCCCACTGACATGAGGCCCATAGAGTAGTCAGAATCATAGAGACAGAAAGCAGAATGGTGGTTGTCAGGGGTTGGGGGAGGGAGGAATGGGGACTTACTGTTTAACAGGGACAGAATCAGTTTGGGATGATGCAAAGAATTCTGGAGGTGGATGGTGGTGACAGTTGTACATTATGAATGCACTTAATGCCACTGAACTGGACACCAAAAACGGTTAAGATGGTCAATTTTGTTCTGTGTATTTCATTACATTGAATAAAAATCCAGGGTGGGAGGTGGGACTGAGGCTGAACCCACCAGTCTCGTGAGTCTGTCAGATGACAAAGCCTGGGACAGGCCCTCCAGGGAGTCAATACCAATTATATCCTGAATCCTCATACATTTCCATCCCCACCTGGACCTTCCCACCTAGTTTCAGACACCCAGCGCCTCCTCAGTCTCACCCAGGGCTGCTACAGTGGTCACTGGGCTCTGTCACTACCATCCCAGCCCTCTCTACTTCCAAGCAGAAGGACGGCACTGCCCCGCCTACTTGTGTGGCCATGTGATTTGCTTTGGCCAATTAAAAGTGAGCAGTGGGGCTTCCCTGATGGCGCAGTGGTTGAGAGTCCACCTGCCGATGCAGGGGTCGCGGGTTCGTGCCCCGGTCCAGGGAGATCCCACATGCCGCGGAGCGGCTGGGCCCGTGAGCCATGGCCGCTGAGCCTGCGCTCCGCAACGGGAGAGACCACAACAGTGAGAGGCCCGCATACCGCAAAAAAAAAAAAAAAAAAGTGAGCAGTTATGACACTTCCAGGTGGAAGCTTTAAGAACTGGTGCTGGCCCTGCTGTGTTCCTTTTCCTTCTGCAGTGCGCAACCTGCAACATGCCAGACAGTGGCTGAGTGAGAAGTAAAACTCTCTGATGTTCTAAGCCCCTGAGATGTGGGGCTCACATGCTACTGCAGCAGAACTGAGGCTGCCTTGATTCTGATACAGCAACCGGCATCTGAGTCCTCTCCTGTGGGTGCTGCTGGCCTCAGACCATGAACCCCAGAGCTGGAACTAGGGTGAGAAGTGAGGCATTCATCACAGAGAGCAAAATGTAAGGGGGCAACAAAGAACTCAATAGTCAAGATGAATATTATTTTAATGCAATGTTTTAAATAATCAAAATGGCGACTTCCCTGGCAGTCCACTGATTAAGACTCTGTGCTTCCACTGCAAGGGGCGTAGGTTTGATCCCTGGTCAGGATCCCACATGCTGCGTGGCATGGCCAAAAAATAAAAAAAAATTAAATAATCAAAATTAATGCAAAACCTCCAGGGTGAATAAAAAGGCAAAATTTTAAATGAAGACGGGATCTGTCAACATGATGTACCAAGACATATTGGAGCCTGAGGCAGAGGGAAAAATCAGTCTGTGCACCTCACTCACCTCAGTCTAGTCCCAGCCCTGGTAAACACCCCAGATGCTCTGCCTGGGAGCTTTCTATGGACCACAGGGCCACAGGTCTGAATTGATAGGAAGCTAACATGCCTGGGAATAACCCTTCATCATTTTTGGTGGATCAATACCCCAGCTCCCTCACCCCTCATATGGGATAACTGAGGTGTGTGTCCTCTGCACTCTGTCAGAGGTGCCCCACAGGGACTGAGTCCCAGATGTTCACAGCAAAAATGTGCTCATTCAGACTCTCAGTATTTGCTGCCCGCCCCTCCCTATCTCACTTCCCTTCTTCTCCACTCATGCTTTCTAGGATCCCGTTTGAAGGAAGCACCTGCACTCAAATCCCCGTTTCAGGCTCTGCAACTGGGGGAAGTAAAGTCAAGGCAGAGGCCTATTACAATTTTTTTCAACATGACAAACACTATGATATCTGGTTCCCCTCCTAACTTCCGGCCAGACCTACTGCATTAGTGATTTCTTGCTGTTATCCCAAACGTAGGGGCTTAAAATAACAGCCAAGAGTTACATCTGACAGTTTTTATGGGCCGGGAATTAGGTGTGGCGTCACTGAGTTCTCTGATTTAGGGTCTTTCGTGGGCTGCCATCTCCATGTCGGCTGGGGCTGCAGTGTCATCTGAAGGCTTGATAAGGGAAGGATCTGCTCCCAAACTCACTCACTGTTGTTGGAAGGACTCGGTTCCTCACGGGCTTTTGAGGAGGTGGCTCCCAGCTCCTTGCCATGTGGACCTCTTTACGGGCAGCTCACAATACAATTTCATCAGAGGCAGGGGGAGAGACAGAGACTTGGAAGTCTCAATCTTCTGTAACCAAAGTTTGGAAATGACATCCCATCACCTTTGTTTTATTCTACTGTTAGGAGTAAGTCACAAGGTCCTGCCCACACTCAAGGAGGAGGGATTACACAGGGTGTGGATACCAAGAGATGAGGATCACAGGGGCTGCCTTGGAGTCTGTCCACTGACTTTCCCCTTCTTAGTGTATGACTCAGTTGTTCAAGCTCCAGGTGGGGGTGTCCTTCTGGACTCCCCTCTTTCTGTCATTCTGTCCATGAGGCCTTCTGTTCTCACTTCCTTCGCACCGACGGACTCGGTGGGCTTGAGGTGCTCCAACCCTGCACATTTCAAAGAAAGGACAGACTGCACCACTGACCCTTGCCGTGCTCTTGGAGGTCATCTTTAAGCCCCTGGAGTGTCCTGCTGGATAAGAATGCCTGTATACCTAGGATCCTACCCACACCAGATAAATCACAATGTGATTTATGGTGGGGTCCTTGAGCCCCCATGCAGTATCAGCTTGGCCCCCGGAGGAGCTGGTGCCTAAGATTGGCTACCCGGTGGTCAGCTGTACCTAAGTGACTGGCTCCCAGTAAAACCCTGGACACCAAGGTGGGAGTGAGTTTCCCTGGTTGGCAATACTCCAAATACTCCATGCTTATCGTCATACATCATTACTGGGAGAACTGAGAGCTGTCTGCGTGACTGGGAAGGGACAATTGGAAATGTATGCCTGGTCTCTTGGGACTCTGACCCATGTGCCATTATCCTTTGCTGATTTTAATCCGTATCCTTTGCCTGTTATAAACTGCAACTGTGAGTAGAACAACTTTTCTGAGTTCATTTGCTATTTCCTGTCTCTCTCCCCTGGATCGAGAACTCTGGAAGGTCAAGACCTCATCTGTCTTTCTCAGGAGAAGCAGATGAGTAGAGTGGTCAAGGGTTTGTCCCAGCTCGGTCACTTTCTGGTACTGTGACCCTGGGCAAGCAACATCTCCTCTCTGTCTGTAAATGGAAACAGGAACCCATATTTCTCCTTCACAGAGTCGTCAGGACTCTACAAGTATTGGGTTGGCCAGAAAGTTCATTCGGGAACGTTTTATGGAAAAACCTGAATGAACTTTTTGGCCAACCCAATATTAACTTTTAAGCATCGGTCAGTCTGTCTCCCCAATAATGAGAGCATGGTCTGGTGGGTCAGTGGTCAGCAAAGAGCAGATGAATTAAGGAGACCCCTCCGAAGCCTTTGACATGGAGAGGCAGGAGGGGACCAGAGATGCCCAGGAGGTGGTGGGGGAGGGGAGGGAACACAGAGGCCAGAGGATGGGGAGGTGCCAGGGAAGGTGGGATGCCTAACTTGTGGCTGTGGCCACACACAGGACCTACCATGGCTATTTGGGACTCGCTGGGGAGCCAGCCCCACTGCGGCCACCAGGGAGGCAGCCTGAGGGAGTGACAGAGCTGGGAAGAGAAGGAGAGGGTGGGGGAAACCAAATCCCACAGTCGTGGCTCCGAAGAGAAACTGCGTGGGAGGCCTGGGGGGCGGTGGGGGTCAGGACAGCTGGAGCCCAGACTGTGGGTGGGTGACTGCCAGGCCCAAAGAAAGCCTATTCTGGGAGGCAGCCGGTCTGGTCCGGCCTGGGAATACGCCTCCCCTGCTGCTGGATGCCCTGGAGATGCCGCTGTGCTGCTGGACACAGCCCTGGCCCCCCTGGGAGGAATGTGCTCCCCACCTCTTTCTCTGCCTTTACTCTCTTCCACATAAGGCTTTCAGGGGGTGCTCCTGCCGTATGAGTTCAGGACAAAGGAATCAGAAGCACATGGGCTGGATTCCTCAGGGAGGAGAAATTCTGGAAAGAAGACTAAAATGAATGAGAACAGAGCCAGAGCGGGTGCTGGGATGAGGATTTGGGAGGCTCCTGGCTCTGAGCAGTCTCTGCCCCTAGTGATACCCACCCCCCCAGAACTCTCAAATCGGGGCCATGCCTCAGCTGGGGACGAGGGTCACTGTGGACCCATGTGCAACCTGGCACCTCCCCTACCTCTCTGAGCCTTAGTTTCCTTCCTAGTGGCCCAGACGCTCAGGTCAAAATACTTGGAGTCAAAAAAAAAAAAAAAAAAATACTTGGAGTCATCTGTGTCTCTCCTGGCTCTGTCCTCTCTCTTTCTTTCTCTCCTGCATCAGCAAACCCTGAGGACTCTACTTTCAAAATCTATCCAGAATCCAACCACTTTTCATCTCCTTCCTGGCCCCCACCCTGGACCATCCTCATCATCTCCCACTTGGACCAGTGGGAAATGATGGACCAGTCACCTCTGCCCTGATCTTCCAGCTCCTACTCTTGCCCCCTCTACAGGCTGCTCCCCCAACAGTGGCCAGAGGACACCCTTGAATACCCTCCTCTACTCAAGAACCCTCCTTGGTTCCCACCTCACTCATAGCAAAAGTCAAAGTCTTCCCCATGACCACAAGTCTCTGCACACTCTGCTCTGTCCCCTCCCTGCCCTCGCCTCCTCCCACTTCCCCCCTTACTATTTCCTCTGCCCCGCTGGCTTCCTCACTGATCCTGGCATGCTCCTACCGCAGGGCCTTTGCACCTGCCGTTTCCTCTGCCTGGTATCCTCCTTCTCTAGATCTCTACATGCCTCTCTCTTCACCTCCTTCAGATCTTTCCTCAAACATCACCTCCTCAGAGAGTCTTCCCTGATCCCCTGACTTAAAATTGCACTCTCCCCATCCCTGCTTAATATTTTGTAACAATCACCATCCGACACCTGTATAGATTTTCGTTTCTCGTCTTGCTTCCTGTCGGTCTCCTCATGAGAACATCAGTTCCACGAGGCCACGTCCGTTTTACTCCCTGTGGTGTTCCCAGTGCGAAGAATAGGTACTTGTTGATCTAATCAACTGAATGGTGACAATCTCATCTGAAGATTGTTGGGACAACGTGGGGTTTTTTAGCTTTATTGAGACGTAATTTACATATCATTTAATTCACCGGGTGTGCGTGTACCATCAGATGATTTTTAGTGAATTCACCAAGTTGTGCCACCATCACAACAGTCTGGTGTTTGGGAACAGTTTCAATAGCTCAAAATTTCCCTCGTTGCCCTTTGTAGTCTGTCTCCACTGCCTCCTGGCTCAGGCAACCGCTGGTCTGCTTTCAGTCTCTCTAGCTTTGCCTTCTCTAGAAATTTCACATAACTGGAATCATATAAGATGCAGTATTTTTATTGATTTATTGATTTATGTTTGGCTGCGTTGGGTCTTCACTGCTACGCGCCGGCTTTCTCTAATTGCGGCAAGTGGGGGCTACTCTTCTTTGTGGTGTGCGGGCTTCTCATTGCGGTGGCTTCTCTTGTTGCAGAGCACAAGCTCTAGGCCTGCAGGCTCAGTAACTGTGGCACACGGGCTCAGTAGTTACGGCTCGTGGGTTCTAGAGCGCAGGCTCAGCAGTTGTGGCGCACAGGCTTAGTTGCTCCAGGGCACGTGGGATCTTCCCGGACCAGGGCTCGAACCTGTGTCCCCTGCACTGGCAGGCAGATTCTTAACCACAGCGCCACCAGGGAAGCTCCAGATGTAGTATTTTGTATCTGGCTTCTTTCACTTGGTATAATGTTGTTGGGGTCCATCCACGTTGGTGTGTTTACCAATTCTTTGTTCTTTTTCATTGCTGAGTAGTATTCCATTCTATGGATCTACCACGTTCTGTTTATCCATTCCTCTGTCGGTAGACATTTGCGTTGTTGCCGCATTTTGGCTATTATGAATACGGCTGCTGTGAACACTCGTGTGCAAGTTTTTGTTTAGAGTTTACTTTCATTTCTGGATCACAGGGGACATGTACGTTTAACTTTCTAAGAAACTGCCAGGTTGTTTTCCAAAGTGATGGTACCATTTTACATACCCACCAGGAGCGGTTGAGGGTTCCAGTACCTCCACATCCTAACACTAGGTATTATCAGTCTTTTCTGTTCTACCTCTTCCAAAAGGTGTGTGTAGTGGTATCTCATGGTGGTTTTAACTTGCATTTCTCTAACCACTAATGATCTTGAGTATCTTTTCCTATCCTTATTTGCCATTCAAATATCCTCTTTGCTGAAGTCTCTGTTTGAAGCCTTCAGAAGTTTGATAGTTTTCGGGGTTTTTATTTTGTTTTGTTTTTTGTTTTCTTTTGGCCTCGCTGTGCGGCTTGTGGGATCTTAGTTCCGCAACCAGGGACTGAACCCAGGCCCCGGTAGTGAAAGTGCCAAGTCCTAACCCACTGGAACTCCCCGGAATTCCCTAGAGTTTTAGCTTTTGTTTAGGTCTACAATCTGTTTAGAGTGACGTTTTGTGTAGAATGTGAAATAGTGTATAAGTACTTCCTCTCCTACCCTTCTTCTTCTCCTTCCTCTTTCTTTTACATGTGTATATCCTATTCTTAGGAAAATTCCAAGGGGAGGTTATTTCTGTTTCTGGTTGAGTGGGTACTTGGCTTTTGCTTCCCTGTCTGTAACTCTCCCACCAGCGTCAGGGCAGGGCTGCAGGAGAGAAAACCATAGGAGCCTGCCCAAACAGGATGTTGCCCAGCCTCTCAGGGCTGAAAGCCAAGCTCAAGGGTCCTTATCGGCACTTGCATTGGCAGCCCAACCACAGAGCCTGCCACCCCATCCCTGCTCCTTCCTACAGCCCCGGGCTTGAGACTCAAACAGAGCAAGGTGTCAGAGGGGCCCAAACTGACCTCCGGACCCCTGTGCCTCGTCTGAGGGAGCAGCCCCTGTCTCCATAGGGCTTCCTGGGCTGGGGTGACCTCTCTGTGACCCAGCTTCCTTCCCCTCAGCCTTGCCCCAGCCAAGCTTGGTTATGCCTCTCTGTGCCTCCAGCCACGCCTGTTCCCACAAGCCTGGAGAGGGCAAAAAGCAAACATTCCCCAGCAGTCCTGCCCAAGTGTATCCTGGATCAGGGTGGGGCTGGGTCCTCCTGGGAAGGGGAAGCCCGAGGTACCTTGTCCTCCCAGCCCTTCACCCTACCTGTTCCTCTCCCGGTGGGTCGTAGGAAAAGGTAGCATACCAAACCTCAGGGAGACACAGGGGAGAGGATGGCTGTGGGCAGATCATTGGAGATCATGATGGGTAGAGACCCAGCCTCTCTCTCTGTGTATATATGACGGCTACTTTGTGGGTCTGACCATCTACTCTTCCTGTGAACACCTGAGTCTGGTCAGGTCCTGTCTCTCTTCTGCTCAGAACACTCAGCAGCTCCCACCTCACTCACGGTAAAGTCCAAAGTCCTCCCCATGGCCCACAAGGCCTTGCACAATTTGCCCCGTCAACTCCCACTCTCCCCCTCACTCATTCCCTCCAGCCACACAGGCCTCCTCGCTGTTCCCCAAACACACCAGACACAGTCCAGCCTCAGGACATTTGCACGGGCTTTTCCCTTTGCCTGGAATACCCTTTCCCAGATATTTTCACTCCTTCTGCCTCAAGTCTTTACTCACACACCACCTCCTGTTTAAAAATCTCAGTTACCTTTCCCCAGCAGTCTCTATCCTCTTCCCCTACCTTAATTTTCTCTAATTTTTTTTCTCTAATTTTCTCTTAATTTTTTTCTAATTTTCTCTAATTTTCACGCCTAATATCACTGGAATTCACGTCTTTACCAGCCCCAAGAGAGAAGGGGTGTTTCTGCTGTATTTCCAGCACCGAAACCAGAACCAGGCACACAGTAGGTGCTCAATAAATGTTTGTTGAATGAGTTGTCTTCTTCTCTTTCACATTTTGTCCACTTAGGTCTGATGGGGCCAGGCCCACCCTCATCACCAGGAGTGATCACATGACCAGGCCTGGCCAATGGACAAATTCCACTTTTTCTGGCTGCAGTGACTGACTCCTAAATGACATGGATCTCGGTCTGTCCAAGGAGAGGTAGCTCCAGGACTTTTGCCAGAGCTCTTGGCAAAGTGGCCATCTTCCCTGGAGTTTCTGGGCTGATAAGATATAAGCCAGGGATTGCTGAGGCCATTTAATCCCCATGGGAAATGGCTGCCTGAGAATGAAGTTCCCTAGAGGAGAGCTCAGTTGAGAGGGAGAGATTACTTTGTTTAAGCTCCTGGATACAGCTGTGCCTGAAGCCAACATACCCTAGATTTTTCAGTTACGTGAACCAATAAATTATTTTAATTCTCAAGTCAGTTTGGGTTTGGATTTTTACTTGAAACTGAAATAGTCCTGACCAATTCTTCCTTCCTCTCTCCCTCTTTCCCTCTTTCTTTCTTTCTTTCTTTCTTTCTTTCCTTCCTTCCTTCCTTCTTTCTCTTTCTTTCTTTCTTCCTTCCTTTCTTCCTTCCTTCCTTCCTTCCTTTCTCTTTCTTTCTTTCTTTCTTTCTTTCTTTCTTTCTTTCTTTCTTTCTTTCTTTCTTTCTTTCTTTTCTTTCTTTCTTTCTTTCTTCTTTCTTTCTTTCTTCCTTTCTTTCCTTTCTCCCTCCTCCCTCCTTCCCTCCCTCCCTTCTTCCCTTCTATCTCTAATTGAATCATTACCCAATCCTGGCCTAAACCACCATTCTTGCCTCCCACCCCCACCGCCCCATACAGCCAACACAGCCGAGTCAAACTGCACTTTTTACCTTCCCTGAAACAAACCTCCTCCAATCACTGCCTCCCCAGGCTCACCCCTCCTTAATTCAGTGTCTGTGGGACCTGCCAAATGTGGGTGTGAATACCAGCTCTCCCACTAGACAGCTTTGTGCCCTGGGTAAGTGACTTCACCTCTCTGAGCCTCAAGTTTCCCATCTGTAAAACAGGGGCAAACAGCCTGACCACTGTTCCCAGGTCGGCCTCCTTTCTAACCTCTTCTGATGAACTGCTCACCTGAAGCTCACTCTTACCTGCCCTCGGCTCACTGCCCTTGAGCTGTGCGCAGAACCTCCAAGTCTATCCCATGGGACCCTGCAGAAGAAGGTCCCAACTCACCCTGACCCCTGGGGTCACCACAGTCACGGCCCAGGACTCTGATGGGACTGCTGACATCACCCCTACTTTACAGATGAGGAAACAGAGTCCTCGGCCCACATATAAACAAGGCAATTTCTCAGAGGGATTAAAGCGTGATAGGCTGGAGAACTCCCAGGAAGCGTGCCTGGGGAGACAGTGGTCAGGGAGGGCTCCCTGGAGGAGAGGACATTTTAGGGCCAGAGCTTCTCAGACACAGCATCATGGGGGGAAAAGTAAGCCAGGTAGGGGGACCTGCAAGGTCAAAGGGCCTGAGGTGGGAAGCAGTGGGTGTATCTAGGGCCCAAGGAGGGGGTCCGGAGAAGAGCAGGGAGGTGGGCAGGTCCTTATACTCATGTCACCAGGAGCCCAGGCAGAGGGCTCTTGGGAGGAACAGAGTGGCCCCAGGTGCTGAGTGAGCTCCCGCTGAGCGAGCCACCTCTGGGCCCCCCTGGGTCTCCTCTCTGCCCAGAAAGTGGATTCTCTGCCAGCAGAGTGCTGGTTTCAGATCCGCATGCTCGCCCCCTGCCCCCACTCTCCCTAGCCCACCACACACCTCCGTGCCGGGAAACTGAGAAGATTCCAAGTAGTGGGGGGGGGGTCTGGGAGGGGAAATATTTTGGTTCTCAGAAGGCAGGAGAATTGTCTGATTCCCAGCCTACTGGGGGTAATTAACCCTTCACAAGGCAGTAATTAAGTCTGTGCCTCTGAAACCGTAATTAGAAGCTCCGGGAGGCTCCGCCCCCGCCCCAAGCTGCAGGCAGTCCCCAAAGCTGAGGCCAGCTGGGACTCGGGACAGGGCTCTGTTCTCCTCCAGAGGCTGAGGGAGACCCACGGCCTCCCTCAGGGCACCCACCCCTCAAAGCAGGGACCCCGGGAACAGTGCTTATGGGACCCGGGCATTTCCCTGCACAGTCCCTTTTGGGGTTTTCTGGCCACACAAGGGGACTTTGCTTTTGGGGGGCATGAAGACAGGGAGATGGGGCTGGGCAGGGGTCTGGGGTGTGGGGCTGGTGACAACCCTTAAGGGTTTTTCTCTCTGGCTGAGGGGAGCTGAAGCAGAGAACCCAGCCTCAAAGGTGGTGAGGACGCCAGGGACAGGGGCTGGGCACAGGGAGGATAGGGGCAGTCCTGGGGGCGCTCAGTGAAGACAGCGGATGCCCTCTGGTGGGGGCACTCAACACAGCCGAGAGGCATTTGACTCAGAAGTCAGACTGGCTGTATGGTTCCCGGGTCCCCCAGGGAGGCAGCCAGGGAGCAAGGAGGGGGCTTTGCCAGCAGAGACGAACCCCTGCCCCAGTGCCCACCTGGCATGGGGCAGCTGGCACACAAGGAGCCCTGGGACATGCAGGTCCACATAGACCCCCTTGTTTTGTTCCTGCCCCAACAATCTAGCCCCTGGCATCCTCCAAGGAGCTTTCTGAGGCCAACTCTAGGTCTCCCCGCCCCTAGGTCAGTCACCGAGTCCCATTTCTCTCCACTTCACGTGCCCTTTGGCGGCACAGTGAAGCCAATATCGTCAGACGCAAAGGCCTGGGAGGGGAGGCAGGACACATGGTCTGGGGCTTTTCTCTGTGGGGAACACTTGCTCCCAGGTCTTCGTGGTGGGTGGGGAGGATGGTATCTGTGTGGAGCTGAGTGGTGACAGAGGGCTTTTGGTTCAGTCTGAGGTTTATTCTTTTCCTCTCAGGCTTTTAGGAGACAACTCCTCAAGGGGGAGTATAGGGTCAGGTTTGTCTCCAAAAGGGGCCTTGACATCCCACCCGACCTCTCCCTCCACCTCTCAGCTCTGGCCACCCTGACCCTTTCTTGTAACACACCCCAAGCTCCTTTCTGCCCCAGGGCCTTTGCACTTGCTGTGCCCTCCACAGGACTCCTTACCGTAGTCTTGGAATGGCCGGGGACTTATCCCTCTCAGACCTCAGTGCAAATACTGCCTCCTCGGAGAGCCCTCTCTACTCCCCTCACCCAGAGCAGGCTCCCTGTCCTGTTACATCCCTCTATTTACTTTCCCCTTCAGAACACTTATCTCAACCAGCAATGGCCTCCTTGGTTGTTGTCCCTTTCCTCGTCTGTCTTCCCCCCAGACTATAGGCTCCAGAATACCAGGGAGTTTTACCTACTATGTTCCTTCTGTGTTCTCTGAACCCAGAAGAGAGCCCGGTACAAAGCAGGTGTTCAGTAACTAGTGATGGTGGAGGGGAATGCACGGGGGACAAGATTACAACGTGGAAACAGCGGCTGCGAAAAGCGGAACGTGGAGAATTTTGTAGGCGGGGAAGTCGCATCCAAAATTGCTGAGCAACCCTCCCCACCCCCTCCGCGGGTGTCCTGGGTGAGGAGAGATAGGAGGGGCGACTCACTTTCCGGGGAGTCACATGCACCTCCCTCCGGTGGCCCACAGGTGGCGCTCGCTCCGCGTGCTTTTAGCTGCGGGAAGCAGAGGTGGGAAAACCCGAGCGTTTGTTTGGTGGCTGGGGAGGCACCTGCAGCTACCCCTCCCGTCCTCCACCTGGGGTCAGCCCCTGGCCCCAATCTGGATGCCTCCTCGGGTCCCAACTTCTGGGGCTCTGAGAGGCACGGGGATGGTGGGCTAGGGGTGGAAGGAGCTGAGGGCTCCGCCCCTCCGCCCCTCTGCCCTACAGTTTGCTCCCATTCCACACAAAACTAGTAAAGCAGCCCCATGCCCGGGGGAGGGGAACGTGGGGGAAAAAGGGCTTACTATGCGCATGTCTTGTCTTAACCCTTTATGGCCTAGAGCTGGGCACAGTGCTTGGCCTCGGTGGGCCCTCAGAGCATACTTGTGGAATCGTGAACGGGGGAATCCCCATTTTACAGATGGGGAAACTGAGGCTCCGGGAGGCCCAGATTCACAGAGCCCAAAAATAGTGAGCCTGAGGTTGGACCCATAGGTGTGTCCAACTCCAGGGTCAAAAGGTTTAAAAACAGAACCATTAAAAATGGATTTCTTAGTTACCCCAAGTGATGTAGGAATCCATTTGGAAAGTCAAAGTCTTCCCTGACCCTCCTCACCTCAGACCCCAGACGGTGGTGGGGAGGGTTCCCGTCCACCCTGCTTTCTCTGTCTTCACAGGTGTCTACACATACCACTGGGGGCTCCTGGATTTCTAGCTGGGTCACTGGGCATAAACTCCTCTCTCTGGGCCTCAGTTTCCTCATCTGTAAAATGGGCTTAACGGTCATTGAACTATCTCCCCAGATGGCTGTGAGGATCCAATGGGTTATTCCCATGAAAAGCTCTTAGAACAGAGCTTGGCACACAGGCTACTCCCAGATTGTGAAGGTCCCTTCTGGCAGTCCACACATCCTGGTGGGAAACACACCGTTCTCGAACGTTCCTGCTCTTTCCCTAGTATGAGGGCCTGGTGCGTAGTGCACCTCTGTGGTCTGAGGCCTGTGAACCCCACTGCATGTCTGTGGTGTATGTGCAGCTCTTTCTACATGGGGGTCAGTTTGGGTGCCAGGGTGTACGAGGCAGTTGGGTTCCTGTAGACCAGAAGTTCTCAACCTCAGCACTCTTGACGTTTGAGGCCAGATCATTCTTTGCTGTGGGGTCTGTCCCATGCACCGTAGGTGTTGAGCGGCCTCACTTGCCTTGACCCACTGGACACCAGTAGCACATACTTAATTGTGACAACCAAAAATGTCTGCAGACCTTGCCAAACATCACCTGAGGGGCAAACTCACCCCCACTGAGACCTGCAGCTCTTTTGATAGGTACACACACGGTCACGGTGGGTGTGCACTTGTACACACTTCTCTGTGGGTGCCTTGGTTTGGCTTTCTCCAGAAGCGGACCATGACACGAGGGTGGAGGGCACGTGGTTTGTTTGGGAGATAAGATAGATGTTTGTGTTTTCCCCCAATTCTTTTTGTTTGTTTGCTTCCGGCGGTGCGGCTTGTGGGAATCTTAGTTCCCTGACCAGGGATTGAACTCCGGGCCCTCGGCAGTGAAAGTGAGGAGTCCTAACTGCTGCACCACCAGGGGATTCCCTTCCCCCCAATTCTTATGTTGAAATCCTAACCCTCAACGTGGTGGTGTTAGGAGGTGACGCCTTTGGGAGGTGATTAGGTCATGAGGGTGGGGCCCTCGTGAATGAGGTCAGCGCCTTATAAAAGGGACCCCAGAGAGATCCCTCACCGTTTTTTGGCAGTGTGAGGACACAGCGCAAAGGTGGCCTTCTATAAACCTAGAAGAGAGCCTTCACCAGAACCTCACCATGATCTCGGACTTCCAGTCTCCAAAACTGCGAGAAAGAAATTTCTGGCGTTATAAGACACCCAGTATTTTTGTTATAGCAGCCAGAACAGACTAAGGCAGGAGATGATGGGGGAAATTTGAGGGTAGGTATACGGGGAGAAGGCAGGGGAGACAGGGCTTGCAGACGCTCCAGGGGCCTCTGGGAGACCATTGGCCCGTGCAGCTGCTGGGAGAGGAAGCAGAGGTATTTATCCACCAAGTCCCTTCCACCTTGGACTAAGGACTGCTTGCCGGGGGGCATTCATTCCCTCATGTCTGGCTCCTGGCCAGGGGCACTGCAGTGGCCAGGGGCCCGGATGTGGTCCAGGCTTGGCAGCATCCATGTAGGGGTCGGGTTGGGGGTGTGCGGTGGGAGGTGGGTTTCTTTACCTTCCGTGTGGTCGTTCCTGGGGGTCTCTGGGCTGTCTGAGCCAGGCTGCTCCAGCCCACCGGAATTCTGCAGCCGGCTGTGTGTATATCTGGTGTGCCAGTGTGTGTTTATCTGCCGTGCCTGTGTTTGAGTCTGTATTTATCTGGCGGCGAGTGTGCGCGTCTTTGTTTTCCCTTCTGCTCCGTCTCGTGGGGGGGGAAACTTCTGTTTTTAATCAGGGGCCAGGGAACTGTCTCGTCACCACGTCAACGACGGCGACATCAATTCAAGGCCGATCAGAAATGATCTTTCAGAGTCTTCTGTGAAGTCAGGCCCTGCCCTGGGAACCTTCCAAAGGGAGGAGCAGCAAAGGGGGTGCCCTGCCTGCTCATTGTAGGCGGAAGAGGGAAACTAAGACAAGTGGCTGCGGAAGTCCTCTCCCGTAGGCAGCCGGGGAAAGGGAGTCTGAGTGCAAAGCATTTCACGTGCATAAAAACTTGACGAGTCTCCTCGCACACAGAAGAAAAAAAATTATTGGCCCATTTACAGATGAGGAAACTGAAGCTCAGGGGTGGGACCCAGAGCTCATGCGAAGCCAGGAGCTGCTGGATCTCCAAGGCTTGTCTCCTTGTTCTTTCAAGTGGCAAACCACTTCGGAAGCTGTCCGTCGCTGCTTGGTCCTCACCTGCACCTCCGTTTTCCCACTGGCCAGCTGGTTACCGTGAGCCCTTCCCTGCTCGCCCGCCGTGGCAGTCTGAATAATCCCTGTTGCTTGGCAGGGTACCAGCCTTCTCATGCTTTCCTTCCTTGGAGGCTCCAGGCCCAGGGGCCTGGCTGGCTCTGTGAACACAGATACTAATTAGCGTTAATTAATTACCCCCTGCGAGGTGAGGGTGGTGCCTGTGGGTCCCCAAGCTCTGAGAGACCTAGAGGCTGACTTGGGTCCCTGGTGTGTGGTGCTCAGAGCCTGGGATGGGAAAGGGCTACCAGTCCCAAGATGCTTCAAGAGCAGGACCCACAGATGGCACCACTGGTTGGCCTCTGTCAGTCGGGGCTGCTCCCCAGTCCCAAGTCGGGAGGCCAAGACCCAGGCCCTGTGACTTTGTGTAACCGCACTTGGGCTGGAGGGGACCCTCACTCCATTTACCAGGTGATGGAGCCTGTGGTCCCCTAGAGTTCACAGGTTCGGCTCACATCCCCACTCTGACTCCTGCTGTGTGACCTTAAGCAAGTCACTTTCCCTCTCCTTGCCTCATTTTCTCATCTATGACATGAGAGTAATTTCTGCCTCGCAGGGTTGTGGGAAAAAATAAACGACCGCATGTATTTCATGGAAGGTACACACTGTCACCAGGGAAATCAGTAACCAGTAGCCACAGTGGTGACAAAAGGCCACTTGGGCCAGCTCTGTCACTTACCAGCTGAGTGAAATAGGGATTCAACGTACCTGGGGATCAGTTTCCCTATCTGTAAAATGGGGGCTAACACCATAGAGGCTTCATGGGGTTGCTGCAAAAATTATATAAAATGATGCCCTTAAAATGTTTAAGACGGTGCTGAACATGTTATAAGGGCATGATGAATATTGGCTACATCAAGGGAGAAAAGAAATAGCTGTGCTTGGGCTAAAGCTTGGAGGCGTGGGTGTCAGGAGGAGAATGTTAATCTCCCCATGAAGGTTGACTGTGATCATGTAAAGGGAATCAGACCACACTTGGGGCTGATCCCTCGGCACTATTATGTGTCTCTTCAAAAGATATACATAAGTCCCAACCCCCAGTACCTGTGAATACGACCTTATTTGGAAATGGGGTCTTTGTAGATGACATGAGTTAAGTTAAAATGAGGTCATCCTGGGTCAGGGTGGGCCTTAAGTCCAACAGGACTGGTATCCAATTAGAAAAAGAGGTAACACACAAAGGCACAAACACAGAGAGGCCATGGCAGACGGAGGCAGAGATTGGAGTGATGCAGCCGCAAGCCAAGGATTGCTGGGAGCCACCAGAGGCTGGGAGACATGGACCGCTTCTCCCCTCAGAGCCTCCAGAAGGAGCCAACCCTGTCCACACCTTGATTTTGGATGTCTAGCCTCCAGAACCGTGGAAGAAGAAATTCTTATTTTTTTCAGCCACCTACTTGGCAGTACGTTGTTTTGTCAGCCCCAGGAAACTCATACAGGCATCCAGCTCCTTTTTTTGCAGTTTTGTAGTATTCCACAGTACCGTAGCTCATTTTTTCCATCCTTTACTGATGGGCACATAGATTATTTCTTGTTTGCATGTCACAAACAGCCTGCTCAAAACATGCTGGCTCTATTTCCATACTCGAGACCAGTGACTCCTGGCCACCCAGAAAGCAAATGATGATCTGTGCACTTCACATTTTAATGCATACTGTCAAGCTGCTCCCCTAAAGTGCTGGGCAGTTTACCTCCATTCCAAACGGGAGCACCCAGAGTGTTTATTTCAGTGAAAATGCCGAGTCCTATCCATTGGACCGCCAGGGAACTCCCCAGAGAGTTTATTTTAAACCTGGGTCAGAGCTGCCCAGTGATGCTGTGTTCTAGTTAAAATGGAGCTTCTGTTTCAGAGAGAGCTGCAGAAGGTTTCTGAACCCATCCCCTGGGTGCTGAGTACTGAAGTGACTCTCTCAGAGATCTGGTTTCCCCGGACCCCAAGGAGGTTGGGAGATCCAGGATATGGTTGATCTGGGAGGTGACCCCAGGAAGCAAGGATGGGGGAGAGGGGGAGTAAGGGAGGGAAGGTGTTGGATGAAAGTGTGTTCATGAATGAATCTACACTGCGGACAACTGTGACTCAGTCTTGCTGGGGAAATGCTGAGACACCAAGTAGAACACACCCCTCAGAGTTTTCCCACCAGGGGCAAGGGAGCTGGGGTATTAATCCCTCTCCTTTCCCCAGTCATTGGGCAAGGGCTGCTCCAGCAGTGTGTTTGCTCTCCAGAACTTTCTGCCTGCCCTGGGAATGATCCAGCAGCCAGAGGCTGGCTGTTGGAAGCTGTAGGGTCAGTGTGCCCAGGAGTGGAGTCCCTTGGGGATACAAGTGGGTGCTGACATTCTGGGGGAGCAGAGATAAACAATAAACAGAATAAGTAAATCACAGGGCATGTTCAGAGGGATAAGTGTTGGAGAAAAAAGGGCAATGAGAGCAGGGCAAAACTAAGGCAATGATGCTGTGGGTGAAGGTTCCTAACACCAAGCTCGGCATCCCGTAGGCGACTAATAAATGTTCTGTGCTTCTGTTTAGTCCGAGGAGAGATGAAGAGAGAGGGGAGAGAGAGAGAGAGAGAGAGAGAGAGAGACAAGCTGGTGTGGAAGAGGCACCTGAGCAGGGTGGGAAAGGAGGGAGGGAGAGGCTGGTAATGATGTGAAAAGTAATCGGCCCTTCTCTCTGGGAGGCGGTGAAACTCTAATTAGAATGAAAATGTGGTTTAATGAGGATGAGAACGGTAATTGTGCTGGGCAGCCTGCAGTCCCCACGGTGCCACTTTCCCAGGGGGCCCCTTCTGGGCTTCTGAAGACAGGGACGTGGATGAGGGGGACTAGGGGCTGGGGAGGGGTGTAGTTGGGACCTCATTGTTCCCCAAGAGAGTCCTCCAGGTGACAGTGGGTAAAGATGCTGTGCAGAGCCCCACCTGCCCCCGGGGCTGGTTCCAGGTGCCCCGGGGCCCTGCTTTTCCAGCCTACAACTTACCCTCAATGATAATACAGTGGCACCACAACAGTGATATCGTTTATTGAAGACCTACTATGTGCCAGGCACCGTTCCAAGCCCTTTACAGATGCCAACTCACGGAATCCTTAAAATTATCTCCATTCTACAGGGGATAAAACTGAGGCACAGAGAAACCATGGGCCCTGATAGGAATATATTAAAGAGTAGGTTAGAAAGGTAGGTTTAAGTAGCCAGGGGCCTCCTTCTTTCCTTAACCAGGTGGTTGCTGGGGACACCAAGTGGTTGCTAGCCATCAAGGTCAAGGGACCCTTCCTGCTTGCCTCCCCCTTGTACAGTTTCCTTGACTATATTTGAGGGGCAACCATTTCTCTGTATCTGCTACTTCCACTCCATTAGAGGAGATGGGCATGGCCGAATGGGGAGATTTTGTATGCAGTGGGCATGGTTTGGTGGGGAGGTGGGTGTGGCTGGGTTTACCAATCCCTCTGAACCTGGAAGGAGCAGAAGCTGAGGCATTGCATTGGGCTGCAGAACTGGGACAAAAAGCTGGGGGTCCTGACTTTCTTGCCGTGGAAAGCTAAGTGGTTTTTCAAATGTTGGTCTGAATAAGACTGAGGTTTGTAAGACCTCACAGTCCCCATTTTTGCTTCTGGAGACACCACCAATAAAGTGCAGCCTGTTGTGTGGTTTTGTCAGAACAGAAACATTCATCAAGGCCAGAAGTGCCATAAAAACAGAATTGTCTGGCCTTTCAAAGTGGTCTCAGGTCAAGGGAGATTCAATTGTTGACCACATATATGGCAGACAAAGCATTAAGAACCTTAACATATAAAGAGCACTTATGATTCAATAAGAAAAAGACAAACATCCCAAGTGTGAAATTGGCACAGGGCTTACAAAGGAATGATAAAACTTCAACAAACCTCTGTAAAGATGTGCCGTCTGATCATTCATCAGCTAAAGAATCCCTTTTACTTGTCAAGCTTACCAGCACGTGTGAAATTTTGAGTATACACACCCATGTACTCTCATGGAAGTGTAAAGTAACACACTGGAGGGCAGTACAGATATTTGTATTAAACATTTAAGTGTGTAAACTCTCTGGCCCAGGAAGTCCATTTCTAGGAATACGCAAAGATCTATAAAGAGTAATGCAGGGTGGTTAAGGGCTCCAGAGTCAGACAGCCATGGTTCAAATCCTGGCTCCACCACCTGTAAGCTGTGTGACCTCAGGCAAATGATTTGATGTCACGGAGCCTCCATTTTCTCACCTATGCAATGGGCTTATCATGAGGACTCCATGAGGTAATGTGTGTGAAATTCAGAGTCTCTTTGCCAAACACATAACAGGTGCTTGATACTATTATCATCATTGTGAAAACCTTTAAGGAAAGCTGGGAAACAATGGAAGCGTCTGTGCCTAGCAGGTTGCCCAAATACATAGTAGAAAATGAAAATGATCAAACCTATACTCATTAACACCATGTGACCTCTGCGATATATTCATTGAAAAAGAAAAAGAAAACAGGTTTCAAACGTCGTATATAGCCACAGATTTCAAGCAATGTGATCAAGAATCAGGGAATTAATTTTTCACATTGCAATGTAGTCTACCCAGATTCAGAACTGAAACAAAAGTTTTATGAAGTGATATTTATCTTTTCTCTGTGCAGTGGGTTCTGATATTTTCTATTCTCTTTTGTTCCATTTGAAAGGAGGTCTTTCTCATAAGTACAATGTTTTTGTCTTCAAGGTTCTGGTTGATGTCACCAGACCCCCAGTAAAAGGCGGGGTCTACATAGTAACTGGAGAAAGAATGGGAGCGACAGAAGAAAGTGATGGCTCCAATGCACTGGTTGGATTTCACCCCCACTATTGGGTTGCAGTATATGTGTGTGACCACATGTGTACCTGTGTGTTCATGTATGCACATGTGCATGTATGTGCATATGTGTGGATGTGCGTGCGTGTGTGTGTGTGCTGGGGCTGGGATGAAGGTGAGACAAGTGAGGCAGTGACCTCAGGTGCAAAATTTGAGGGGATGTCAAAAAACTCAGTCATCAAGATAAATATTTTAATGCAATATATATATATATACATTTAGTTGAAGTATAGTTAACTTACGATATTATATTAGTTTCAGATGTACAACATAAAGATTTGATATTCTTACAGATTATATTCCACCTAATGTGATATTTAAAGAAATCAAAATAATAAAAAATTCCATATGAACAAAGCACCACATTTTATTTTTTTAAAGCACTACATTTTTTCTTCTTTATATTTCATTTTTTTATTGAAGCATAGTTGATTTACAATATTGTGTTAGTTTCAGGTGTAGAGCAAAGTGATTCAGTTGTGTGTGTATATATATATTCTTTTTTTAAAAATTCTTTTCCATTATAGGTTACTACAAGGTATTGAATATCGTTCCCTGAAAGCACCACATTATAATACAGTCAGGACCTGACCCTGATTTCCAGACTCAGACTCAGTCACTTGACCCTAATCCTGGCCCTGTGTACCTGCATGTGTTTGCACATGTGTGTTTGCACACACATGTGCACACATACATGGGTCTCCCCGGGTGTGAACACACACGTGTTTGCATGCTTTTGTGCACTTCTGTGTGTGGTGTCTATGAATGAGAGCAAGCATGTGTGCATATGTAGGCATTTGTAGGCACGCATGCATGCATGTGTGCACACCCGTGTGTGCAAGTGCACACCTGCTTGTACAGAGAAACATCCAGGAAGATACCCTCAGAGTGTTAACCATACTTCCTTCCAGGAGGTGAGAATACAGGTATTGTCCTCTTTCTACTTGCCTGGATTTTCTCCCCCTGGTATGTATCATCTTACAACCAGAATGAAAACAAGAAAGTCGTTTTCACTGTGGAAAGAAGGCCATAGGGCAGGGGCTCCTCCCTCAGGAAAGTCTCCCGGAGAAGGATGGGGCGGAGAGATCCCTGAATTTACTGACCATCAATAACTGTCAATGGTTACTGAGCATTTCAGCCTGACCAGGACCTGTACCAAATGTTCTTCATCCAGGGCTGTATCCATGGCAGGTGGATGGGGCTGAACAACATTTGTTGAGTGAATGAGTGAATACATTAATGACTCTATCATCAAACCCCAGGACCCAGGACCACTTTGCCTTTTCCTCTGCCCGGAATGCCCTTATTCAGACGTCAATTAATGTTAAGTCCTCCAAGAAGCCCTCTCTACACCAATCCATCAGCCCATTTAAATTTTCTGAATAGCACGTTTTTTGTTTTTATCACTCATCTCCCTGCTGAGCGCAGACCTCACCTCTTTTATTCACCCCTGTAAACCCAGCCCTCGCACTCAGTACCTGGCACGCCGTAGTTTCTCAATAAATATTTGCTGAAGCAATCGACACACCCCTTCCCATTACAAATGAGGACATTGAAGCTCAGAGGTTCAAAGTCACCTGTTCAAGGCCACTGAATTTTTTAGGTGGTGGGACCAGAGTTTGAACCCTTGTCCTTCTGAGGCCAGAGCCTGTACCATCAACCAGGACACTGCCGTCTCCCCCAGGTGATACCAGGTACTGTGCCTGACGCTCCAACCTGGGTCCCTGAGGCCGCTTGCAAGCGGACCAGCTGCCAGGAGAGGCCCTGGGGATGATGGAAACAGTAGCTCTGGTTTATTGAGCACCTATTCTGTGCCACTGAGAGGGGCTCAGAGAGGTTGTGCCTTGTGTTGGGGGCCCACAGCTGATCCATGGGACATGGCCTACGTCATGGGTTGGATCGTGCTCCCCAAAAGACATGCTCAAGTCCTGTCCTCTGGGCCATGTGAATGCAGCCTTATTTGGAAATTGGGTCTTGGGAATTCCCTGGCAGTCCAGTGGTTAGGACTCTGCGCTCTCAATGCCGAAGGCCCAGGTTCAATCCCTGGCTGGGGAACTAATATCCCACAGGCTGCACAGTGCGACCCCACCAAAAAATTTTTTTAAAAAGGAAATAGGGGGCTTCCCTGGTGGTGCAGTGGTTGAGAGTCCGCCTGCTGATGCAGGGGACATGGGTTCGTGTCCCGGTCCGGGAAGATCCCACATGCCGTGGAGCGGCTGGGCCCGTGAGCCATGGCCACTGAGCCTGCGTGTCCAGAGCCTGTGCTCCGCAACAGGAGAGGCCACAACAGTGAGAGGCAAAAAAAAAAAAAAAGAATATATTGTACAACACAGAGAGCATAGCCAATATTTTATAATAACTATACGTGGAGCATAACCTTTAAAAATTGAGAATCACTATATTGTACACCTGTAACTTATTGTACTTCAACCATACTTCAATTTAAAAAAATGGCCAGTCCATAGGCATTCCCTGGTGGTCCAGTGGTTAGGACTCCACACGTTCACTGCTGGGGCCGGGTTCAATCCCTGGTGGGGGAACTAGGATCCCGCATGCCAGCTGGAAAAAAGACCAGTCGAAATTGAGGTATGCTCTAATAAAAATGTACAGGATTTCAAAGACTTAGTACTGAGAAAAGAACGTAAAATATCGCATAAATACATTTTAAAATATTGATTATGTGTTGAAAGGATAATATTTTGGCTATACTGGTTTAAATAGAATATATGATTACAATTAATTGCATCTATTTCTTTTCGACTTTTTAAAATGTGGCTACTGGAAATTGAAAATTACCTATGTGTCCTCATTTGTGGCTTCATCATATGTTTGTCGCTGCTGGTCTAAGATGTCGGCTCCAGGAGGGGTGGAGGGTTGTTTTGTTGTTTAGGCGTCTTAGACACTCAGTAAATACTTGTTGAATGAATGAATGAACTAACGAACGCGAGCCTGAATGACATCAAAGATGTGGCTCTAAGTTAAGATTTATGGTCTGCTCCAACAGTAAGACCTCAGCTCCCATCTTTCACGGAGCCACCTGGGCTCCCCGTGCCTCTTGTGTGGGGTAGAGGGGCTGGCAGTGGGCTCAGGCAGGCCCATCACGGTGCAGCCCCCAGGGGCGGCTGCCTGGGTGCCTCGCTCCAGTCCCCGGACGAGATCAAGTCTCAGAGTCTCGGACTTCTGGGGACAGAGAAGGAGGGACACGTGGGGAGGGGGACCAGAGTCAGATGTGAGTCTGCAGAGCAGGATCCACCCGGCCCGGGTCCCCTCCCGGGGACTGGGCTGGCGGGAAGGGGCTGGGCTGCCCGGCAGGCGGGACGGGGACGGAGCCGGGGTGTCTGCTATCGACCGCCTGGGCCGCTGCAGGGAAGGTTTTAGACCCGCCAGCGAGTCCCGCCCAGGGGCGGAGGTCTGGGCTTCCCCCTCCCCTAAAGTGGGGAGGCCACGGGGCTTCCTCTCACCTCCACAACCTGCCCACCTGCAAGGTTTGCAGGCTTTGCCTCGGAACTGAGTACGAAATCCCATTTGCTTCTCACCCCGTTGTTATCACGCCGGGTTTGGAATCATTTTCCCTGGCCCTCTTATTGAGAGATCATTTACATCCTTTAAAGTGAGATGCCTGCGTGCATTGCAGGTGCCTCTGGGCCCCGGGCGGCCACACCATCAGACTATGGAACATTCCCATCTAGAAGGTCCCAGAAGTTTCCCATCTGCCTCATCCCCAGCCCTAATCACTATACTGATTTCTGTCGACATGGGTTACTTTAGCTTTTTTGGAGAATTTCATACAAATAGAAGTTCACGCAGGGTGGCCTCTTTTGTCTGGCTGCTTCTCCTGGGTAGCTAGCATTCTGAGATCTCTATCCAGTTCCCTTATTAGCAGTTTGTTTCTTTTTCTTGCAGCAGAGTATCCCATGGTATGAACGGACCTCAATTTGTTTATCCATTCTCTCATCCTAGACATCTGGGTTTTTTCCAGTTTTTCAGCAATAAGCAATAAAGCTGCTATGAACATTTGCCAGCAGACCTTTGCACCGACATATGTTTTCATTTCTCTTGGGTAAATACCTATGAATTGAATTGCTGGGCTGTATGGTGAGTGTGTAACTTCATAACAAACAAACAAACCTGGCAGACTCTTTTTGCACACCTGCAGTGGATGAGAGTTCCAGTTCCTCCACGTCTCGTCAACACTCGGTATCAGCAGCCTCTAATTTTGGCCAACATGCTGATAGCTTGTAGCCTGGACCGTTGTAGTCACCCCTGCCTCGAACACCTGCTTCCGCCCTGGCTCCCCCACTGTTTGTTCACACTTCAGAAATCTGATACATGGTTTGTCGTTAATATTTCCCTTTTTATTATAGAAAAATTTCGTGCATGTGCTAAAGCAGACAGAAGAGTATGAAGAGCCCATAGGGTCCTGTCACCCGACTTTTACGATAACCCACATTTTGCCCATCTTGTTTCATCTCTTACCTCCCAACGTGTTTTTTCAGGGAGTATTTTATAATCTCTTTTTATTGAAGTATAGTTGATTTACAATGTTGTGTTAATTTCTGCTGTACAGCAAAGTGATTCAGTTATACATATATATATACATTCTTTTTCATATTCTTTTCCATTATGGTTTATCACAGGATATTGCCTATAGTTCCCTGTGCTATACAGTAGGACCTTGTTGTTTATCCATTCTCTATATACAGGTTTGAATCTGCTAATTAAGGGAGTATTTTAAAGCAAAACCCGAGTACCATATTACTTCTGCAAGCATCACAGGAATCTTCTCAAACCATAAATTAGACGACGCATGCCTTGTCTAGGAATTGGCCGGTGGTGTTCATTGCTCTTAGAAAAAATTTCGGATTTCTTCCCATGGCCCTCAGGATGGCTGCTGGTCTCTCTGCCCTCGTGCTCTACCCTTTCCCCTTACTTAATCCCTGCTCCAGGCATATTGTCTTTTTTTTCCCAACCACAGTCCAAGCTTGTTCCTGTCTCAGCGTCTTTGCACATGTTGTTCCTTCTGCCTCAAATGCTCTTCCCCCAGGTATCTGCACGGTTCCTGTGGTAGGCAGCACCTAAGATGGTCTCCAATGGTCCCTGCTTCTTGGTCTTCAGGCACCTGTGTAATGTTCTCATCTTGCGTGGAGGCTGAACCGCTCACTTCTAACCAGTAGGACATGGCAAAGGTGATGGGGTGTCACTTCCAAGATTAGGTTATAAGACTGTGACTTCTGTCCTGCTGGACTCTCCCTCTTGCCAGCACTCTTGTCTCTCGTTCTGATGAAGCCAGCGGCCATGAGGTAAGCCATCCTATGGAGGGTGGCAAAGAACAGAGAGTAGCCTTCAGCCAACAGCCAGTGGGGAACTGAATTCTGTCTTCAGCCTTGTGTGTGATTCTCCCAAGTTAAGCCTTGAGATGGCCATATAGCCCCAGTGGATGCCCTGAGTGCAGCCTCATGAGTTACAGGACCAGCTAAGTGGCACCCAGATTCCAGACCCCCAAATCATCACAAGATCATCCATGTTGTTGTTTAGAGCCACTAGGTTTTGGGGTAATTTTTTACGCAGGACTACATAAAAACTATAACTCTTTCACCTCCCTCACCTCTTTGCTCAAAAGTCAACTTCTCCATGAGATCTTCCCTGGCCACCCAATTAAAGTTGTAACCCATTCCCAGAACTCCCATTCGTCTTCTCTGCTTTACCTTCCTCCTAGAACTTATCAACTTCTATATTATTTAACTAATTCATTGTCTCCCTCTCTGTTGGAACATTGGCTCAGGGAGGACAGGGGCCTCTGTTTTGTTCACTGCTGCATCCCCAGTCTTAGGACACTGCTGGGTACATAGTAGGTCTTGCTGGATCTAAAGACACGCCTACCATTGACCTAGCAACCCCACTTCTTGGGTGTACACACAGAAGAATTGAAGGCAGGGTCTCAAAGAGATATCTGTGCACCCATGTTCATAACAGCATTATTCACAGTAGCTAAAACATGGAAGTAAACCAAGTGTCCGTCCACCGATGAATGGATTACCAGAATGTGGTATATTCATACAATGGAATATTATGCAGCTTTAAAAAGGAAGGAAATTTTGCAATATGCTACAACACGGATGAAACTTGAGGACAGTATGCTCAGTGAAATAATCCAGCCACACGAAGACAAATACTGTATGATTCCACTTATGGGAGGTCCTTAGATTAGTCAAAATCATAAAGATAGAAAGTAGAATGGTGGTTGCCAAGGACTGGGGGAGGGGGAGGGGGAGTTATTATTTAATGGAACAGTTTCGGATTTACGAGATAAAAAGAGTTCTGGGGATGGATGGTGGTGTTGGTTGTACAACAAAGTGAAGGTACTTAATACCACTGAACTGTGAGCTTAAAAACGGTTACAATTAAAAAATGGTAAATGTTACGTTATATGTATTTTAACACACATACACACAGAGATACACTTATTGTACCATCCTGTCCCCCTGGGGGTGGGGCTTGGTTACCAGCTTCAAGTTTAATAGTCAGAGGTCAGGGGTTGGGTTCCTGGGTGTCCCCCCTCCCTCTGTTGAGTTGAGCACTGTGTGTATGATTCCTGCCTCCCATCAGGTCTACTTGCCTTTCACATCTTCCCAGCTTCTCAGGAATTTTTCAGGGATGGGAAATCCCCTTCCTGCCCAAATATGGAAGCAGAAAGCATTCCTCTGTCTACTGAGCTGGAGGCCTTGGCTTTCACTCCACCCTTTGTCCCTTCTGCAGCTGCCTCTGGCCAGCCTTGATGGGCAGAGGGGTCTGGGAACCCATGTGTGTGTGTGTGTGTGTGTGTAGGGGGGGTCATCCGCTCTGGGGACACTGTCCTGCATGAATCACATTTTGGAGGGGCCTCTCACAGCCATCCCCCCATGCCCCATCCATGGATGTACCAGCCACTGCAGGGCCCAGCATCTCCACTCAGCCCTCCTGCCCTTTATCAACAGCCTACATTCACAAAGCGGTTGCGTGCCCAGCACCATACGTCCCTGGAAGCTCGCAGTTTGTCTCCATACTGGACGCTCTTTTGCCTTCTTATGGACTGAATCGTGTCCCCCCTCAAATTCATATGTTGAAGCCCTAACCCCCAGTATGACTGTATGTGGAGACAGGGCCTTTAAGGAGGTAATTAAAGTTAAAGGAGTTCCCCGGTTGTCTAGCGCTTAGGATTCAGCACTTTCACTGCCACGGCCTGGGTTCAATCCCTGGTCAGGGAGCGGAGATCTCGCAAGCCCAGCGGTGCGGAAACCAGGAAGAGAGGTCTCAGCAGAAACCAACTCTGCTGGCGCCTTGATCAGTCTCCTGATCGCCTTCACTCTCCAGAACTGAGAAAATAAATGTCTGTTGTTCCTGCTCTTTGTTTTGGCAGCCCAAGCTGATTGAGACAGGGTAGTAACAGCTCCCAGCTCCTGGCAGCCCTGGGGTACATCACCACCCCCTGTTGATATCCCTGGATGTGGCCCACGCCTTCATTGAGGCTTCTGGCCTTCTCCACTTTGGGTGCGTCATGTGTCTCCCACCACTGGTCTCAACCTTAGCAGCCCACTGGGATCACCTAAGGAGCTTTAACGATGCTGACCCCTGACCCCACCCCCAGAGAACCTAAGGCAATTGGGTGAGGCTGGCTTTGGGGAGTTTTCAACTCCCAGGTAATTCTAACGTGCAGACAGGGTGAAGAATTGCTGATCTAGAATGGCGTTTCTCAACCAGAGGGGATTCTGCCCACCCCCATCCCCAGGAGACATTTGGCAATATCTGGAGACATTTTTGGTTGTCTCACTTGGGGCATGGATGCTACCAGCGTATAGTGGGTGGAGGCTGGGGTTGTTGCTAAGCAACCTACAATGCACCGGACAGGACCCCGTAACAAACAATGACCCAGCCTTAAATGTCAGTATTGCTAAAGTCCAGAAACCCTGCTCTAGAGGGACATGAGCCACGTATTCCCTCCGTGAGGGTGCATGACACCACGTTGGGGGTAGGTACTATTCTATACCCATTTTGCAGAAGGGAAAACTGAGGCTCAGAGAGAAGAAGTAACTTGGCCATGCTCAGACAGCAGAGCTGGTGCTCGCACTGCTGTCTAGCAGACAAAGCAGCAAAAAGTGCCTACAATGTACTGAGGAGGAGATGGAGGTGGGCAGTAATAAAGCCCAATTGTTACACAAATTGATTCAGCAGCCAGCCTGTCACTCTCTGGCTCTGTGCCTCTAGCCCCGTGCTTTAACTTACAGTGCCTCATGTTCCTACTCATAAAATACAGATTTGGCAGTAATGATACCTGCATGGGTAGTCACTGCAGGGGGCTCAGAGGATGCTGGGCTGTTTAGGGGGCAGGGCCAGCAGGAGGGTGGGATGGGGTCTTCTCAGAGTGGGTAGGGAAGACTTGGTTATTATTTGGAGAAAGATCATGCCAGGCCGGGGAACAGTGAGTGAAATGGCCCTGGAATGGAAGGCAGGAAGGCCTGCTTCACCTTCCTCCTTCTCCTCCCTTCTTCCTGAGCCCAAATTGCAAAAGGACCAATTCCAGGCCAGGAGATGACACCAATTGGTGTACTTGAGTTGGATCAAACTGGCTCCCAAGAGCCAATTATGCATATCTCTTCCTAGCTCAGGGCTCAGATATCACATTCACAGCCTGAAATCTGCCAAGATGGGAGAATTTACACCATGGAAATTGGCAAACACTATAAACAGATGCCCTTGTCCCAGCTGGTTTATGAGCACACTGTAGCTTACACCCATCTGGAGACCCCCTCATGCCCGCTGTCTCAGTCCATTGGTGCTGCTGTAACAAAATGCCATAGACTGGGTTGCTTATAAACAATAAACATTGATCTCCCACAGTTCTGGAGGCTGGAAGTCCAAGATCAAGACGCAGGCAGATTCGGTGTCCAGCGAGACTCTCTTCTGCTTCATAAATGGTGTCTTCTCACTGTGTCCTCACACAGTGGAAAGGGCCAGGTAGCTCTCTGGGGTCTCTTTTATAAGGGCACTAATTCCATTCATGGGGACCCTGCCCTCATGAGCTAATCACCTTCCAAAGGCCCCCACCTCCTAATACTATCACCTTGGGGGTTAAGATGTCAACATGTGAATCTGGGGGGGAAATAACATTCAGTCAAGAGCTCCCCCTTCTCCCTCTCAGTGACATCACTTTCACAGCTTGAAATTGACCAAGGTGGGAGAATTTACACCATGTAAATTGGCAAACATTACAGATCCCAGCTGGTTTACCAGCACACCATTGCTTACACCCCAGGACAGCTGCCCCAACTGACACCTGCCCACCCACCTTTCAAGATAGGCAAAACCCCTTGCCCTCAGGTGCAGCAAGGCAGGAGGCCAGCCTGGTGGAGGAGGCAGCTGACAAACAAGCATCATGTCAGAGAGTGACAAAAGAAATGTCATGAGGAAAACTAAAATGGGTAGAGAGAAAATGAGGGATAGGTGCTGCATTTTAGACTGAGCACCCCTCTCTATCCTTTATGTAGCCCTCCCCCACTCCCCTGCATCTTCCTGCATCCCACCCTTCCCCCATCAGCCACTTGAACGCCACACATGTCTTTGCATGACCTGAATCTTTTCTTTTACCCCTTCCTCCCTCTCCCCACCCTGGGTCCTTCTTAAAGCCCTTGCCCAGAGGCCCTGGGTCTGTCCTGCTCCCTGGAATTTTCATCACACAGAAATTCGTCAGGTCCAAACCCATTTCTGCTCAAAGAACTCACCTTCACCTGAAATTGGCTTTGCTGCCTGCTCTGGGAAGCGTCTTGGCTCCTGTTTGAATGGACGAACATAGCAGTGGCTTGAAGGTCACCCTGCCCTATTGGGAGCTCCATGGTCATCGCCTTACTGCATCCACCCCAACATCATAGCCACTGAAGGGGTTCCTTAGGCTGGTGGTAACTCCCCTTCCCATCAGCCACTGGGCAGGTCCAAGGTTTTTTTGTCCCACCATGAGAGTGGGTTGGGGAGAGTGCCTATGGTCTCTCCCCAACACACACTATGGTCCAGCCTTCTTTGCTCTGTCCTGCCTCAGTTTCCCCATCTGCTCACCCCAGCCTCTCCCAGAGGAGGCTTTGGGGATGAATTTCCAGACACACAAGGATGATGCAATGCTACCTCTCCCTCGTTCCTCCTCATGCCAGTGTGGGCCCAGCGCAAGAGGGCCCAGGGGATCGGGGAACTCTAGATATTTCTCAGATCATCACGCCAGTCAAACTTGGAGCCCAAATGGTGGTGATTCCCTCTGAGCTTAGACTGGACCACTCCCATCCTCCCAGCAGCTGGGAACCCTCCAAAATCTTAGACACCTAGATGAGCCCCCCTCCCCAGCTGTGCCCACACTGCACCCCCAAATCCTGCAGCTGAAGCCAGAAGCCATATCTTCTGTTTATAGATCAGTGAGGAGGGAGGGGGGTTGGCAAGTTTTAAAAGCTCATTAAGGCCTGCGTTCTTTTTATAGATGAGGTTTCCTGCGTCTTTCCTTTCCTCCACCCCCTTCCGCCCCTCCCCGCTTTCCGAACGCCGTATTTATTTGAGTTAGAAAAATAATGAGGTCCCTGAGGTCGTACACAACACATTGGCTCTCTAATCAAAGTACTGCTGTGGAATTAAAAATATAGAGAAATCTCTGTGTGTTGGAGTGTGGGCTGCTGGCTGTGGACGCAGGGCACATTCACCCAATACCACCCTAGCTCCACCAGACTGGCTTCAGGGGAGGGACATAATTAGCTGTTTTCCAGCAAAGTCTCCGGGGTGGAGAATGGGGTTGAAATGCCCACGGGGTTGTGGGATGGAGTGGAGCTTCCTCAGAAGGCATCCGGGGCTGAAAGAAAGAAGGACCAGGGGGATCCCGCCAGGCTGGATGTGGTCTGGGTTGGAGCCTCAGGGGACAGGGCCCCCAGGCGGGGAGGCCAGATTGGGTGCAGAAGGCAAGGAGGCCATCAGAGAGGGAGACCCCCAGGAGTGCACCCAGTCTGAGGGGCCGAGGGACCCCACTATTTCAACCGCAGTGTATCAGATTGAATAGAGTTTCTCTCCCTCCCCAAATTCCTGTCCAGTGGGAACCTCAGAATGTGACCTGAGTCTTTGCAGATAAAATCAGTTAAGGATCTGGAGATGAGATTCTTAAGCAATGGGCCGTAAATCCAATGACGGGTGTCTTTATTTTTATTTCTTTCTTTTTCTTTTTTAAAGAAGGACTTTTTAAAACATTGTTTTTTGGCCGTGTCGTGAGGCACGTGGGATCTTAGTTCCCCGACCAGGGATCAAACCTGCACCCCCTGCTCTGGAAGCGCAGAGTCTTAACCACTGGACCACCAGGGAAGTCTCTGACTGGTGTCTTTAGACTAGAGAAAAGAGAAGGATATTCTGACACAGAGAGACACAGAGAGGAGGAAGCCATGTGAGGACAGAGATCGGAGGGATGTAGCCACACGCCAAGGGACATCTGCGGCCACCAGAAGCTAGAAGAGACCAGGAAGCATCCTGCCCTAGGGACTTCAGAGGGAGCACGGCCCTGCCCACACCTTCATCTTGGACTTCAGGCCTTCAGAACGGTCAGAGGATACATTTCAGTTGGTTTTTTTTTTTTTTTTTTTTGCGGTACGTGGGTCTCTCACTGTTGTGGTCTCTCCCGCCGCAGAACACAGGCTCCGGACGCGCAGGCCCAGCGGCCATGGCGCACGGGCCCAGCCACTCTGCGGCACGTGGGATCCTCCCGGACCGGGGCACGAACCCGCGTCCCCTGCATCGGCAGGCGGACTCCCAACCACTGCGCCAGCAGGGAAGGCCCATTTCAGTTGTTTTAAGCCACCTGGTTTGTGGTCATTTGTTATAGCAGCCACAGGAAGCCCCTGTCCCTAAAACCCTCCATGGACCCGGCTCACTTAGAACTGAATGCTGACCCCTGATGGTGACCCCCCACACCCCAGGACCCTGGGGGCAGGCGGCTTCTGCCTTCCCTTGACCTCCTCGCCCTCATCTATCCCTCTCATTCCCCAGCTCTGGACACACAGGTTTCCCTGCAGCCAGGTGGACACCCACCTCTTGGCCTTTGCCTGTGCTCTTCCCCCTGCCAGCAGCTCTTCTCTGTGTCTCTCCTCACTCAGATCTCAGCCTACGGATCCTACCTTCCCTCCATCATGCTTCTTTCTGGTTTTATTAGTATTTTTTTTAATATCCCTTATGGCAACCTCAGATACACCCACGTGTTTGTTTAGTGTCTATCTCTCCAGGACGTCAGCTCCATTCAGGCAGGGATTTTTATCTCGTTCACCCCGGTGCCCCCAGAGAACAGAACGGGGTCAGACAGAAGAGGTGCTCGATCAAATATGCAAAACGAATCCGTGAAGGAACAATGACAAAGGACCTCCGTCATCCCCGTCGCCCCACACCTGAGGCCCGTGGGGTGCTGGGTCTTGCCGGTTCTGGTTCCAGAAGGGTGGCTCTCTCTCTAAATCTGCCCAGTCCTAAAGCAGAGGGATCTGAGTGTCGTCAGGCTTGTGGGGAGCTGAGCAGACCAGGGCTCAGCTCACTGTTGCCCTCCCGCCCTGGCCTTCCCCGGCCTGCCTGGGCCAGAGCAGCACAGCCCGTGACATTTACACAGTCTTAGGGTGGCTTTGGCGGAGGGGAGTGGGGGCCCAGGCAGGGGAAACCACAAGTGTTTGCAGAGCCTGCGTGTGTTCGTGTGCACATGTGAGGATGTGTGAGTGTGGGACTGGTGCAACTGCGTGTGATTGCATGAACGTGAGAAAGTGTGAGAATTCGAGGCTGTAGGGGTTTTTGTACGCACCTCCTGTGCGTCTGACCCGGTTCTGGGCACCGGGGTGAACGAGATACATCCCTGCCTGCACTGGGCTGACTGACATCCCGGAGAGACAGACACAAACCATACACCTGTGTGTGTATGTGAAGTTGAGATAAGTGTGATGGTGCGAGTGTGCAAGAGTGTGTGAGGCTGTGTGAGTGTCTAGAGATGCGGATGTGTGTGTGACAGTGTATGGCTGTATATCTATAAGAATGTGTGACTGTGAGAATTTGAGGATGTGTGTATGTGAATGTGTGTGTGAATGTGTAGGTGTGAACTATGAGTGCATAAATGTGAGATTGTGTAGCTGAGAATTTGAGGGTGTGAGTATGGGAATGTGTGCGGGTGTGTGAGAGTGTATGAGAATTTGTGTGTGTGTGACTGTGTGTGTGAGAATTTGTGTGACGGTGAGAGTGTGTATGCAAATGTGTGTGAGTGTGTGTGAAGCTACGTGTGTGGATGTGAGTGTGTGAGAATTTGTGTGAGTGTGTGCTGTGCATCTGTGTGAGTGTGTATGTGTGAATGTGTGTGAGTGCACAACTGACCATGTGCGACTGTATGAGAATTTGAGGTGTGGAGGCTGTGTCATTGAGTGTGTAATGTGTAAGTGTGTGGATGTGTGAGAATGTGGGGTTGTGTGGGAACTTGAGGGGGGCGCGAGGGTGCGAGCATGTGACTAGATGAGTGTGAAGTGTGTGTTTGGAAGACCAGGTGACTTGCTTGCCCAGGACGCACACGCACCCCGAGCCTCGGTCTCCCTGGACCTACCCACACTGCTCGCTCCATTGCTGTCTCTCCTTCCCCACATCCATCCCTTTCTCCTCAGGGCTTGCTTCTTCCCTCCTCCCAGGCTTCTCGTCCCTTCCTTTAATTTGAGTACTTGGACTTCACACTTGGGGCCTGTCTACCTCATCTCCGTCCCGCGCAGGAAGGTCAGGAGGCCGGGCCACTGCGGAGTCCTCTGCGCCCGGGGAGGTGCCGGGACCAGGGAGGTGGAAGGAGACGCCGGCTGGGATCTGTGAGGCTGTTTCCACCCACAGATTCTTCCTGGCCTTTTGCTGACAGACATGGGAGCCCCACAGAGGAAAGGGGGAGGGGGGCCTGAAAACAGACTCTCTCCACGTGGTTTCCCACGCTGCAGGTTAGAGGCACCAGGGGGACCTTCAAAATGTCCCTGGTGTCTTGTTGGCCCACCAGCCGGCTGCACCCCGAGCCTGGGAGTAGAGTCTCAGCCTTGGCACTGCTAACATTCGGGGCCGGATCGATCTCTGCGGGGACCCTCCCGTGCCCTGTAGGGTGTTTAGCAGTATCCCTGGCCTCCACCCACTACCCGTGGGTAGAAACGCCCCCCTCCTTGAGTTGGGACAACTAAATATGGCTCCAGACGTGGCCATATTGCCCTTGGGGGACAGAATCGCCCCCACACACACACACCCCCGTGAGCACCTCTGGGCTGGGGGGACAGGTGGGCCTCGGATGGGTACCCAAACCCAGTACTCCCAGAAAGCTCTGGTCTTTCCTTGGCATGGGTTGGGGGGGATTCTTTTTTGCCACATCCTCCCCCAAAGCCCCTGGGATGAGGAGAGTAAGGGGGGGGGGAACAGAGAATAAATGGGACAGGACTTGGCAGGGACCGCGGGCCCAGGACTGCTGGAAACTGGGGGTGGGGCTCCCCTTCAGATGCCCTTCGCACGGGAGGGCCCTGTAGGAAATGATTTCCACCTGCCTCCTCAGCAGGGCTGCCCCAAGGCTGCAGATTAAGAATCAATTAAGAGCCGGAAGGAGGATTTGCCAGGCGGAGGCGGTGAGAGCTGGGGGCGCTGGGCCACAAGATGGATGGGGGTGACTGGCGGTGGGGCGAGGGAGGGAGCGCTCAGTGGGCCCCGGGCGGTGAGCGGAGGATCCCTGAGACTGTGTTCCTGAGTGGTGGTAACAACAGTGCCTGATTTATAGCTTGTTGTGAAGATTTAAATGTGTACAGATCTCAGAACAGTGCCTGGAACACTGAAAATGATAGATAAGTGTTTGCTAAACAAAAATAAGATGAATGATGGGGCTAAGCCCGCTAGATATGGCCGATGGCCACTTCTGGGGACAGTGCTAGTGCCCCCACCCAAACTAGATTCCCTTTTCTGGGCCAGCACACCCATCTACTTCTTCCTTCAGTGTTGGCTGGCTAATGGCTCTCACCTGCCCCTCCTCTGGAGAATGTCTTGTGTTGGTGAAAGCTCCCTTCTCTGGAGATGCCAGGGGGGCTTCCACTCCCCCCACGTGCAGCCCACAGCTAATGGCTGTCTGATATAGGGTTGCTAAGGGCCAGCCCCTTTGCCTCAAGCTGAAACAACTATATGGGGCAATTCACACTCCGGAGCTCCCCCCGCTCCATGGGATCAGGCTGGAGCTGGACCCACATCCTGCCTGAGCCCCTTCCTCTGTCACATCCTGCTTCTCTCACTCTCTCTCTCTCCTGAGAGTTCTCTCCACCAAAAACAATGACAGGCGTCTATGTCCCCATTCAGGTTCTGCTTCTAGGTAGATGCTCTGAACTGGACTGAGTGTTCGTGTCTGTCCACCAAATTCACCCATCATTATCTATTGCTACTGGGATGAATTACCTCCAAACACAGTGGCTTAAAAACAGCAAACCTTTATCATCTCACAGTCTCTGAAGACCAGGAATCTGAGCTCAGGGTTTCTCATGAGGTTGTCATCAGGATGTGGTGGGGACTGCAGTCATCTGAAGGCTGGACTGAGGTTGGAAGATCCTTTTCCAAGATGGCGCATGCACATGGCTGTTGGCAGGAGGCCTGGGTTCCTCACCACGTGAGCGTCTCCAAAGGGCTGCTTGAGTGTCTTCACAGCATGGTGATTGGCTTTCCCCAGAGTGAGTGACCCAAGAAAGGCTGAAGTTCTGTCACTTGTGTTACTCTATTCATTAGAAGATGGTCACTCAGTCTAGCCAACATTCAAGATGGGGTACAGGGGTGGATGGGGTGTCAAAGTATTGTGGGCATATTTTATTTACTTACTTGTTTATAAATTTTCAAGTTGAGATATAATTGACATATATTGTATTAGTTTTAGGTATACAGCATAATGATTCGATATTGTATATTCTACAAAATGACCACCAAAATAACTCCGTTAACATCCATCACCACACAAGTTACGATTTGTGTGTGTGTGTGTGTGTTTGGGGGGGCACTTTTAAGATCTACGCTCTTAGCAACTTTCAAATATACAATATGTTATTGTGGACTATGGTCACCATGCTGGACACTCCATCCCCAGGAGTTATTTACCTTGTAACTAGAAGTTTATACCTTTTGACTACCTTCACCCATGGGCGAAATGGGTGTGGGGGGACATATTTGAAAACCACCGCACCCTACTGTACTTTTATTCTCTTCTCATGTAACCGCCTAAAATTCCCTATATATATATACATAGAGATATACATATAGATCGATAGAGATCACTCATTTCCTTATTTGTGGGCTGTCTTGTCTACAGCTACAATGTAAGTTCCCCAAGAACAGAAACTGTCTTCTTTGTTCTCCAGCACAGAACACCTGCTTAATAACTAGGTTTTAGTTGGGGTTTCTCAGAAGCAGAGTCTGAGCTGATGATTCAAAGGGAAGTAGTTTATCTAGGAGGTGACCTCAGGAAACACCAGTGGGGGAGAAGGGAAGGGAAACAGCTGGTGATGGGTGTGTCACTCAGTCGCTGTGGGCGACTGAAGCTCAGCGGTGCCAAGGACCTCTGGGAGGTAGTGAAGGACACTTCCCAGAGGTAAGAAGCGTGGCCCATTTGTCCACCAACTCCCGTTATGTTGAGAGGCGCTCCTGGGGTAGGGAGATCACTGCCTGGTGCTTTCAGCCCACCATGCTCGGGGCAGAGAAGCCTTCAAACGCTTTGGAGAAAGCCCTCTGGTCAAGAGCTGCTGCAGGGCTTCCCTGGTGGCGCAGTGGTTGAGAGTCCGCCTGCCGATGCAGGGGACACGGGTTCGTGCCCCAGTCCGGGAAGATCCCACATGCCGCGGAGCGGCTGCGCCTGTGAGCCATGGCCGCTGAGCCTGCGCGTCCGGAGCCATTGCTCCACAATGGGAAAGGCCACAGCAGTGAGAGGTCCGCGTACCGCAAAAAAAAAAAAAAAAAAAAAAAAAAAGAGCTGCTGCAGACGGCGGCAGCTGGACGGCAGCAGGAGCCTGTTGAAATGGTGAGGCCGGAGGGATATGAATTGGGCATCAATGGCTTCTGCTACAAACTATTAGTTGAATAATTGAATAAAAATTTTTCAATCGTTCCCCATAGCCTAAAGGACAAAATCCACACTTCTGAGCTGACACATAAAACCACTGTGACCCAGCTTTATGTCCTGATGCTACATCAGGGATGGCAAACTCAAACATCTACAGAAGCCACTGGGAAGGAAAGACAAGGGGTAAAGCCTGTTGAGGGTGAGAAGCACATTGTCCTGGATTTTAAAAATTTTCCCTTCTTAAATGGAGTCATGAATATGGCTAGGTTTTGCTCTACTGTAGGGAAAGCAGCCAATGCTGTGAGCAAGATGGTAAAATGGTAACAGGCCCTCGGCCACAGTGTTGGGAGACAACAGGGAGTGGTGGGGACTGGGGAAAACTGGAGAACACATTTCCATCGTGCCTTGTGGGAATGCAGGCCCAGAGTTCCCAGATTTTCTTTTATTTGTTTATGTATTTATTTATTTTTGGCTGTGCTGGGTCTTTATTGCTGCGTGAGAGCTTTCTCTAGTTGTGGCGAGCGGGGTCTACTCTTCTTTGAGGTGCGCGGGCTTCTCATTGCAGTGGCTTCTCTTACTGCAGAGCACAAGCTCTAGGCGCACGGGCTTTAGTAGTTGCAGCATGCGGGCTCAGTAGTTGCAGCACAGAGTGCACAGGTTTCAGTAGTTGTGACGCATGGGCTCAGTAGTTGCAGCACGTGGGTTCTAGAGCACGGGCTCAGTAGTTGTGGTGTGCGGGCTTAGTTGCTCCGCAGCATGTGGGATCTTCCCGGACCAGGGATCAAACCCGTGTCCCCTGCATTGGAAGGCAGATTCTTAACCACTGGACCACCCGGGAAGTCCCCAGATTTTCTGATTTTTGTAGAAAAGCCAGAAATCTGGATTTTTATACAGAATCATTAACTATTTAGATCTTGGCAATCAATCCAAACATTTATTAAAACAAAGCACATCTGTGGGCTGGTTTCGACCAGTTCACACCCTCTGCACTACAATTATTGGTTACAGTTCTGAGAACCTGACATACCCTTTAAAAACTCCAAGCCTTTATACATGCTTTTCCCTCTGCCTGGCCTGCCCTCCCACTATTGTGGAAAGCTCCTATTCATCCTGCAAAACTCTACTCAGAAATTACCCAAAGCAAAACTCTCCTGGAACTCCTACTGAGTATTATTTTGTTGAGTAGATTTATTTGTCTCTTTCCCCCAACAATCTATGAGCTCTTGGGGACCATCTCCGTGAGTCTTGTTCAGCTTTTTGCCCTCAGATTTCTGTCAGGGGCTAGCATGACAGAGCACAAATAGAGTTGGTTGAAAGCATGCCCTTGCCACACCCGTCCTGTTACCTACAACCAGTGATGTAGTGAGTGGCTCTTTTTTTTTTTTTCTTTTTTTGCGGTACGCGGGCCTCTCACTGTTGTGGCCTCTCCCGTTGCGGAGCACAGGCTCCGGACGCGCAGGCTCAGCGGCCATGGCTCATGGGCCCAGCCGCTCCTTGGCATGTAGGATCTTCCCGGACCGGGGCACGAACCCGTGTCCCCTGCATCGGCAGGCGGACCCTCAACCACTGCACCACCAGGGAAGCCCGTGAGTGGCTCTTTTTTAAAAAATTAGTTTAACTCTGTTAATTCCAAGTTCCAAATTTATCCCTCTCCCCCCTCTTTCCCGTTTGGTAACTAAGTTTGTTTTCTATGGTAAACTGGCTCTTAATTAAAAATCAAGAAAGCCCTGATTTTGCAGCATCTGTCAGTTTGCATGGTGTGAGTACTCCCAGCATGGCTGATTTCAAGCTACCAATGTGATGTCACTGAACAGAGTGTTGGAAAGAGATGGGTGCCTACAAGCCAGGTCCAGCACTGCCGGTATCCTACCTTCCACCTTCCCCTCCCGCTTCAGTGAGAAAATAGAAGCCCCTCCCCATCCTTCCTCCTTAAAGTGACCCTAGCCATTTTTGTTTTCTTAACTGAAAAATACCCTTTCTTATTGGAGCATAAAAAACATACTGCAAAGCATGTGTATCATAAGTATACAGCTTGATAAATCTTCATGAAATGAATACTCCTGTGTTACCAGCCCCAGATCAAGAATAGAACATTCCCAGTCCCAGGAGATGAGCCCCCCACCAACACATGTTCCCTTCCAGCCACTACCTCCTTGTCCAAGGCTAACCATTACCCCAGTTTCTATCATCACAGAATAGTTTTGCCTGTTCGAGAACTTCATATAAATGGAATCACACAATATGTCTTCTTTTTTGCTTCTTTTCTTCGGTATTAAGTTTGCAAGATCCATCCGTGTTGGTGCAGGTAGCAATGGTTTGCTCTTTTCTACACCACAGTTAATCTGTCCATTCTACTCTTATGGGTATTTGGGTAGTTTCCAGTTTGGAGCTATTTATCCAGGAGCAAAATTGCTTGGTCAATGGAGGAGGGGAATATGCAGCTTTAGTAGATGTAATGAAACGTTTTCTGAAGTGGTTTTATCATACGTACCCTCCCTCTGCCACTGTGTGGGATGCTAGGGGAAGAGCCATCTTCTTAAAATGTAAATCAGACCAAAGGCCTTTATGACTCCCTGTGGCTTTTAGAATAAAGTCCAAACTAACCTTTTGGCCTCAGCTGGCCTCTTCCATCCCAGCTCTCTGCCACTCCCCTCTCCTGTGGCTCTCAGGCCCTTTTCCTTGAATATGCTGCATATTAGCCCATCTCCAGGCCTTCTACTCATTGTCACTCCTCTGAAGGCTACACCCTCCGTTCTTCACCAGCTAACTTCCACATCCTCTAACTCAGCTCAAATGCAAAGTCTTTTTTATTCTTTTTTTATTGGAGTACAGTTGATTTACAATGTTGTGTTAGTTTCAAGTGTACAGTAAAGTGAAGCAGTTATATATATACATATAACCACTCTTTTTTAGATTCTTTTCCCATATAGGCCATTACAGAGTATTGAGTAGAGTTCCCTGTGCTATGCAGTAGGTCCTTATTAGCTATCTGTTTTATATGTAGTAGTGTGTATATGTCAATCCCAATCTCTGGTTTATCCCTCCCCCCACCTTACCCCCTGGTAACCACAAGTTTGTTTTCTATATCTGTGACTCTATTTCTGTTTTGTAGATAATTTCATTTGTACCCCTTTTTATAGATTCCACATATAAGCGATATCATATGATATTTGTCTTTCTCCATCTGACTTACTTCACTCAGTATGACAAACTCTAGGTCCATCCTTGTTGCTGCAAAATGGCATTATTTCATTCTTTTTTTATGGCTGAGTAATAATGATCCATTATATATATGTACCACATCTTCTTTATCCATTCCTTTGTTGATGGACTTTTAGGTTGCTTCCATGTCCTGGCTATTGTAAATAGTGCTGCAGTGAACGTCGGGGTGCATGTATCTTTTCGAATTATGGTTTTCTCTAGACATATGGCCAGGAGTCGGATTGCTGGATCATATGGTAGCTCTATTTTTAGTTTTCTAAGGAATGTCCATACTGTTCTCCATAGTGGCTGTACCAATTTACAATTCCACCAACGGTGTAGGCGGGTTCCCTTTTCTCCACACCCTCTCCAGCATTTATTGTTTGTAGATTTTTTGATGACGCTTTTCCCAGCTTCCCACCCAATCTAAATTAGCCACCGAGGTTATTCTCCTAGTTCCCTATTCTTTTCTTCTGGGGCATTTATCACAATTTAGTAATGACAAATTTGTGTAATTTAGGTATTTATTTCATCAGTGTCTTAGTTATCAGTCATGTTCTATTTCTTAACCAGGGCTGCAGGTATATAGGTGCTTGTTTATCAAATTATATTTTTAAAATATGTTGAACACAATATAGCTCTTAACTCCCTGTTAATCTAAGCATTTTTCAAATACGAATTCCTTTAATTGAGATGAATTCATTTCACTTTTCAACTACTAGTGAGATGAAGGGATAGAGAAATGAATTAATTTCAATTTTCAAATATTAATTCATTTCACTGGATCCTTGAAACAGCCTTATGAGGTAGAGTCTGTTATTATTCTATTTTAGAGATGAGGATATAGAGGTACAGAGACAGTGTCTCCTCCCCACCCCCAGACGTTCAGAGTCCTCTCCTGCATCCTTCACATCTGACTGGCTGATAAGCTTACACCTAATGAGAGGGTCTTATCCTTGATGCAGAACAATTACTTTCTCTGTATCCCATTGGCCAGAACTCAGCCATATGACCCAGCCCAGCCACAGGGGAAGTTGGGAAATGTAGTCTTCCTGTGTATATAGGAAGAGGAAACAGGTTTGGTGAGACCAAGGCTTTGTAGTTGCCATATTTCATGAGAGCCTACTAAGTGCCAGGTATTTTATCCATGTTATCCTGTTCAGCTCTGGTCAATACATAAATAAAATGACAAACAAATAAATAATAATAAGTTATTTAAAAATGAAAACAAGTAAATATTGAAATAAATTATAATAAATACGGTAATGACATAATTTGCATACATGGAGAGAGCATATGGGCTATAGACTGGGGATGGCCCTTTCCCTCTACATGGGGCCAATGGTCCCAGGTGGCAGATCCCACTCCCAGATGGAACAGATCCACCCAGCAGGGTGAAATTCTAGTTGCCTCTGGCATCCATTCTCCTCTTTTTCCTTTTAGTATTAGAGTGTCCTGAGTTTTAGCTGGGCACTTGGCTTTCCTGTTAGAGACTATACTTCCAAGTCTCAATTATCGGTAAGTGTGGCCATGTGCCTAAGTTCTACCCTATGGGTTGTGAGCATAAGTGATTTGTGCAGCTCCCAGGTATGTCCTTTGAAGGAAGCTTTTGCCCTCTACTTCCTTTTTCCTGCTCCCCCCGGGAACCCCAGAGGGAATCCACAAGTGATGTGAGTGGCCAAGCTGTCTCACTAGCCCTGGACCACCAACCCCTGATGCTTACATGAGTAAGAAATAACCTCTCAAAGACTATACTTTCAGGGATCATTTCTATATTTACAAAACAGAAATAGAGTCACAGATGTAGAAAACAAATTTATGGTTACCAGAGGGGAAAGTGGTAGGGGGAGAAATTAGGAGATTGGGATTGACATATACCCACTACTACATATAAAAGAGATAACTAATAAGGACCTACTGCATAGCACAGGGAACTCTACCCAATACTCTGTAATGACCTAGATGGGAAAAGAATCTAAAAAAGAGTGGTTATATGTATATGTATAACTGATTCCCTTTGCTGTACAGCAGAAACTAACACAACATTGTAAATCAACTATACTCCAATAAAAATTTTAAAAAAGAAATAAACTCTCATCTTGTTGTAGCCACTGAATTTTGGGGCCTCTTTGTTATAGCATCATGGCTAGTGCCAGACTAATGTGGCAGCAGCCCTGTCCTCCATGCTAACCCCTTGGCTCCTTACCTAGCTCCTCCATTCCTATCCCCACAGTATCTACCACCCTCTCTCTGACTCTGATGTCCTGAACAATACGCACAAATCTTCCTCCACAGTATCCTGTGTAAACATCATTATGTAAGAGACAAGAGTCAGATAGAGAGGTTATGTCCAGACTTCATTTGTTCAACGTCCTAATGCTCTGGGCTGACTGCCCCTTCTGTTTCAATTACCAGCCTACACTGAGTCTAGGCTCATTGAAATCTGATGCTTTTGCCTTCCTGGCATCGCTTTCGTTTTCTACAGTTTTCCTTTGAGGAACCACCTCTAAACCACTTTCAGTGTGGAGCACCATGGCAGGCGTGAAGTCCCCTCACTTCTATTAACAAGCATGTGGTCCAAGATCGGTCAATCAGAACATTCCATTCCTCCAGATTGGTTCAGGGATGGACCTGTGACCCAAGGTGGGTGAATGAGAGTCCGCACTTAGGTGTTTGCTGCAATTGTTGGGAAACAGATGTTTTTTGTCTGCTAGGGTTAGCAAGTTGTTAGGATGTAAGTCAGGACAAGTGGGACCATCTTGTCACCACTTGGTTGAGAACTTGACTGAGAGAGAGAGGCTAACACAGGTAATATGATTTAAGAGATGGACAGAACTGGACTCCTGGTGACATCATTTGAGTGCCTGGATCCAGCCATGCCTGAAGTTATACAACCATTGTGCTTTTCAGCTGTATGAGCCAGAGTCTTCTCCCTTTTAAATTAATTATGGCAAGGGTTCTCATATGTGCAAACAAAAAATGTGCCAATTTGGGGAGGGTGTCCAAAGTATATAATTAACTGGAGAAAAAGCAAGTGTGGAACAGTGTGTCTGCAGCGATGCCCATTTATGAAAGGAAAAGAGGGGATGTTCATACAGATGTTGGCGTGTGAATACAAAATGTTGGGTGGATACACCCAGCAGGCCTTACCAGGGCTGTATCAAGGTGAAGGGAGGGCTTCCCTGGTGGCGCAGTGGTTGAGAATCTGCCTGCCAATGCAGGGGACACTGTCGGGTTCGAGCCCTGGTCTGGGAAGATCCCACATGCCGCGGAGCAACTGGGCCCGTGAGCCACAACTACTGAGCCTTCGCATCTGGAGCCTGTGCTCCGCAACAGGAGAGGCTGCGACAGTGAGAGGCCTGTGCACCACGATGAAGAGCGGCCCCCACTCGCCGCAACTAGAGAAAGCCCTCGCACAGAAACGAAGACCCAATGCAGTCAAATAAATAAATAAAATAAATTTATTAAAAAAAAAAGGTGAAGGGAGCAGCACAGAGGGAGGCTCAATTTGACACCCTCCTCATTCGACAGGGCTCAAATACCTTTTCCTTTTATCATGAGTGTGTATTGCTTTTCTGAGAAAAGAAATTCATTTCATTCTCTCACTTATACTTCGTTGCTACAGTGGTGGGAAAGAGCTTATAGTGGGAATCCTGTAGGTCTTAGGCTGGGTTCCCCCAAAGCAGACCCTGAGACAGGCAGTTAGGTGCAAGAAGTTTAATTTGCAAGGTGATTCCAAGAAACACAGGTGGGAGAGACGGGAAGTGAGGCAGGGAAGGGAAGGCAGCCAGTACAGGGTGTGTTGTTGAGAGGGTTCCCAATGTGGGGTGCAGTTCCACGGGCGACCTCTAGGAGGCAGCAGAGAGCACATACGTCAAAGTCATCCCACCTTGGGGAAGGAGCTGAAGTATTTATCCTCCAAAATTCTGTCTCCTGTTGGCGACAGTCATTTCTGGGAGTGGCAGCTCCAATCACTTCCTGACTGCAGGCCCCATCTGCTTGTATAAAAGCCTCAGGCAGAGAAACACAGGAGAATATGAGCCAAGGGGACATAGAAATAGCACCGACCACAATAGCTACACCATAATAGATAACAGAGTTTGTAGCTGAGCAGATGTGGTTAATTTTATGTGTCAACTTGGCTGGGCCATGGTGCCCAGATATTTCATCACACATTATTTGGGATGTTTGTGTGATGGTGTTTTTTGGATGAGATTAAATCAGTGGACTTTGTGGAAATCAGATTACCCTCCATAATGTGGGTGGGCCTCATCCAATCAGTTGAAGCCCTTAAGAGACCAAAGACTGACATTCCCCGAGCAAGAAGGAATTCTGCCAGTAGACTGCCTTTGGACTTGAGCTGCAACTCTTCCCTGAATCTCCAACCTCCTGGCTTCCCCTACAGAGTTTGGACTTGCCAGCCTCCACAATTGCATGAGCTAATTTCATAAACTAACTCACTCCCTCTCTCTCTCTCTCTCTCTCTCTCTCCATACACACACACACACACACACACACACACACACTCATACATCCTGTTGCTTCTGTTTCTCTGGGGAACCCTAATACAGCAGAACTTTCTAAATTGTCTCTCTAGTCTGCACCTACTCATTGCCCCTACTTAATGGATGAGAAAACTGAGGCCCATAGAAGAGAATGACTGCTCAGGGCCTCTGGAGACCCAGGACACTTTCTGTCCCTAGGAAGAGTTTGACAACACTCTAGCTTTCATTATATTTATTTCACACTTACTTTGTATCTGTGGCCACTCATGGTGGTTTTCTATCCATGGCCCTGAAAGTTCCTTTCATGCGTGAATTAGTTTCAACTTAAAACAAAGTCAAGTCAATTTTGTAAATAAAATTTAAAAAGTGTGAAGAGGCATTTCTTCTTGGTTGGGGAACATCATCTTTGTTCTCTTAAAGCCTTCAACTGATTGGCTGAGGCCCACCCACATGATGAAGGGTAATCTGATTTAAATGTTAATTTCATCCCAAAAACACCCTCACAGAAACATCCCAAATAGTGTTTGATGAAATATCTGGGCCCCATGGCCCAGCCACTTTGACACATTAAGAAGGAGCATGTCTCCACCATGGCACCTGGGTGACTTTGCACGTATTCCCATAGGCCATGCCAGCAAAGGCTTGAACCTCAGCGAATCAGCACCCTTTTGTTTCATTCTTATCTTTTTTTTTTGGAATGTGGGATACAGGCTATAGGGGGGCTTCTCCTCCTTTCACTGTTCATGTAAGCAATACACTCAGAATTTTAAAATGGCTTGTTGTGTTTTTACCAGGTGAATCCACCAGGCTGTGCCTGTTGCGTGCTTGACAAGGTGGTGTGCTGAAAATGTAGGTGAGTGGGTGAACTTTGGGAGACACTGGGGTGCGCACCTGGGCTGCTTTGCCCTCACACTCATTCCTTATCTTCATCCCGATCTGCTTCTGTCGAGTGTTGGTGGAAGTGGCCTCTGAACACTCTACATTCAAGCCTCCGAAACTTCCCACCCTTTCCTCCTTCTTCATGCTCTCTTCGCCTTTGTCACCTCCTGGCTGTACAGAGAGAGTCACATGGAAGGTTCTGAGGTGCTAGAAGGAGGCGGTACCACAGCTCACAGGGAGGCGGGGTTTGCAAGTGGAGCAGAGTCACCTGCCATGTGAGTGAGAAATAAGCCTGGAGTGTGTGAAGTCGCTGGGACTTGGGGATTGCTTGTTACAGCCGCTGGGGTGTACTTACTCTGACCGATGCAATATTTGAACTTGCTTAATCTCAGAACAGTCTCTTCCGAAGCAAGTTCCATTGTTATCCCTGATCAATAGATGAGAAACTGGAACTTCCCTGGTGGTCCAATGGTTAAGAATCCGCCTTCCAATGCAGGGGACGTGGGTTCGATCCTTGGTCAGGGAACTAAGATCCCACATGCCACAGGGCAACTAAACCCACATGTTGCAACTACTGAGCCCGTGCACTCTAGAGCCCACACGCCACAACTAGAGAGAAGCCCACACGCCACAATGAAAGATCCCACGTGCCACAACAAAGATCCCACGTGCCACAGCTAAGACCCAACACAGCCCAATAAATAAATAAATGAGAAACTGAGTCACAGAGAGGGTCAGCTACACACCCAAGGTCATACAAGAGGTGGGAAAGCTAGAATTCTAACCCAGACCCACTGCTTTCAGAGCCCACTCTGACCCAACATAGGACCCTGCCAGAAGGTGCAACTCAGGACAGAGAAATTTCTCCTCGCTGGTCCCTGAGGTCTCTCCCCTTACAGTGGATGTCCTGTTCCTGTGGGGCGTGCAGCCCCAGCCCCCAGCCTTGTCCTTCCTGTTGCATCAGGCAGCGTGCAGATGTGGCTTGACCTCCCACTCTTCTGAAAGGAACCCACCCTGATCTGTTGTGGGAGGGGCTTGGTGTAGTGCTGGCACAGAAAAAACTCTCAATAAATGTTTGAGATTATTAACATCATTGATGGCGGTGGGGCACTGACCGAGAGGCAGCATAACTCAGTGGTTAAGCCAGAGGAGCTGGATTCAAGTCACATCTCCATTATTTACTAGCTGTGTGACCTTGAGTAAGTTGCTTAACCTCTCTGTGCTTCGGTTTTCCCCATCCATCAAATGGAGATAATGATGCTAGCTATTTCACAGGGTTGTTGCAAGGATTAAGATATAAAATACACCAAGAGTGCCTGCCACTGATGTTTTAGGTTTTACTATTATTCTAACATTTTCCCCTATTCGGTCTCATCTCCCAAGTCCCCAGGCATGGCAACAGCTGGTTCTGTGACCAGGGCCTCTCCAGACTGCTCACTACAGGCGAGACTCCCCTGCCTTCCCCCTTTCTTGGCTCCCGTGCGCCCCTGCCCCCAGCCTGGGTTCCAGCGTCATCTCCTCCCCTCTCGTTTGCCCTCAGCCCCAGGGTGACCAGAACTCCTGCCTCGTGGGACAGCTTTCCAGCACTTTCCCCTTTTTAAGAGATTGACTGTAATTTCTATAATAACATCACATTAGCAAGAAATTAATGTCCTCATTAAGACAGCAATTAGGCACATTAGCGCAGCAATAAAAGAGAAGCTTATGAAATAATTGCTGGTTCCAAAATGCCTTTAATTTAGTATTTTATATTGCACCGTGTTATTAATTTTTTCCCTCAGCAGAAGATAATAAGAAAAACGTTTGAATTGTGAGGAGGTTTAAAATAAAAACATTTTTTTAAAAAGGAAAGCAATGTTGATACCTACAGACAAACCATCTTCTCCCCAAAGCCCCCTTCGATTCCTGAGTCCATCCACGTGATGATGCTAGTGGTGGAGATGGGCCAAGGGCCAGGTTGTGTCCTGGGACTTTTGGCTAAGCCTGGAGTCCAGAGGAGGCTGGAGTTGGGCAGTCTTTGATCCCGGAAGCAGGAGGAGCGGCACCATGTTTCTTTGCCCTAAACGATGAATACCTATTTGTTTCATTTTTCTTTTCCAACGGGCTGCGTCTCCTGAATTCAAATTCCTTTAGCTAGTGTTTCCTCGGTATCCGGTGGCTCTGTCGCTGGCAACGTGAGGTTTCCAGCCCGGTGGAGAAGACAGATGCATAAATGAGCGCACCGATAGACTGGAAATAACACTATTTTGCAACTGGTAATGAAAACATGGATCTGGGACACAATCATCCGTGGATGGTGAAATCATTAGGGGAAAGGCAGATGAGGAATGTATTCCTGGAGGGCTCTTTTGCCCCCGTCTGAAGCCCCGGGTCTACCTTTGCATCCCTAAATGTGACACAGCTGGATGTGAAGTGGCTTCTGGTGGGAGCAACAGGAGGTACCCAGAACCACTGGGTGTGCTTGGTCCAAATCTAAAATCTTCCCTAGCTGTCTTAGATTGGGTTAGGCTTGACCTTGAGACAAGGATTTGAGTAGTTTACTTGGGAGGTGACCAGGAGGTGCATGGGGAAGTGAAACAGGGAAGGGAAGGATACAATTTCAGGTAGCAATAAGAGCTGTGAGTAACAACAACAAAAATTAAAGGAAAGGGCTGCTGAGGGATCAGAAGACAGCATACTTTTCTGCGCAAGGAAGGGCCTCTCAGAGGAGTGGACATGTGAGCAGAGACCTAGGGAGGCAAGGGAGGGACCCACGTGAAGATCTGGGGGAAGAGGGTTCCAGGCATGGGGAGCAGCAGGTACAAAGGCCCTGGGGATGGGAACAAGCTTGGAAAGTATGAGGATCAGCCAGGAGGCTAAATGGAAGCGAGAGAGAGAGGGGACGCAATCAGAAAGATGTCAAGTAATGAAGGAACGGCGAAGAATTCATAAGGAAGTGAAGAAGACGGCAACCCAAACCAGAGCTCCCCAGGATTTGAGTCCAGCTCCTTCCTGAGGACGGGCAACTTGTGCCCAATGCACACGTGTACCAGTCAGACCCCATGTCAGTTACCTATTGCCCATTATGCTATGTAACAATCCCCAAATCCAGTGGCTTAGACAACCAGCATTAATTATGGCTCCACAGTCCATGGGTCAGCTGGACCGTTCTTTGGGTCTTGGCCGGGCTCATTCATTAGTCTGTGGGCATCTGTGAGCCGGGGAGGCATGCTGTTTACCCATGTCGGGCTCTCCACACGTTTGGGGCTTGGCTGGTCTAGGATGGCCTCAGCTGGGCCGACAGGTCTCTGCTCCATGTCCCTCATCCTCCAGCAGGCTAGCCCCGGCTTTGGTCACGTGACAGAGGCAAGGTTTTTTGGTTTTTTTTTCCAGACAGCTAGTAAAAACGTGCTGCATCTCTTGAGACCCAGATTCAGAACGGCCCTTGTACTTCTGTGGCATTTGATTGGCCAAAGCAGGTCACAAGACCAGCCCAGATTCGAGAGGTGTGGAAATAGGCTCCTCCTCCAGATGGGAGGAGCTACCCAATGAGGAGGCAAAGAGAGAAGACGATGAGGGTTTAGAACCGGGTGCGTTTAGCAGTCAATCCACACCTGCTCTTTTACTTCTCTGGGGGATTTTTTTTTTACGCGCAGGCTCAGCAGCCAGGGCTGACAGGCCCAGCCGCTCCGCGGCATGTGGGATCTTTCCGGTCTGGGGCACGAACCGGCATCCCCTGCATCGGCAGGCGGACTCTCAACCACTACGCCACCAGGGAAGCCCTCTCTGGGGGATTTTGATAATCACTCCCGGTCCCTCCCTGGTCATCCCAAGTCAGTCTACAGCCCATGACCCCAGCCTTGACCCTTTCAGAAGTTCCTCCTGCCCACGTTTGCTCTCTAAGGTCCTGAAGGATCTGTAGCTTGTGTTGTTCAAAACCCCAAATTCCTGACAAGGCTTCCCTTCCTCCTCAGTTTTGACATGTGACCAGAACCGGAGATTTTTATTGACATTGCTGGCTCTCCTAATAGTGAATTCGAGAGTCGGTGTCAGCTACGTCAGGGCAGAGGTTAGTCCATAGGGTCCCCCTGAGCAAAGGAGAAATGGGCACTCGCAGCATGGCTTGAGCTCACTCAGTGCCCTCTTGTGCAGTGTCCAACCTGCACAACCATACCAGGCAGCTCTGATTAGTTGATTGGAGAGGAAAAGGGAAGAGAAAAAGAAGGGGAACCAGGTGCACTATTTAACCTTAGCCCTCTGGCCAAATGAAGGACCTTCCTCAAACTGATGAGGGACCCCGGGGGGAACCGCAGCCCAGCAACCCACCCAGACAGGCAGCCTGGCCTCTGTGGACCAAGGCTGGACCAAGCCCAGTGGTGGGGCGGGGGACCAAGAGAGGGGGGAGGAGTAGGGTAGAAAGGTCCCTGCTGAAACAACCTAGTTGTTTCCCCGTCCCACACCCCCACCCCCACCCCATCCTGTATCCTGGGGAAATAAAGTGCAGCTGGGTTCTTGGTTGCCATGGCGACTGCCACAAAAAATTTGGGGGGAAAAACACCCCGGGGCATGAAGAAGCAATTTGCTCTCAGCTCTGGGAGGCGGGGTGTGTGTGTAGGGGGGGGTGGGAACGCGGATCAGCATCTGCTGAGGAGGAAAACGCGGTGAGAGCGAGCCAGACCAGGGTAGGTGGCGTCCAGGAACCTGGAACCTTCCGTGGCCCCCACCAGCTATCCGAAGGGAGAGAGCGCCGGGGCAACTCCAGCTCTGGCGTGGAGGTTTTCAAAGCCCTCACTTCTGAGCCCCACCAGGGCAGCCTCATACTCCCCACTCTAGGCCTTCTACACCCCTCCTCGGGGAGCGGGGCAGGGACGGCAACGCCATACGGATTTCTTTGTTTTCTTTTTTTAATTTGCGATTCCACCTTGGGACAGGGCACTGACGGGGGAAGGCACAGGCCTGATAGCCATCAAATTCCCCCAGATCTAGCAAGGGGCCCAACCTCACTCCCCAGCCCCTCCCCTCCCCCTTCAGGCTATGGTGGAAAAGTCCAGAAGTCCTCGGATGTGGGGAGGAGGGCGAACTTAACCCCCCAGAGGGAACCTGCAGCCTAGTTCCCCCTCCTTCTAGTTTCCCTGAACCTCCAAGAAAGCAGAGTGTGGCGGCAGCTGCGTTTTTGTTTTTTTTTTTTAATCTGTTACTAAGACGCAAGTCAATCAAATCCACTTTGAGGGAAAGGGGAAGGGGGGCGGAGGGGCAGGGGCCATGGTGTTTGCAGAAGTTGGAAATTTAATAAGAAGGGAAAATAAAAATAGCCACTGTGCTGGAGAGTCAGAGAGGGTTGGAAGAAATCCCGGGTGTGGGATGCCAGGCTAGGTGGAAAGGCCTGCAGAGGGGGAGAGGGAGTGAGGGTCCCCAGAGTCTGGAGGGGCAAGGAAGGTATAGCTGGGGGCAACAGGAAAGGAGGGTTTGGGGCGCCACCCAGCATGGCCTAATTCCCTGGCAGATTTCCCACAGGGGTTAGTGGGACACAGAGATCGGGGAGTGGCCATCTGAAAACCTAGGTGAGGGGGTACAGCTCCTGATTACTTGGTCTTCACAGTGCCACCTACCTCCCGACTGCTCAGATGATGCAACATGCAGACAGGGTTGCCATGAACAGCTGTGTAGGTTGCTTACTGCACAGGAGTGCTCGACAGAAGCCTGAGCAAGGGCTGATACCATCTGTTCCCCTTGCCGCACCTTTCATGTGCCCAGAGGAAGGGGTGCCTTTTAAAGATCCACATGATAAAGGTGGAAACACCCTAAAAGTCCATTAACAGATGAATGGATAAACAAACGTGGTCCGTCTTACAATAGAATATTATTCAGCCGTAAAAAGGAATGACGTACTGACACATGCTACAATGTGGATGAAACTTGAAAATATCATGCTGAGTGAAAGAAGCCAGGCATAGAAGAGTGAATATTGTATGATTCCATCTATATGAAATGTCCAGAATAAGTAAATCCACGGAGACAGAAAGCAGATGGGTGGTTGCCAGGGGCTGGGGGGTGGGGGGGTGGGAGGGGAATATTGGGAAATGACTGCTTTTAATGGGTACATCCCTTTTGGGATGATGAAAAGTTCTGGAACTAGATACAGGTGGTGGTTGTACAACATTATGAAGGTGCTAATGTCACTGAGTTGAATACTTTAACATTGTTGCTTTTATTTTAGGCGAATTTCACATGAATAAAAAAAGAAACAATCCATGCGAAGATAGAGGACTAGCTGGGGCCCTGCACCCGGCTGATGCCACCCCGCCACTCCCCAGAAAACCCAGGATTGCTGACAGGCCCAGACCAGAGCAGCCCTGGGGGCCCTCTGGGAATGGCTAAATGGAATTCATTCATTCATTCATTCATTCACTCCACAAATATTTACCGAGTCGTTTATTTCATGACAGGTGCTATGCTGGGTGGTGAATGAAAAAACCCCTGCCCTGGGGCTGACACTCCAGTGGGGCAGAGAGACAAACCCAGCAAGCATGGCCTACAGGACCTGAGGTGGGGGTGCATGCTACAGAGAGAAATAAAACCCGTAGGGGTGTGAGCAAGCAGGGACACTGCCTTCAGTTTTTTTTGTTTTTTTTTTTTGCTGTACGCGGGCCTCTCACTGTCGTGGCCTCTCCCGTTGCGGAGCACAGGCTCCGGACGCGCAGGCTCAGCGGCCATGGCTCACGGGCCCAGCCGCTCCGCGGCACGTGGGATCTTCCCGGACCGGGGCACGAACCCGTGTCCCCTACATCGGCAGGCGGACTCTCAACCACTGCGCCACCAGGGAAGCCCCTGCCTTCAGTTTTAACTGGGCGACCTCAGGAGGTGACATTTGAGCAAAGTTCTGAAGCAGACAGCTAGTAGTCAGTCACTTGGCTATGTGGGGGAAGGGCACGCCAGGCAGAGGGAACAGCCGGTGTGAAGTGCTGAACCTTGTTACCTGAAATGAGCACCTCTCAGTGTGGGTTGCTCAATCATATTTAAGGTTCTGCTGGGGCCTTTTTTTTTTTTTTTTTCCAATTCTGACTTGGAGGAGGCACCAGCTGGGAGATGACACAGATGTGACCCCCATCAAATCTCCCCCAAAGCCCAAAGTCTTGCATTTCTATCACCAATAGATGAGCCACAGTCTATGCCAGGACCAGGACAAAAGTCATAGCAGCAAATCCTACATAAGACTATCTTATCCGCCTCCTTATTCACTCACTTAACCTTCACAGTGAACCCCAGTGACGTCAAAAATGTTATCTCCATTTTTCAGGTGCAAAAACTCACTTGAAACCGAGAGATGAATTGTCTCGCCCAAGCTGATGAGAGCTCTGGATCTGAACCCGGGACGCCTGTCTGTGGATCCAGATGGGTGAGGTCTGTGAGCTGCTTCCAAGGTTGGACCTCGATGGGGTCCTCAGGCCTCCAGTCTTGTCCTGGAGCTGCCTCTGGGTCCCGGGGCTCCCAGAGGGGCCGAGCGCGGCGGAGGGTCCCCAGCTTAAGGGAGTCAGCGTTGGCAGGTGATGGATGGTTTAATATCTCGATTGATGGTTTAATATCTTGCGCTGCGACCCGGGCCCCTCCTCACCCACGCCGCGGTGGATGGCCCCCAACGAGAGACAGAGATGGGATAATTCAGTTACCGAAAAGAGAACGAAAATTCCGGAGAGAGAGAGGGGCGAGCAGGGGGCGAGCTGGGAACTGATTTGGCTAGGTTTGATGAGAGGGAGAAAGCAGGTTCCCGGTCGTGTTGGGGGCTGGGGTGTCCCAGCCCCCAGTCCCTCTGCAGCCTCCATCTGACTTCCTGTCTTTTTTTTTTTTTAAGGATTTTTTCTTTTTTTGTTTTTTATTAATTAATTTATTTTTGGCTGCATTGAGTCTTCGTTGCTGCACGCGGGCTTTCTCTAGTTGCGGCTAGCGGGGGCTACTCTTCGTTGCCGTGTGCGGGCTTCTCATTGCGGTGGCTTCTCTTGTGGCGGAGCACGGGCTCTAGGCGCGTGGGCTTCAGTAGTTGTGGCTCGTGGGCTCAGTAGTTGTGGCTCGTGGGCTCTAGGGTGCAGGCTCAGTAGTTGTGGTGCACGGGCTTAGTTGCTCCACGGCATGTGGGATTTTCCCGGACCAGGGCTCGAACCTGTGTCCCCTGCATTGGCAGGCGGATTCTTAACCACTGCGCCACCAAGGAAGCCCCTGACTTCCTGTCTTGAAATGGAGAGAGCAGGTGCGATGAGTGAGAGGCCTCAAGGCAGGATCAAGACCTCAGAGGAGACGGCAGCATGCGGCCTCCACCTGAAAAGGCTGGATCGAGGCTGGGGGGACACAGGGGGGAGATGGGTGCTGGCGGAGCTTGGAGCTGGAAGGGGCTGGGGGTTCTAGGAACCCAGGTCAGAAGCCTCGGGTCATCCTTGACTTGGTTCCTCTCTCTCTCTATGTCCACTTACATCCAAACCTTGGACTTGACTTCTCCCCACCTCCACGGCCCCACCCGGCCCAGCACAGCATTGCTCACCTGGACCTTGCAGCCTCTGCCTGGCCCCCGGCTCCTGCCCTCGCCCTTTAGCCTACTCCTCTCACAGCCTCCAGGGTGAACACCTGAGCCAGGTCGTGTCCGTCTTCTGCTCAGAACCTGCGTGGCCCCCACCTTGGCTGAGTTTCCTGTCGCTGCCACCATTAATTCCCACAAATGTAGCGGCTTAAACAACACACATGTATCATCTCAGGTTCTGGAGGTTTGGTTCAGGTCTCCAGGGGCTAAAATCTAGGTGTCAATGACTGCGAGGCTCTAGGAAAGGATCCTGTGAATTGCTCATTCAGTTATTGACGGAATTCAGTTCCTTACAGTTGTAGGATGGAGGTCTCCGTTTTCTTCCCGGCTGTCACCTGAAGCGGTAACCTGCGCTAATCGGCTCGTGGCCCCTCCTTCCATCTTCAAAGCCAGCAAAGGGGGGTCCTTTTCACATGGCATCTCTCTGACCCCCCTTTCTTGCCTCCTTTTTTTTAAAAATTAATTTTTATTGGAGTATAGTTGCTTTACAATGTTGTGTTAGGTTATTGCTGTATTATCCCCTCTTTTTTGGATTTCCTTCCCATTTAGGTCACCACAGAGCACTGAGTAGAGTTCCCTGTGCTGTACAGCAGGTTCTCATTAGTTACCCATTTCATACATAGTAATGTACATATGTCAGTCCCAATCTCCCAATTCATCCCACCCCCTTCCCCCCTTGGTAACCATAAGTTTGTTCTCTACATCTGTGACTCTATTTCTGCTTTGCAAATAAGTTCATCTCTACCATTTTTCTAGATTCCACATATAAACGATATTCTACGATATTTGTTTTTCTCTTTCTGACTTACTTCACTCGGTATGACAATCTCTAGGTCCATCCACATCTCTGCAAATAGCACTATTTCGTTCCTTGTTATGGCTGAGTAATATTCCATTGTGTATATGTACCACGTCTTCTTTATCCATTCCTCTGTCAATAGACATTTAGGTTGCTTCCATGTCCTGGCTATTGTAAATAGTGCTGCAGTGAACACTGGGGTGCATGCATCCTTTTGAACTATGGTTTTCTCCAGATATATGCCTGGGAGTGGGATTGCTGGGTCATACGGTAGCTCTATTTTTAGTTTTTTAAGGAACCTCCACAACGTTCTCCATAGTGGCTGTATCAATTTACATTCCCACCAACAGTGCAAGAGGGTTCCCTTTTCTCCACACCCTCTCCAGCATTTATTGTTTGTAGATTTTTTGATGATGGCCATTCTGACCAGTGTGAGGTGTCACCTCATTGCAGTTGTGATTTGCATTTCTCTAATATTAGTGATGTTGAGCATCTTTTCATGTGTTTCTTGGCCATCTGTCTGCCTCCTTCTTCTACATGTAAGGACTTGTGTGGTTAGATCGGGCCCACCCCATAATGAGGATAACTCCGTCTGAAGATCCTTAATTACATCTGCAAAGTCCCTTTTGCCAGGCAAGGTAACGTATTCACAGGTCCCAGGGATTAGGACATCTTGGCAGGGCCGTTATTCTGTCTACCAAGCTCCTCACTCAGAGCAAAACCCCAGGTTCTCACTAAGGCCACGAGGCCCTGCACACTCTGCCCCCATCACCTCCCTGCCCTCATCTCCCTCCCTGCTGCCACATGGGCCACGTCACTGTTCTCCAAACTCATCAGGCACATTCCTGCCTCAGGGCCTTTGCACAGGCTGTTCCCTCTGCCTGGATCATCCTCTCCCTGATAGCCACATGCTTTCTCCCTCACCTCCTCCAGGTGTCCCCTCCCATGTCCCCTCTCCAGGACAGTCTTCCCTGATACACACTACCCGCCCCCCACAGATTTACAACCACCACAGACCCCCATCACGGCTTTGTTTTTCTGCATTGCACTCACCGGCCTGGGATATACCCGAGGATGTTTACTCATTGTTTGTCTTGTCTCTTGTCTCTCCCCTACCCAGATGTCAGCTCCATCAGGGGAAGTTCTTTATCAACACCATTCCCTCCACACTCCTCAGCACCTCTCCACCACTCACCCCGCCTCCAGCCCCTGCCACAGAGCAGGTGCTCACTAAGTGTTTGTTGAGTGAACGGAGGGCAGGCAGTTAGGGCCCTAGCATGGAGAAGGACTTAGGGACCCTATGGGAGGCAGAACGGCAGGTGGAGAGGGGTCAGTATGGGGGGGGGGCAGAGCAAAAGACCTAGAAGAATCCTAGAGGTTAAGAGGACTCTATGGTGAAATGGACCAACACTCACCAGTCCCACTCACGTTGTGGGATCAAATGCAACTCCATTTTGGCTTCTTGCTGCCCCTCTAACATGCCTTGTTGGGGGGGCATCTCCCCTGCCCTGCCCCCATTGGATAAACTCACCCTCCTGACTCCCCCACCCCACCCCAGCTCATCTCAGATAACAGATGCTCCTGTGGTCACCTTAGGTCACGAGGTAGCTTGGGCACGATTCAGAACATCCGGACCCAAGCCCAGACCATGGTTTAGATTTAAATATTCTCCCCCCTTCCCAGGGCCAAGTTCTGGGGTCTCTGGAGTGGTGCTGGCCCATCCTCACCTCCGCTGTCCCTCCTTTGCTTTCACACTGTTAAAGAAAACCAGAGCCTGACACACATTATAGCGGTGAAGAAAATTTTTATTTTTTAAAACAACTATGGGACTTCCCTGGTGGTGCAGTGGTTAAGAATCCGCCTGCCAGCGCAGGGGACACGGGTTTGAGCCCTGGTCCAGGAAGATCCCACATGCCACGGAGCAACTAAGCCCGTGCGCCACAACAACTGAGCCTGTGTTCCACAACTACTGAAGCCCGCGCCTAAAGCCCGTGCTCCGCAACAAGAGAAGCCACCACAATGAGAAGCCCATGCACCTTAACGAAGAGTAGCCCCCGCTCGCCACAACTAGAGAAAGCCCACGCGCAGCATCGAAGACCCAATGCAGCCAAAAATAAATAAATAAATTTATTTTAAAAAATAATAAAATTTAAAAAATAAAACAACTATTGCAATAGAGGAAAAGAGGCCTCAGTATAGAAGTGAGCTGGGCTTCCCTGGTGGCGCAGTGGTTAAGAATCCGCCTGCCAATGCAGGGGACATGGGTTCGAGCCCTGGTCGTGGATAGATCCCACATGCCGCAGAGCAACTAAGCCTGTGCGCCACAACTACTGAGCCTGCGCTCTGGAGCCTGTGAGCCACAACTACTGAGCCCGCATGCTACAACTACTGAAGCCCTCGCGCCTAGAGCCCGTGCCCCGCAACAAGAGAAGCCACCGCAATGAGAAGCCCGAGCACCGCAACAAAGAGTAGCCCCCGCTCGCCGCAACTAGAGAACGCCTGCATGCAGCAACGAAGACCAACACAGCCAAAAATCAATCAATAAATAAATTTGTTAAAAAAAAATAATAATACCATTAAAAAAATGTATAGAAGGGGGCTCAGTTCTGAATGCAGGATGAGCATGTGGGGATTTGCAGCCAAGGAGCAGGGTGTGAGGCAGTGGATGGAAAATTACTAAGAGGAAACATCATGGGTAGGGGGAATTCTGGCTCCCCTGACTTAGTTGGTTTCTTGCTAAAACTAGATTCTACAAGGAAGGACCCAGAGAAGCCCAAGGTTGAGGCATCGCCGAAAAGATTACCTACAGGAGCCTGAGCAAATCTGGGTCAAGGAGAGAGTCTTTGTCAAGACCCAGGATCTGAGCTTAGGGAGGGAATGGGAGTGTAGGGGGTGGAATGGTGGTCCCCAAAAGGATATGCCCATGCCCTAACCCCCAGAACCTCTGACTATGAACTTACTTGAAAAAAGGGTAATCATCACTAATTATCTTTGCAGACGTAATTAAGAATCTTAAGAGCATCCTGGATTATCCAGGTGGGCTTAAATCCATGGACAAGCATCCTTATAAGAGACAAAAGAGAAGAAAACATAGACACACACGGAGAAGTCCATGTGAAGATGGAGGCGGAGATTGGAGTGACGCAGCCACAAGCCAACGAAAGCCCGGAGTCACTAAAAGCTGGAAGAGGCAAGGAAAGATTTTTCCCTAGAACCTTCAGAGGAAGCATGTCCTGGCCAGACACCTTGATTTCACATTCTGGCCTCCAGAACTGTGAGAGGATAAATTCCTATCGTTTTAAGCCTCGAAGTTTGTGGTGCTTTGTTATGACAGCCCCGGGAAACCATGGGTCAGATGGTTCTTCTTAAACTGGTTCTGCTGTCAGATGACACTGCCTTTCAGAACCTATAGCAGGTGTTCAGAGTGGAGACCTTCTCTTGTATATACTTTGAAGGAACCATCTGACCTGGCCCCTGCCACTCCCTTGGAACTTGCTGTCTGCTCAGGCTCTGACTCTCTCCCCATTGAAACCAGTCATATACTTGCAGTTGGAGCCCCAACACCTCCTACAGGGAACCCTACTGAAAGTACCCCGTATTTGATCCAGCAGAGCAGTCACCAGGCCCTTTCTCCTGCCTTCCACAGGTCATGAGGTCCCCAAAGTCCAGGAGACCCACAGCAGATTCTCCAGGCCATCCTGTTGGATGTCCTTCCTACCCTTGCCTGCCTCCTTTCTCCTTTTTATTTTTATTTTATATTGGCGTATAGTTGATTAACAATGTTGTGTTAGTTTCAGGTGTACAGCAAAGTGATTCAGCTATACATATATCTATTCTTTTTCAAATTTTTTTCCCATTTATGTTATTACAGAATATTGGGCAGAGTTCCCTGTGCTATACAGTAGGTCCTTGTCGGTTATCTTACACGCTGCTATATTTATTTATTTGGTTGTGCAGGAGTCTTATTTGCGGCATGCGGGATCTTCGTTGCAGCACTTGGGATCTTTTATTTGCGGTGTGCAGGATCTTTTTTTTTTTTTTTAGTTGTGGCATGCGGACTCTTAGTTTCGGCATGCATGTGGGATCTAGTTCCCTGACCAGGGATCGAACCCGGGCCCCCTGCATTGGGAGCGTGGAGTCTTAACCACTGGACCACCATGGAAGTCCCCTCACACTGCTATATTTAAAATAGAGGTCCCCTTTCTCTTGAGGAGGAGAGCATGAGGCTTACAGCACAGCCCCCTCTGAAGAAATCCTCCTCATAAAATCCTCTCCAAACCTGCCTTCCCCAAACTATTCAGATCCGTCAAGGCGAGAGTCGTGAAACCCATAGTGATCCGTCAACTTTAGAAATCTTCACTGTGGTCTGGCACCTCCCACTGTTTTCCATCTACTTACTTTGGGGACTCAGTGAAAATGACCATCTTAGCATCCTGTTACTCTAGTAATATCCACCTCTGGGGGTCACTGACGTTGCCCACTAAGTATTCCCAGCTCTCCACCTTTTGAGTGCATGATGGGTGACACTTCCTGGTCCTCTGTGATTGGCTGGAGCCATGTGATGAATTCTGGCCAATCAGCTGCAAGCAGAAGTGATGATGTCACTGCCAGGCTGGAGCTTTTAATGGCCGATGCAAGATACTTTGCTCTCTTTCTCTGCGGCAGTGACTAGGAACATTCCAGATAGTTGCTGCCTCATCAGCCTGGGTCCTGCCATGAGGATGACCCAAACAGAGACCCCAGGTGACCCCAAATTGTTGTGTAGCATGAACAAGAAATAAACTTTTAAGTCACTGAGATGTCGGGGTTATTTGTTACAGCAGCATAACCTAGTGTCTCAGTCGGCATATTAGTATTCCATGGGGACTGTTACAGATCACCGCAGATTTGATGGCTTAACACAATAAACATTTATTCTCTTACAGTTCTGGATGTCAGAACCTTGAGATTGGTTTCACTGGGCTGAAACTAAGGTGTTAGCAGGACCCTGCTCCTTCCGGAGGCTCTAGGGGAGAATCTGTTTTCTGGCCTTTTCTAGCTTCTAGAGCCATGTCCCTTTCATTCCTTGACTCACGGAGCCTTCCTCTATCTTCAAAGCCAGCAGCACAGGATCGTCAACTCTCTGCTTCACTATCACATCATCTTCTCCTCTTCTGTTTTTGTAGTCTCATCTCCCTCTGCTTGCCTCTTATAATGATACTTGTGACTGCATTGGGGGCCCGCCCAGATAAGCCAGGATAATCTCCCCATTCCAAGAGCCTTAACTGAATTCCATCTGCAAAGCCTCTTTTGCCACAAGAAGGTCACATTCCCAGGTCCCAGAGATCAGGAACTCATATATCTGGGGGCCACTATTCAGCCTAAAACAGTGGTTCCCCTAGAAGCAAGGATTCAAGTGAAAATAGTATATTTGGAAAATGATTCCAGGAAGAAGAGTGAGGAAATGAAGAAGCCAGGAATGAGTATGTTATTGAGATTACTGCTGTGGGAAACTAGGCTCGATTCTACTGGAGAATTCTGGGAGAGAGTGTGGAACTGTGCAATAAAGGATTACCCTCACCCAAAGAGAGGTCTGGCCTTTACCTTTGGCTCCTGGTAGGTGACCTCTAAGCCCTAGGAATGTCTTGCTTGATAAGAATATCTTTGTTTGAAAACTAACACAACATTGTAAAGCAATTTACTCCAATAAAGATGTTATTTTTTTTAAAAAAAGAGTATGTTTGGGACTTCCCTGGTGGCGCAGTGGTTGAGAATCTGCCTGCTAATGCAGGGGACACGGGTTTGAGCCCTGGTCTGGGAAGATCCCACATGCCGCAGAGCAACTAGGCCCGTGAGCCACAACTACTGAGCCTGCACGTCTGGAGCCTGTGCTCCGCAACAAGAGAGGCTGCGATAGTGAGAGGCCCGCGCACCGCGATGAAGAGTGGCCCCCGCTTGCCACAACTAGAGAAAGCCCTCGCACAGAAACGAAAACCCAACACAGCCAAAATAAATAAATAAACAAAATACTTTGCAACAACTTTCAGATTGTTACCTTATTAGGACCTCACAGTAAATAGTTTTATGGAGTAAGTGGGGTAGAGATGATTACAATAATTTACAAAAAAAAAAAAAAAAAAGAATCTGCCTTCCAGTGCAGGGGATGTGGGTTCAATCCCTAGTCAGGGAACTAGATCCCACATGCATGCCTCAACTAAGAGTTTGCATGCCACAACTAAGGAGCTGGTGAGTCACAACTAAGGAGCCCACCTGCCAAGACTAAGACTTGGCACAACCAAAAAAAAAAAAAACTGTATGGGGATAGACAGACAGGCTAATGAACAGAATAGAGAACCTCAAAACAGACCCACAAATATGCCTGACATTTTAAAAAAAAAAAAGAGAGAGTATCTTTGTTTATCCGGGGCCTTGGCGATTCCAGATAGCCCATGCTAACACTGTGATTTATGGTTGGTGCCTTGGGCCACACTAGATAGTAACAACATTATTTATGATGGGGGCCTTGGACCACCCAGTATTAGCTCGACCTCTGGAGGGGCTGGAGACTGAGGTCAACCACATGGGTGGTCAATCATATCTATGTGACCAAGACCCAGCAAAAACTCTGGACATCAATGTTGGAGTGAGCTTCTAGGTTGGTAGTATACCATGTGTGTTGTCACACATCACTGCTGGGAGGAGTTATTACTGTACGCACAGCTCCACCAGATGGGAACAAGTGGATACTTGCTCTTGGCGTCTCCTGGATCCTGCCCCATGCACCTCTTCCCTTGTCTAATTTTATAATTTTATTTTATTTTATTTTATTTTATTTTATTTTAGGCTGAACCTTGTGGCTCGTGGGATGTTAGTTTCCTGACGAGGGATTGAACCCGGGTCCTCAACAATGAAAGCATGGAGTCCTAACCCCTGGACTGCTGGTGAATTTCCTCCCCACTTGACTGATTTTAATCCGTATTCTTTTCCTGTAATAAACCGTTACCATGAGTATGAGAGCTTTTCAGTGAGACTTATTGAAACTGAGGGTAGTCTTGGGAACCACAAACTTGCTATTGGTGGTAGAAGTGAGGATGGTTTGGGGGACCCCAATATTTGCAGTTGGTGGTAGAAGTTTTAGAGTTGGGAACTCTTTTCTTTTTTTTTTTTTTTTTTGATAGGTAAGACGTGGATTTATTTAGAGAGAAACACACTCCACAGACAGAGCGTGGGCCATCTCAGAAGGCGAGAAAGGCACCAGGGTATGGGGTTTCAGTTTTTATACTGGTGGGTAATTTCATAGGCTAATGAGTGGGAGGGGTATTCCAGCTATTTCTGGAAGGGGCGGGGATTTCCAGGAATTGGGCTACTGCCCACTTTTTGATCCTCATGGTCACCTTAGAACCGTCATGGCGGCTGTGGGTGTGTCATTTAGCTTGCTGATGTGTTACAATGAGCGTGTGCTGAGGCTCAAGGTCTAGTGGAAGTCGACTTGTCCACCATCTCGGACCCATTTGGTTCTAATCCATTTATGTCATGTCCTCAGGCTCTATCATTCTTTCAAAGGTTTTGCCCTGTCCCCTTCCCTCCTGTTTCATTGCCCCCTCAGAGATTTTACTCCCATATTCTTAGGGGAAGCAGAACGGCGATGGTCTGTCTTCTGTAACTTCTTCAAGCTTGAGTAGGGGTGTCGACCCGGCCTGTCAGGGAGTAAAAATCTAAGAGTTGGGAACTCAAACTTTGCGAGAATGCACCTCAGCGTCGTCCCACCTGAGATGTGATGGAGCTGGTGTATTTATCCTCCAAGTCTCCTCTTTCATTGGCCAAGACTGCTCCTGGGGGCATTACTTGCATATCCTTTCTCCTGAGAAAAATCCCTCAGGCAGAAGGTTGCAGGTGCTGGCAGTACTGGCACAGCAAATGTCAGGGGGACATGGGCAGGACACCCACAGTGTGGGTGGAACACACAGCCTGTCCTGACTAATACTTGACATCTGTCGAGAGCTTTGTAAGTGCTAGACACTGTTCGAGCTGTTTATTTCCTTTTGGATCCTAAAGATACCCTATGGTCTATTAATAAGCCCATCTTTCTGATGAGGAAACTGAGGTATGGAGAGGTTAGGTCACTCAAACAATGTGCATTAGCCTGCTTGGGCTGCCATAACAAAATACCATAGGCTGGATGAGTTAAACAACAGAAATTTCTCATAGTTCTGGAGGCTAGAAGTCCAAGATCAAGTTGTTGGCTCATTTGGGTTCTGGCGAGAGCTCTTTTCCTGGCTTGTAGACGACTACCTTCTTGCTGTATCCTCACATGGTGAGAAGAGAGAGCATTCTTCTGTCTCTTCTTAAAAGGGCACTAATCCTATTGTATCAGGCCTCCACCCTTAATGACCTCATTTCACCTTAATTATCTCCATAGAGACCTGGACTCCAGATACAGTCACATTGGTGATTGGGACTTTAACATATGCATGGTGGGGGAAGAACATTCCATCCATAACACAGGATCACAGAGCTATTGAGTGCTGGAACTGATATTCAAACCCAAGCTCCTACCCACTGCTTCTTATAGCCAGTGGAGAAGCAGAAAGCTTGCAGAGGGGAAGGGAGAACTGATGAGGGAGGGCAGGTGGGGATCATGGGAGTGGCTTGATCTATACCCAGGAAGCCTGGGACTGTGGAAACCTGAACTTCAGCCTACTTGGGGCCAAGAGCACCCTAAGGTTTTGCAGCTTGAATAGTTATTTTAAACCCTAAATTGGACCTGGTCACTCCCTTGCTCAAAACCTTCCATTGGCTTCTCATCACTCTTTGAAAAAAATATGGGCTCCTCCCCACAACCTATAAACCCCTGTCACCTCTCTGCCCTCATCTCTTACCACTGTCCTCCCTGACTTTACTCCAGCCCCCTTGATGTTTCTCAAACACACCAAGTGAGTGCCAGCCTCAGGGCCTTTGCATATGCTTTTGCTGGCATTTGCAGGGCTTGCTCTCTCTCTTCACTCAGGTTTCTGATTGGGACAAAGACTGTTTCCTAATATTCCTTTTCCTTGTCTTTTTTTCTTACTTTTTTTTTGTAAGCAATTATTTTTCATTGTGCTAAAAAATACATAACATAAAATTTTAGTAAATGAAGTATCAGTGCATTCACAACGTTGTACAACCATCACTACTGTCTAGTTCCAGAACTTTTTCATCACTCTCAATGGAAACTTCACACCCATTATGCAGTCGCTCCCCATACCTCGCCCCGTACTTTCCTTGTCTTTTGTATTAATAGGACAAGTCCATTTTTAAGCTAGGTGCACCGCCATCCACGAAAAAGAGTACCTTTCCCAGCCTTCCTTGAAGCTATGGCCATGTGACATTCTAAGCAATGACACATGAGCAACCGTGATGTGTGCACCTTCTGGGCAACGCCCTTAAAGGGGAAGAGCAGAGCCTCCACCTGACCTTTCCCGTCCCACTGGCTGGAAGGTGGATGTGATGAGGAATCATCTTGGCCCACCTTACAGGTGGTAGAACAAAAGACAAAAAGAGCGTGGACCTCCACCGCAATGTTGCTAATCATTCCAGCCCTGGACTACTTATACCTAGATTATTAAGTGTATGCTAAACAAAGTGATCTCTTATTTGAGCCAATGTAATGCTGGGTTTCTGTTCCAGCAACCAAAATGATATTGTAACTAACACAGAATTTGGTAATAGAATCTAAAATACGTGGCATTTCCTTAGCAAGTGGGCAACTGGTGCGGATTCAGATATGACAGGCTGGGAAGCTGATGGCCTTTGTTATGCAGGGACAAAACATTTAGGAGACCTGCTGCTATAGACTGAATGTGTGTGTCCCCCCAAATTCAGAGGTTGAAATCAAATCCTCAATGGGATGGTATTAGGAGGTGGGGCCTTTGGAAGGTGATTAAGTCCTGAGAGTGGAGCCCTCATGAATGGGATTAGTGCCCTCATGAAAAAGACCCCGGACAGCTCCTGGCCTCTTCTACCAAGTGAGGATACAGGGAGAAAACAGCCATCTATGAAACCCTCACCAGACACCAGATCTGCCGGCCCCTTGATCTTGGACTTCCAGCCTCCAGAACTGGGATAAATAAATATCTGTTGTTTATAAGCCAGCCAGTCCGTGGGATTCTGTTACAGCAGCCCGAACAGACTAAGACATCTGCCATCTGTGCTATCCTTGAAGACAGCCTGTAGCTCTAGGGAGAGTGGTTGGCTTTCTGGAATACAAGCCATGCACCAGCTATGGCTACTGTGTGAGTCAGAAATAACCTTGCGTGTCCTTTAAGCCATGATAATGTTTCCCTTGCTATCCGTATCCGCTCAGCTCCTGAGTTCAGATGGCAAGAGTCTGGATGGCAAGTTCAGATAGTGATGAATACTGCATTTTCCAAATAGCAGATGTTTGGACAGTGAAGGGTACCTGCACTGGGGGACCTTGTTGTCACAGCAGCCTAACATTTGCCTTAACTGATACCCATAAAATAAACTGCTTCCTTTATTGAGTATTGCGGTGATTCAGTGAGGGAATACACATAAAGCACCTAGCGTGTGCCAGGCACATAATAGGTGCTCAATAAATGTTCATTGTCCCCACCACCACCATCTCTGGTTTAGGGAAGGAGACATTCCTTCCCAAATTACCGGGGAAGATGCTCTGGTATCTCTTTTGTTTCCAGACAAGAAGCCTTGTCCCCAGACTGGCTTCCTCTGCAGCAACAGCTCCCGTCTGGCGGACCCTCTCCCCACGTCTCTCTCTTTCTCTCTCTCTTTCTCATTCTGGTAACGCTGTTCCCTCCCTGCGCCCCTTCTTGCCTGGTTATTGCCTTTCAACCTGCCCTTCCTCCTTCCTTGAACTCCCCTCCACTAACACAGTAAGCACACGGGCAGCAGCACAGTCCAGGACCAGTTTCTTGCAAAACTTTTTATGAACCTCCCCTGACTACTAAGTGGTTAAAAATATCCCCCCTGCCCAGGCAATTTTGCTAAGCTGGTGTGGGTGGGTGGGGGCGGGGGGCGGGAGGGGGAGACGCGGGAGAGCTCACAAATGAAGCAAATTGCTGAAAATCGGATTTTTACTGTCTTATCTAGGAGCCACATGAGAGGAGAAGAGATTGCAATTTCTGCCAGAACTTTCTCACATCCCCGCATCTGGGGCAAGAAAGTGGCGGAGAGCAGGGGAGGAGCGAGTGAGAGAGACGATGGGGAGCGAGAATAGAAGGAAAGATAGAGGCTCAGGAGGGAGGAATTGGGAAGAGATGGGGGAGGAAAAAATGAAGAGGAGGAAAGGAAAATTAGGGGCAGCACTGAGAAAGGCATGGGTGCCCCCAGGAGGGGTGGATGCCACAACCTCAGCCTGGGTACCTACAGGGGCTGTATCTCTTGCAAAGCCCCTTTGCTCACAGCATTCAGTTTGTTTTTGCTTTTGTTTTTGTTTTTGTTTTTTGCGGTACGCGGGCCTCTCACTATTGTGGCCTCTCCCACTGCGGAGCACAGGCTCCGGACGCGCAGGCTCAGCGGCCATGGCTCATGGGCCCAGCCGCTCCGCGGCATGTGGGATCTTCCCGGACCGGGGCACGAACCCGTGTCCCCTACATCGGCAGGCGGACCCTCAACCACTGCGCCACCAGGGAAGCCCAGCATTCAGTGTTTTGTTTTTTTTTTTCCAAAGATCTTTTTTATTAATTAATTAATTTATTTATGGCTGTGTTGGGTCTTCGTTTCTGTGTGAGGGCTTTCTCTAGTTTTGGCAAGCGGGGGCCACTCTTCATCACGGTGCGCGGGCCTCTCACTATCGTGGCCTCTCTTGTTGCGGAGCACAGGCTCCGGACGCACAGGCTCAGTAATTGTGGCTCATGGGCCCAGTTGCTCCGCGGCATGTGGGATCTTCCCAGACCAGGGCTCGAACCCGTGTCCCCTGCATTGGCAGGCGGATTCTCAACCACTGCGCCACCAGGGAAGCCCAGCATTCCGTTTTAATTGCTCATCAAGCTGGTGCAACAGGTAGGAACAACTCACCCATTTTACAGATAAGAAAACTCAGGCTTAGAGGAAGGAAGCCTTTGCTCAAGATCATAGAGCTAACTTATTCATCATGGGAATGACCAAACGAGGGTCTAGGACAGGAGTGGGGGAACCTTTTCTGTAAAGGACCGGAGTAAATATTTTCAGCTTTGCAGGTTGCACAATCTCTGTTGCAATGACTCAGCTCTGCCCTGGTATGGTGCCATAGACAACAGGTAAAGGAATGGGCATCTTTGCATGCCAATAAAGCTTTATTTACAAAACCAAGTAACCCGCTGGATTTGGCCCGGGAGCCTTAGTTTGCAAACCTCCAGTCTAGAACTGGAGTCCAGTATGGTAGCCACTAGCTACATGTAGCTATTTATACTTAAATTCATTTGAATTAAACAAAATGAAACACCTAATCCCTCAGTCATGCTAGCCATGATTCAAGAGCTCAACGTCTGTCTGCCTGTGGCCATGCATGGTGACTATCTTCGATAGTCCAGAAAGTGACCATCTCCATCATCACAGAAAGTTCTCTCGCACAGCGAGTGCTGCTCTAGAGCTTTTGTCTCTAGATCATGTTTTCTAGTAGTTAAAAAAATGATATTTGGGTCTGTGGAAAAGCCTTTCCACTTTCATTTGTTCAATCAACAAACATTTGTCCACTGCTGTCTGGGTGCCAGAGCCTGCTGTGGTGCTGGGGGCACAGAGAAGGCCGAAAAAGGCCCATTCCTGATTCGCTCATTGCTTTATCGTCTCTCCGAATTGCCCCTCCACCCACATATCTGTGTGGCTCCCTCTGATGCTTCATTCAGGTTTCTGCTCCCTTGTCACATCCTCCAGGAAGCCTTCCCTGACTGCACCAGCTAAAGAGAGTCTTTTCCTCACGCTCTTTACCCTGCCTGATTTCTCTTCACAGCTCTCTCTGACGCTATGTTACATATCCACTTATCTGCTTATTTGCTTTACCTCCTCCACCAGAATTGAAAGTCCATTAGGGCAGGGGTTTTGTTCTGCTTTCTCTTTAACAGGAAAGGTGGTCGTGAGCCCAGGTTTTCGAACTGACTGCCTGAGTTCGCGTACTTCCCTCCCCTCTTGCAGGCTGTGTGATGTTCAGCAAGATGCTTGGGCTCTGTCTGTAAAATGGAGATAATAATAGTATGTTGAATGGTGGCCCCCAAAAGATATGTCCATGTCCTAATACCTGGACCCTGTGAATGTGACCATATTTCGAAAAAGGATCTTTGCAGGGAATTCCCTGGCGGTCCAGTGGTTAGGCCTCTGTGCTTCCCGTGCAGGGGGCATGGGTTCGATTTCTGGTATGCTGCTTCGCACAGCCAAAAAAAAAAAAAAGATCTTTGCAGATGTCATTAAGGATTCGAGATGAGGTCATCATCTTGGATTATCTTGACAGGCTCTAAATCCAATGACTTATAAAAGAAGAGGAAGGGAGACAGGTAATGACATGATCCAACCCAGAAACGACACACTAGTTCTGTTCAAAATTCATTGGCCAGAACTGATCATGTGGCCCCACTTACTTACAAGGGGGCCAGGAAATGTGATTCCGCCCGGAATGGGGGTAACAAGAAATATTTGGAGAACAGCAGTGATGACTTAACCACATGGGCATGGAGGGGTGGTCTGGAGAGAGATGGAGAGCACCAGACCCAACATTTAGTGACTCGTTAGATAAGGACCCTATAAAGGAGGCTATAAAGGTGGGGATGGGGAACGCTAAGACTTTTCTGTGCATTGGTGTGATGGCTGCTACAGGCAGAGGACAGGCGACCCCAGACAAGGACCGGGAACTAAGTGATGAGAGCAGGTGAATGAATGTCCATATGGCCAGGCTGGAGATCTTCCCTTATCGGTAGCCTGATATTCCATCCTTCCCATAATCCCACTACATTGGGTAGGCTCAGGCTAGGAAGACAGAATCCACTCTAGGTATTTCAACAGGAAGGGGTTTAATGCTGGGAATCAGGCTGCAAACCTCCCGGTAGGGATGGAGAAAGTCCCGCCAGCATCCAGGTGGGCAGAGCGTACAGGAACTATGGAAAATCATTGCTGATAATCTCAACTCCCAGCTCTCAACATCAAAGTAGGCGATTTGCAGGAAGACGCCCAGAAGGTGCCAGCAAAAGCCACACAACTGCCACGTGCCAAGGCCTGAGTTGCTGCTCGCCGTGGACAGGAACAACGATGGCTGCTGTCTCTCTTCTGCCTGACAAATCTTGCATGAATGCCTCTTAATTGTCGGCTCCTCCCTACAGCCCTGCTGACAATGGAGTTTCAGAAACGTAGTTCCCAGAAGTGCAGAGTTGCTAGCAGACACTCCAGCACACCTAAAAAGGTGACACGTGGAGATGGTGGCCAGAAGGATTCAGGGCAAGAAGTTGGACGTGATCCTGAGCCATGGTGGGGACTGGACCCCACTCCAGACTTCCAAGACAGCCCTCTTATTTCATGAGGTTATTCCTTCCCAGGTGTTTCTTGGATTGAAGTCCTCCCTACAAAGCAATACACGAGGTGACAACGTAGAGCCCTGGTGATAAAACGGATGTTTAAAAGTAAAGAATGGGGACTTCCCTGGTGGCGCAGTGGTTAAGAATCCGCCTGCCAATGCAGGGGACAACGGGTTCAAGCCCCAGTCCGGGAAGATCCCACCTGTCGCGGAGCAACTAAGCCCATGTGCCACAACTATGGAGCCTGCACTCTGGAACCCGTGAGCCACAACTACTGAGCCCACGTGGCTAGAGCCAGTGCTCTGCAACAAAGAGAAGCCACCGCAATGAGAAGCCCATGCACCACCACCACAAAGAATAGCCCTCGCTCGCCGCAACTAGAGAAAGCCCACGCACAGCAACGAAGACCCAATGCAGCCAAAAATAAATAAATAAAGAATGGAATAGTATTCAATGGTCAAAAGAAATGAGCTACAAGAGGACATGGAGGAAACTTAAATGCATGTTGCTAAGTGAAAGAAGCCAGTCCAAAAAGGCTACAGACTATGATTGCAACTATATGACATTCTGGAAAAGGCAAAGCAATAGAGGCAATCAAAAGAACTACTGTTGGGCTTCCCTGGTGGCGCAGTGGTTGAGAGTCCGCCTGCTGATGCAGGGGACATGTGTTCGTGCCCCGGTCCGGGAAGATCCCACATGTGCGGAGCGGCTGGGCCCGTGAGCCATGGCCGCTGAGCCTGAGCGTCTGGAGCCTGTGCTCCACAACGGGAGAGGCCACAACAGTGAGAGGCCCACGTACCAAAAAAAAAAAAAAAGAACTACTGTTGCCAGGAGTTCGGGGTGGGGGAGGGGGGAATAGCTGAAGCACAGGGGATTTTCAGGGCAGTGAAACTGTTCTGTATGATACTGTAATGGTGATCTGTGAAATCGTGCAGTTGCCAAAACCCATGCAACATGCAACACTGAGAGTAAACCCTAGCGTAAACTGTGGACTTTAGTTAGTAATACTGCGTCAATACTGGTTCATCAATTGTAACAAATGTACCAAACTAATGCAAGATGTTAATAATAGGAGAAATTGGCGGGGGGTGGGGGGATATAGAAAGTGTCTGCACTATCTGTACGATTGTTCTATAAATGTAAAACTGCTCTAAAAACTAAAATTTAGGGGCTTCCCTGGTGGCGCAGTGGATAGGACTCCATGATCCCAATACAGGGGGCCCAGGTTCGATCCCTGGTCAGGGAACTAGATCCCAAATGTATGCCACAACTAAGAGTTTGCATGTGGCAACTAAGGAGCCCTCCTGCAGCAACTAAGACCTGGTGCAACCAAATAAATAAATATTAAAAATAAATTAATTAATTAAATCTACCAATTAAAAAAAATAAAGAGGGAGTTCCCTGGTGGCCTAGTGGTTAGGATTCCGGGCTTTCACTGCCATGGCCTGGGTTCAGTTCCTGGTTGGGGAACTAAGATCCCACAAGCCACAAGCCTCGGCAAAAAAAAAAATTAAAGAGTGGCTTCTTGGGGCTGGATCATGCTCCAACGTGCAGGTGGTCTCTGATGAACAGGAGCTGACTGCTTGAGCTGCCAGGGGTATACTAGGCATTGAGTTTCCAGGCCCTATGATTGGCAGCCATGAACTTCTCACTTTGGGCAGTTGTGGGGACTAGCCTGGCCTGCTTCCTTTATCAACCTTGAAGGTCTGTCTCCAGGATCTGGGCTCCCTCGGCAAGAACTATCTTGGTTTCTCCTAGATTAGTAAGCAAACTGGACCTCAGTTTCACCATCTATAAGTGGGGATATAATATGTAGTAGTCAGGACAGCCTAGGTTATGCTACATAACAAACAAGCCCAGATTGCTGAGCTAGAAGGGGCTGTGTTTCCGGGTTCCAGACACACTGCTTGTCAGTAATCAAGAAAATGTGACTTTCAAAAGACTATCAGTTATATGGCAGGCCCAGGTTTGCAGCAGGTCCGTGTGATGGGACAGATATTTCTGAGTCTCCACTGCAGAAACAGCAAGCACAGAGATGCCGACACTTTTGTAAACACAGTTGCCTGCCCCCTGCCTGGAGCCAGACAAGGAGAAAGGACAGTTCCAAACCCAGCCTCTCCCAGCATCCACTCTCCCAGTCCCAGAGCAAGCCATATTCTGTCTTTCTCTCCTCTCTGCCCCACATTCCTTCAGAGCTGGAGGTTAATAAACTCATCACTGATGAGCAGGGAACACATCTACAGAGGTTTTAATTACAGCAGAAAATTGGCCCAATTGGTACTTAATGTAGAGTAAGTATCGAGTTAACTGGTCAGGACAGGAGTTGCTGAGGTTTGCGTGAAGGTGCCCTGAGCCCTGCTTGGCTAGTTTTCCCTGGGAATATCCAAGGGCAGGTGGAGGGCATGGTTCTGGTTCTCTGGGGACTGCAGGGGGACCTCAGAGACCCTGGAAGAGGAAAGGAAGCCGGCTGGGGTGAAGAGGTGAAAAGACATTTCTGAAACCTCAGCTCAGAGTTCTGCTCTCTAGCCTCGGTATTTTTCTCCCTTGTAATACCTGATTGCCAGCTCTTACAGGCAGCAGTGGATGAAGGATTGGGGCTACCACAATGAGGGTGTAGGAGGAGCTGGGGAATGGGGTGGATGTCTGCGAGGATTGGTCCCTCAGAAGGTCAAGGCTGAGCTGAATGAATTAAACTTTCTAAGTGAGGATTGGGGGAGGAGAAATTTCCCTGGTCCTCTCATCCGGCCTCCTGCGTCTCCCCCAGAGGATGTGATCAATGGAAACCTTCTAGGAGAGCCAGTGCTCAAGAGAGAAAGGAATGAAAAGCCCCAAACAATCAGATGAAACAGGATAGGAGAAACCAACCCCACCCGGGATCCACCGCGGTTTATGAATTTTCCATACATTCCAGGCCCCCAGAATGACTCCGTCTCACCCAGAGAGACAGTTTAGAAGTAAGAGCAGAGTCCCCGGAGTCAGACTGCCTAGACGCCATCTCTGAAAACTTCACTTATTAGCTGGGTGACTGAGGGCAAGTGACCTAGCCTGTGTCTCAGTTTGCTCATCTGTAAAATGGGGATGTAATTTTGAATGGTTAGTAGAAACTAGGCTAGGCTGCAAAAACAAAGAAACCCAACCTCTCAGTGGCTGAAAAAATCACAAAATTTATTTCTCACTCATGTTTCATGTCTGTTTTGGGTCGTTAGGGGGGAGGCTTTGCTCATCATAGTCACTAGTGGAGCATTCACATTCTGAAACCCTCTGGAACATGGTTGGCTGTCACACCGGAAGGAAATACTAAGAGCTTTGGAAGTTCATGCACAGGCAATTAGATGCTCTAGAGGGAATGTGGCGTGTCAGTTTCACTGTAGCTCATTGGTTAGAACTAGTCACACGACCTCACCCACAAGGTGGTCAGGAAGCACAGTTCTTGGCCAGCAGCACTGGTGGTGGTTGTGAGTTAATGAGTGCAAGGTGCTTACGTCAGTGTCTGGCATGAAGTGAGCACTCTTTACATGTTCTCAGTTTTGAGTTTCATCGGCAAAAGTGATCCCACTCAGGTGTCTAATGTCTGACGCTGGTTGAGCCGGACCAAGATGGACCAGTGGCTGGAAGCCTGGAAGGTGTGCTCCAGGTGTGCACCAGCTGTGTGCCAGGGAAGTCCAACCACTGAGGTCCAGGTCAGGGCACACTCGTGCCTGACCTTGAACTCGGACAAAACCACAGAGCTACATCATGTATTCCAGGGTGGGAAATGTGAACTGGAGCCTCCCCAGACTCTCCACCCCCTGGGCCAACAGGCAACCCGCCACCCCTACAGAGACCCACCTTACCCCCGACACCATCCATGCCACCTGGGCAAGGGCAAGTGCAAATGCTCATGTCGGCTCCAGCCTGCAGCCCTCCAGGAGGTAGGAGCCCGCCATACCCCTCATTGTCCTTCAGGTATCTGCCGGTTGATATCCTTTTCTCTTTCTTTTTTTTTAATACATTTATTTTATTTATTTATTTATTTATTTTTGGCTGCGTTGGGTCTTCGTTGCTGGGTGCAGGCTTTCTCTAGTTGCAGAGAGCGGGGGCTACTCTTCGTTGCGGTGCGCGGGCTTCTCACTGCCATGGCTTCTCTTGTTGCAGAGCATGGACTCTAGGCACGCGGGCTTCAGTAGTTGTGACACACGGGCTCAGTAGTTGTGGCTCGCGAGCTCTAGAGCTCAGGCTCAGTAGTTGTGGCGCACGGGCTTAGTTGCTCCGCGGCATGTGGGATCTTCCCAGACCCCAAGGGCTCGAACCCTTGTCCCCTGCATTGGCAGGTGGATTCTTAACCACTGCACCACCAGGGAAGCCCTGCATCGGGTCTTATTTGTGGCACAGGGATCTTCGTTGCGGCATACGGGCTCTAGAGTGCAGGGGCTTAGTTGCCCCGTGGCATGTGGGATCTTGGTTCCCCGACCAGGGATTGAACCCACGTCCCTTGCATTGGAAGGTGGATTCTTAACCATTGGACCACCAGGGAAGTCCCCTGATATCCTTCTCTCCTGACTAACTCGGAACCAGGCCCTTTCACTCACGCAGGTGTCGACCCAAACAGAGGAGGCGACAAATAACAGGTGAGGAAACAGGCCCTGAGCGATGGTCACCTGCTCAGGGTCTCCCAGCAGAAAGTGATGGAGGCAGAATTCAAATCCAGGCTGCTCTGTTTTCAGAGCTTGTAAAAACGTCACCAGGCTGCCTCTCTGAGGCTGCCCCTGTGCCCCCGACTAGCTCACCGCACGTCCGTCCCACCAGCCTCCCACAAGCAAACTTCCCCCTCGACTCAGCCCACGAGGGCAGGCAGCCCTGCAGAGCTCCTGGTTTTCCTATCCCCCAACTGGAGCTCTCTTCCAAGGTGGGAGCTGAGGCCTCCCAGGCACCCAGGGAGCCCCCTGAATGATCAGCATCGCCCAAGGGCCTGAAAAGCATGGGCAACTCCAGTGAAAGCCCAGGTGCCCTCCTCCGACAAAGCCTAATTACACCAGCAGAGCCCAGCCAGGCCCCGGGCCAGGCAGCCTGCAAAGCAGTGCAGCGGTGCAGCTTGGCGGCTCCCAAATCCTCATCCAGCCCCGATGTGGACGGTGGGAGGCCACGGCTGGCCTGGCCACGAGGGGCCGTTTACCCGGGTTTTGTAGCCAAATCCATTGGTGGGTTTCCAGACGGGGGAATGGGCAGTGTCCTGGCATGCTGGCCGGCAGAGGGGAAGAAGTGACAGCCTGCCCTTCTCAGGGGGATGTCCCGGGGTACACAACACACTGCCCCTCTTGTGTTACAGGGGAAGCGAGGAGCCCACCCCCGCAAAGCGTACCAGGTTCCCAGCCTTCATTCCTGCGAGCTAAACCCTGCCTGGGGCCTCCCTGCCCAGAAAGGGCAGGAAAGGAGAGTGAAGGAGGATTTAGAGACCCGCCCGCCTGCTGAGAGATTAGATGAGAACAGTATACAGAGGGCTGGATGAAGATCCGTGACCCTGAGAGGTGATTAACAGGCTTGCAGGGGTTGGGCCAGAGCACCCCCGCCCCCCGCCGCCACCCCGTCCTCAGCAGCCCCCACCCCCCCGAAGCTGGGGCTGGAGTCCTAGCTCCCTCTTTACTCCTCCACACCAGCCCTGTGCGTTCAGAATCTGGGTCCTCCATCCAGCCACTCCCCCATCCAGCCACTCCCCCAGGGAGTCTGGAGGGATCACTGGAATAGTCGCTGCTATCCTTTACTGAGCGCTTGCTGTGTGCCGCTGGCTGTCAAAAGCTTTAGTTAGCTTCTCAGCTCTGATGCCAGTTCTGGGAGGCAGTCACTAGCACGGGGTCTACTTTTCAGATGGAGAAACTGAGGCACAGAAAAGTGAAGAAGCTTGTCCAAGGTCACATCACAAGGAAATGACGAATCTGGGATTCAAATCCAGGCCTTTGGGGGACACAGCTTGGGCCCCCACCCTTCTGGACGACAGTTTCTTTTGCTTTCTCCCCACCCCCTGACCTGCCCAGACTCCTAGACAAGGTAACACCAATAACACCACCATATTGTCCCCAGTCCTTTTACTGGCACCTCTAACCATCTGGAACTCAACTGAGCATCTAAAGGCAAGGAAAAAGTATCTATGCAGTGAAGCACATACCACCAAGTCCACGCATCAACCAAAGCACATGCCCAAGAAGGTCTGTAAGCTCCAAGAAGATGGGGATCCCATTAATCTTTTCTTGAGAATCATAAGGTCTGGCATGTGGTCAATATATTTTTGTGGAGTTGAATTGAACTGATGGTTGTGGCCCTGACTTATAGCCTATTTACTCATAATTTAGACCCAATAATAACTACTGTAATAATTGGTTATGTTAAATGAGCATAGGAAGCTACTCAAGGTGGACAAACCAACGGTGATGAAAGCCAGAGATGGGAGAAATCCTGCCTCTACCACTCACTAGCTGTGCCTGGATTCCTCCTTCTGTAAGATGGGTTATTACGAGGGTTACAAAAAATTACGTTTGTCAAGCATCTAGCATGGTGCCTATGCTCAAAACACTTGAACATTAGCTTGAATTTTTGAGGAGACCCATGGAAAAACTATAAAAACCTACATAAGATCTCAAAAAGCATGGCAGCCTAGCAACAAACTTGGGAGGTTTGAGAACTACAGAACGGGACCAGAACTTGTTTCCGCCACAGAAAGGAGGGCTGAGATCCTGTTTTCTATAGAAAACCTGAATGGGTATTTGAAAAACTACCTATAACATTGCTATATGTAATAAGAGCTAACAACTAGCAACTCCTGGGCATTTGTAACTCCCAGCAATCCAATGAAGCGTGTACTATGATAACCCCATATATACAGGAGGAAATGGAAGCTCAGAGAAGTTAAGAAACTTGCCCAAGATCACACAGCATGTGGTGATCAGGCTGGGTGGGACTCATGCCCGGCTCTGTCTGACCCAAAGTCCCGTCCTGAGAAAGATTAGAAGGATAAACGCCTAAAGATCAACAGTGATTTCCTCAAGGCCGTAAATGTGGGCAAAACTTATTGTCTTCTGGTACACACTGAGTGTGCTTCCTGCCTGTAATAAGAAAAAATAAAGGGACTTCCCTGGTGGCGCAGTAGTTAGGACTCTGTGCTCCCAACACCAGGGGCCCGGGTTCACTCCCCGGTCAGGGAACTAGATCCCACATGCGTGCTGCAACTAAGAGTTTGCATGCCACAACTAAGGAGCCAGCAAGCCTCAACTAAGGAGCCCACCTGGCGCAAACACATAAATAAATATTTTTTAAAAATAAAATAAAATTACAGTGGAACTTTAAAAAAAAAGCTAAATATTTTAAAAGTCTCCCTAAATATAGGTAAGAGGAAAGCTCAAGAGAAAGAAGTCTTTTTGGTTAGGGTCCCCATGGGAAGCAAACTCTGCAGTTTAGGTACATGGCTTGAGGTCTGTTATAAAGATTAAGGAAGCTGTAGGAAAAGCGCATCCGTGCAACCTGGGGCCCTGTGAGGTTGGGGAGCCATCACCACCCCTGGGAGCAGTGGTTCTGGTCAGGGGAGTGACCAGTTTGCAGGACAGGCTCAGAGCTGGCTCCACTCCCCTCCCATACTCCATCGCCTACCAGTGCCTCCTCGTGACTGAACCCACTGGAAGCCAGAGGACCAGGGAGCCCCTGACCCACCCCAGCACCCCAAGCCGGATGGAGGAGGGTGAAAGTGGGTCTTGAAGGCCACACGGAAACTACCTTATCCAATTCCGCATCCCCCGTGGATTGTAAAAGAGGGAGGGACAGAATCAGAAAGCCATCGTGACTTTTGGGGACATATGTCCTGAAGCAGCTGTGACTCTCTTAATGTATACAGGCAGAGGGCAGGCAGCCCTTCTCTGTACCCTCACTGGGGAGCCACGGGCCCATTTTACAACTGAAGGGTTGGGTGGTTCAAGGGTCCAGGATTACTGGGAGTCTGGAGAATGCCCTCATCTTCAAGGGAGCTCAAACATCAGTTCCCTAATCCATGAAATGGGTATGATCATGGCTCTCCCACAAAGCTGCCGTGACAGTTACATACATCATTACACGTAAAAGTGATTGTCCCATGGACCTGGAACATAAAAACAGTAATAGATGTATTGAGTGACAGTTGTGTGCTGGAAGTTGTTTAATCGCTTTTCGCGTGTTAATCCATTTAAGTCCTCACAATAACGCTATAAAGTAGGAATTATAGATTCGGTTTTGTGAAAGAGGAAACAGAAAGGTTAAGGAATGAGCTGAGGCCACACAGGGAGGCTGCTGGACCCTTGACCTTCCTTCTGACTCCAAATGCAGTGCTCTTTCTACCTGCCACCCCACACCTCCCGGGGAAAAAATGAGTGAAAAAACAGGAAAAGTCAGAGCTGGAGAAAGACTATATTTTCTCAGGCTTTTCTGGGACCTAGGAGGGGGCTGGTATAACCCAGGGAGAGGTGTATGCCTCCCTCTCCTTTCTTAACCGTTGTCTGTGTTCCACTCAGACCCTCCTCTCCAAATCAGGGAGAGGTTTGTGGCAAAGCTTATGGGAGAAGCATCTTTTTCAAGATCAGAAGAAGGGGGTTCCCTCTCTCCACACTCCCATTTCACTTTTAAGGGGGAAAAGCTCCCCACACAACAAGGCAAAGCAGTGGGTTCCTGGGGCCTCTCGGGCCCCGTTGCCACAGCAACCAGATTCAATAGCAGTTTCTGGTACAGGAATTGCCTGGACCCACAGCTTGGGCTGGAAGAGGTTGAGGGGTAGAAAAGAGACTCAAGAGCATCCTCTTGCATTCAGACTGGACCAACCATTCCCCAGGGCCAGTAGAGACTAGAGGTCCAAGTCCCAGGACATGGAGGAGGGGCACTCCCCCCCCTTAGACCTCCCTCCTGTATCTGGGGCCACTGCTTAAATTTTCCAACTTTTGTCCACACTAGAAGACTGTTGCGAAATGTCTGAGGAGGGAAGTGTCAGGATTCACCCAGCATATGGGTCACATATAGCTCTAGGGGACGTTTTTCTTCTCTGTTTTCCTTCCCCCCACCCCCTTTGAATGAGGTATAATTTGCATAGGTAAAGTGCTCAGATTTTAAGTTTCAGCTCAGTGAAATTTACACGTGTATATACCTGTGTATCTGCTACCCAGATCAGGTTCATCCTTCCAGAAAGTTCCCTCATGCCCTTTCCTGGAAGTCAATATTCCCCAATCTGACTCTGTCATCACAGATTAGTTTTGCCTGTCCTTGAACTTCATATAAATGGAGCCATACCATGTGTCCTCTTCTTTGTCTGGTGTCTTTCATGTTACATTAAACCTGTGGGAATCATTTTTGCTGTTGCAAAATGTATTATTAGACTGATCTTTTTCTTTGTTGTGTAGTATTCCATTGTAGGGATTACTCACAATTTGTTTATTTACTCTACTGTTGATGGATGTTTGAATTGTTTGCAGGTGTATGTGTAGTTTTAGGAAATACTGCCGGTTTTCCAAAGTCGCTGTATCATTTTACATTCCCACCAGCAGTGTATAAAAGTTCCAATTGCTCCACATCCTGTCAACACTTAGTATCAGCAGTCTTTCATTTTAGCCATTCTGGTGAATGTGATATTTCCTTGTGGTTTTATTTACATTTCTGTGACGACTGATGACACTGAGCATTTTTCCATGTGTTTATTGGCCATTTTGATAACTGTCCAAGTCTTCTATCATTTTATCAATTTGGTTTTCTTTTTCTTATTGATTTGTATGTGCTCTTTATATATTCTGGATATGAGTCCTTTGTCAGATATACCTATGGCAAATATCTTCCTTCTGGGGGAATATGTCCTACTCCAAATATTCTCCCCAGGTTTTGGGCTGGGAGTGACCACAAGAGTATATAGCCACAGGTTATCCTTTTCTGGTTCCATCCTCTCGAAGAAGGCAGGTGCTCTGGTTTATTGAATACCTGAGACATGTCAAGGACTTTACATCTGTCTTACCCTTACACAGTCACAACATTCTTATTTATTTAACTCACTTATTCAACACATATTTGAAAATCTAGTAGATGCCAGATATTGTCGGACACACTGAGAACCAGAGTCAGGGTCTAAAAAGAGATTGTGTTCCAGTGGGAAGTGGTAAGGCAGACTGTAAACATGAAAACATAAAAACAAGGCACTATCAGAGGGTGGAGAGTGCTGGAAAAGTGGTGGATGGAGAGCAACTGGAGGTGGTGGGGAAGATCCCATGGAGGTGACACGGGGCTGGGGCTTGAAGAAGGAGGTGGAACCAGCCATGTGAGATCTAGGGGGAAGGGTGTTCCCAGAGGGGGGAACAGCTGGTGCAAAGGCTCAGTGGAGTAAGCAATGGGAGAGGGATCCAGAAAAGGCTGAGTGAGGGATTTGGATTGAATCTAAGAGTCATGGGAATGGACTGCAGCGTCCTGAATACTCAGTCCTGATGGGGTGAAGGCAGAAGAAGGGAGTCCAAGGCAGAGGTAACCACGATAATCCAAGTAATCCTGATGGGGGCAGGACCAGGGTGGGGGCCACAGAAGTGGGAAGAAGTGGGTGAAGTCAGGTTCTATTTGAAGATGGTTGTTATCGTCCTCAACTTAGAGGGAACAGAATCTGAGAGGTTAAGTAACTTGCCCAAGGTCACACAGCTCAGAAATGGGGAAAGGGCAAGAAAATCCAAGTCTGACTTTTCAATTATATGAAAGATGTCGGGTTGTGGGCAGTGTGACCTCAGGTCACCTAGAGAGGTGGGGATCCAGGGTGCTGGTGGGGTACTAGGAGGAGGGGTCCTCAGACCCAGAAAATCCACCTGTCCTTATGTTGGTCCCTGCTTGCCCCTGGACTGCAGGGCTGGCAAGTGACAAGCTGCAAATTGAACTGAGACCCAGTGGGGAGACATATCAGAGGTGTCCCGAACTAGCCTGGACCCCGTATACCCAGTGTAGTGTAGCCCATTCAGAGAGATGACAGGGGCCATGGGACCTCAGGAGAGCCTGGAAGCCCTGGCTGGTCCTTAAGTGGGAAGGGATGGGGGGTGGGGGTGGGCTTAGGATCTGAGGCTGCACCACCTTCATTATCCCAGATTTATGTGTATAATTCCCCCACCCCCAATAACTCCAGCATCTCCTCTGGCTGCAAACTCAACTCCCCCGGAAGCAGCCGCGGAGCCGCCAGCCACCGAGCCATTAGCAAGCAGGGAAGGGGTGGAGGGAAGCAATCAGCAGGGGGGCACCGGGAGTGCAAGAGAGAGGTGGAGGTAGGCGGGAACTGGAAAGGATGGGAGGGAGGTGGCAAGATGAAAGAGAACAGGGGAAGGAAACAGGGCCGGGAGGGGAGGAGGAGCCACGGCGGGTTCTTCGAGGCGGGCATGTGCCCCAGACGACTTGGTTGGCTTGGCCGCAGAGTGCGGGCTCCAGGGGCAACCGAGGGTCTTCTGAGCCCTTTCTGGCCAATGCCAAGGTCGATGAGGGGCTCTGTTGGGCTCCCTCAGTCCAGGAATTACTAGAAGCCCAGGAGCCCCTTCTTCTGGGAACCAAAGTCCGAGGCCAGCTGCCAGGCGTCCCCCATGACCGAGCTAGCCCACCTGCAGGGGCTGCCCCTCAGAGCCCCGGGCTTTGGGGGTGGGGGTGGGAGGGTCCCAACTGCAGGGCTCTCGGTCCAGAGCGATGACTACCCGCCACCCCCGGGATGACCCCCTCCGCTCTGCAAGTCCCTCCCGGCCCTCGAGCCCCTGGGTGGGGGAGCGCGCGAGGCCCCTCTATGCCGGGGGAAATCAATGCCTCGCTAATGTAAGATTTCCAGGCGGGGGGTGGGGGGGAGCGCTTCATAAAAGATGTATTGTTTCGATTGCACGCTCGCGGCTCCCTCCCCGGCAGCCTGCAAGATGGCGGCGGCCCCAGCGGCGGGCGCGAAGCCGAGCCAGCCGGCCCGGGGAGGGGGAAGTGCGGCCCTCTCTCCGGCTGGGGAATGTGGGAAGAGAGGCTGGGGTGAAGGAAGGAAGGGGAGAGAGAGAAAGAGGGAGGGAAGAGGGGGCTGGGAGGCTGGGAGAACTAAGGGGAGGCGGGAGCCAGTCAGAGGGAGGAGGGCGGGCGGGGGGGGGGGGGGGGGGGGGATGGCTGGGAACCCGGAGGAGGCAAGAGAAAGGGAGCCCAACGAGGTGGCACCTAGGGAGGCAGGAGAGCAAGCCAGGGATAGGGGGTAGACGGAGGGCTCAGGGTCCAGGAAGGGAGGCGGGCTGGAGTGGGAGGGGCGAGGGAAGGACAGAGGGAAGGAAAATGGGAGAAAAAGGCAGTCAGGGGAGCCTGGACAGGAGGGACGGGACACCCCACCCCCACCCACAAGTTGTTGCTGGGCTCCACCCCGCCCTCCAGCCCCGCCCCTCGCTGGCTCTTTCCTGGTTCCGGTGCACATACCCCCCACACCCCCCACACCCCCACCCCCCACACCCCGCCACACGCCACCCCCGTGGACACGAGCCAAGGAGCTCCCCCATGGAGGTGGCTGCACCCCATTGGCCTGGCTCCCTACCCTCCTTCCTGTCCTGGCACCAGGGGTGCCCAACTGAGAGGGAACAAACCTACTCCATCCGTCTTTCTCTGGGCACCCTGCCCTGCCCAGGGGCTGGCATGGGGCAATATCCCCAGTGTCCCCCAACTCAGGGCCTCCAGGGTTGACCCCAAAGAGCCCCCCTTTCCTTAGCAGGATGTTTGGGTACATCTACAAATGTCCTACCTTCTGGAGAGGCAGGCCGAGGTTCCAGAGAGGGGAAACTGAGGCAGAAGAGAGCCAAGAACACTATAGATCTCCTTACCCCCCAAGGGTCCCACCCTCAGTGACCCCTCCTCCTGGCCTACTCCCCATCCTCCCTGGCAAGCACGATGAGAGTTTCATCGCCCCCTCCCCCCATTCCAACCTTCCTGCTTCACCGTAGGGGAGCTCTCAAACGCCTGAAAATATCTTTAAATTAGGAAAAAGAGCTAAGCCGCCAGGGTCCTTTGGTCTATTAAAGGAGGAGCAGAGGCCACTGGCGCCACCACCCCACTTTACTCTGGTTTTGCATTTGAAGCCCAGACGGCAGATCCAGCTGGAACAATGATGGGGCCTGCCCAGCCGGCCCCAGGTCCTTCCTTTTAAGTGTCCCTGTGCCCCCTGCCAGGTGTGCCAAAATTAGGATGGCTCCCTTCTCCAGCCCTTTTCATCCCCCCTCTCCCCCACCCCACCCCCCTCCCCGTGCTCCTGGGACTTCCGAGGCACTAATGAAGCTCTTGCAGCTGCCTTTCCTTTAGGCAGAGCCTGTCTGGGGGAACCCGAGTCAGGGCCGTGCGTGGAAATCCATCCTTGAAGAACTGCCCCCAGGGATGGATTCAGGTGCCATGTTCCATGAGGGTCTTCGTACAGGACCCTCCCTTCCCCACTCCCTGCTGCTCCAATCCCTCTAGGTCCTGGTGACATCCACCTCCTCCAGGCAGCCCTCCCAGCCTGCTGGCACTTGCTCCCTACTGTTTCCCATGGGGCTGGGCAATGGAGTCAAGCTGCCTGGGTTCAGGTCCAGGCCTCACCTCTTTCTAGCCGTATGTCTCCCAGGGCAGATTGGTTAACTGCTCAGAGCCTCAGTTTCCCCATCTGTCAAGTGAGGATAGTTACAAAAATCTATGTCATGAGACTTTTATGATGCTGAAAGGTCATATGTGCAAAGTGGGTACGAGAATCCCTAGGCCTGTTGCTGCAGCCACACCAGCCCCTCACTGAACCCCAAACACACCCAGCATGCTCCTACCTCTGGGCTTCCACTGGCTGTTCCTTCTAGATACCCATCCCCACAGCCCCCTCCTCCCTTTAGTATGTCACCTGCTCAGAATGACCTTCCCTAGCCACTTAGCCATCACCGCGTTGTTTACCATCACCTGTTTTATCGCCACCTGACATTATATTACTTAGCTTAGGCTCTGGAACCCAAGGGCCTTGGTTCAAATCCTGGCTTCACAGTTACTGGCTGTGCGACCTTAGGCATGTTATTTAACTTCTCTGAGCCTCAGTTCCCTCATTTATATAATGGGGATAGTAATAAAACCTGCCTCATACAGCTGTTGGGATGGATAAGCAACTTGGTAAATGGAAAACCTTCAGAAAAGTACCTGGCCCACACTAGGTGTTATTCCCAAAGTAATATTGTTTCTATTATTTCTGGGTACCTTCTCTCCTTCCTTCTCATCCTCACCCCTGACTAGAATGTAAGCCCTTCTGAGGGCTAATACTTCAGGGGGCAGTATTTGTTTTATTCACTGCTGTATTCTCATTGCCCAAATGGCCTGGTACATAATAGATGCTCAATAATTGTTTGTAAAATGAATGAATAAATGAGGTTCTACTGGACCTGTCCGAGCCTCGGTTTTCTCATCTATAAATTGGGATGATAATAGCATGTACTTCACAGATGTTGAGGATTCCATGAAATAAGTGCTACTGTTATTATTTTTAGCAATAATTCACAGTGAGTCTACAACATAATGCCTAGTACTTAGAGGGTATGCAATATAATTGATCTAGATCTAGAGGCAGGGAGAATTGTGGGAGACACATCTTATTACCTCCAACACTCTTGCTTTCTTCCTTTGCTAACAGAGCATTCGCTAGTTGATTGACTATCTGCCTTGCTCTGTACTTGCTACCTAGCCTCCCTTGCTTCTCACTGGCCAGAAGTGTGGCTGAATGACACATTTCTGGCCAATGAGACCCAAGCAGAAGTTGGCTGGGGGGTTCAGGGAAGGGTGAGCATGCTATTTGAGCCTCAGTTGCTTTATCTATAAAATGGGGATAAAAACAGCAACTGGCTGGGGTGAGGATCACACAACTGATATAGAGGGATATCTAGGTGACCATGATGCTGGCTTTGATGCCGTCTAGCTGCTGGTTTCCAACAGCACCAGGCACCAAAATCCAGATTGTTCGGTGAGGAAAAAGCAACCTTTTGGTTTAAGCCACTGCAGCTCAGGTATTTTGATACTTGCAGCCCAATGCATTCCCAAATGATAATATTGAATTTTTCTGGATCTCCAAAAATGCTCAGGATAGGGTAGATGGTTTTGTTTTTTTTTTTTTTTGCGGTACGCAGGCCTCTCACTGTTGTGTCCTCTTCTGTTGCGGAGCACAGGCTCCGGACGCGCAGGCTCAGCGGCCATGGCTTACGGGCCCAGCCGCTCCGCGGCACGTGGGATCTTCCCGGACGAGGCACGAACCTGTGTCCCCTGCATCGGCAGGCGGACTCTCAACCACTGCGCCACCAGGGAAGCCCCAGGGTAGATGTTTATTAATAATTTTTTACGTTAACGAAGTATGGATTGAGGCTCAGGTGCGGGAGCATAAAAAAAAAAGAAAAAGGGAAAGTGGATGCATTTAACTGGGCCCCTGTACAGTCCAGGGAGAGGTGACAAGAGACAGTCTATAAGGGAGGGAGAGTGTTACAAGGTGAATTGTGTCCCCTCAAAAAAGATATGTTGAGGTCCTAACCACCAGTACCTCAGAATGTGACTTTATTTGGAAAGAGGGTTGTTACTGATGTATTTAGTTAAGATGACATCATACTGTAGGGTGGGACCTTAACCCAATATGACTGGATTATAAATTTAGGGAATTCCTGGCAGTCCAGTGGTTAGGACTCCGTGCTCTCACCACCAAGGGCCCGGGTTCTATCCCTGGCTGGGGAACTAAAATCCCACAAGACGCGCAGTGCGGCCAATAAATAAATAAATTATTCTAAGAAAAGAGATACAGATACACGAAAGGAGAACGCCACGTAGTGATGGAGACGGTCTGTAGTGATGCGTCTACAAGCCAGGGAACACCAAGGATGGCTAGCAACCACCAGAAGCTGGCAGAGGCAGGGAAGGATCCTCCCCTAGAAACCTCAGAGGGAGTGGAGCTCTGCCGACACCTTGATTTCAGACTTCTGGTCTCCAGAACTGTGAGACAATACATTTCCATTACTTTAAACCCCCAGTTTGTGGTAGTGTGTGATGGCAGCCCTAGGAAATGAATGCAAGAGTCGAAAACAGCAGGATACAATGCAGGAGGCCCACTCAGGCTTTCAGCTCCGTGACTTGGAGCAAATTGCCCACTCCTGGGTATGTTTAGCACTCTCTGCAGGCTCAGGGCACAAAGATGGATAACAAGGGTCCTCCGCCCATGGGCATGGCATCACTCCACATGCTGCAAAGTCCTTCCAGCCTTCCAGAATCTCCCCAGGCAGAATTAACACATCCCAGGGTGCCCTCAGTGCAGGTTTCGGTGGTTGCTGTCATTCCTGTGGATTTAAGATTATGGATGCCTTTGTCTCCCCAGCAAGCCAGGAACCTCCCTGAGGGCAAGAAATGGCCCTTTCATCAATGCAGCCCAGCATGACAGAACCATCTCCTGGACAAAACCAAGGGGTGTAGAACTTCCCTAGCGGTCCAGTGGCTAAGACTCCATGCTCCCCAATACAGGGGGCAGGCGCTCCCAATGCAGTGGTTCAATCCCTGGTGGGGGAACTAAGATCCTGCATGCTGTACGGCGCGGACAAAAAAGAAAGAAAGAAAAAAAAAAAACCAAGGGGTGTAAACCCACTTAGGTGCCTGGGCGCTCAGAAATGCCCCTCTGGTTGTAAGCAAGAGAATTCACACATGGGTCTCAATGAAGACCCCAATGCTGGTGTTGAAAATGCCTGGGTCCAAATCCCAGTCCTGCCTGGGACTGGCTGAGTCACCTGTAGGTAAATGGCTTTGTTGCTCTGTGCCTTAGTTTCTCTAACTGTAAAAGGAGGAACAATGGCAGTCCTACTTGGTAGGGCCATTTCAAGGATTAAGTCTTTTTTGACAATTTTTATTGGAGTATAGTTGCTTTACAGTGTTGTGTTAATTTCCGCTGTACAGCAAAGTGAATGAGTTATACATATATCTACTCTTTTTTAGATTCTTTTCCCATATAGGTCATTATAGAGTATTAAGTAGAGTTCTCTATGCTATATAGTAGGCCCTTATTAGTTACCTATTTTATATGCAGTAGTGTGTATATGAAGCATTAAGTCTTTAATCCATTTTGAGTTCATTTTTACCAGTGATGTAAGAGAAGGATCTAGTTTCATTCTTTTGCATGTGAATATCCTATTTTCCCAGCACAATTTATTGAAGAGACTGTCTTTTCTGCACTGACTCTTCTTGGCTCCCTTATCAAATAGTAGTTGACCACATATGCATGGGTTTATTTCTGGGCTCTCAATTCTATTCCATTGGTCTACGTGTCTTTTTTTAATGCCAGGACCATACTGTTTTGATTCCTGTTGCTTTGTAATATAGTTTGAAATCAGGACATGTGATACCTCTGGCTTTGTTCTTTCTCAGGATTTCTCTGGCTCATTTCAAGGATTAAATGAGATCATGCCTATCAGATACTCAGAAGTCAGATGCACAGTAAGTGCTTAATGAGTATTGGTCCCATGCATGGGTGGACAGCATTAGCTAAGCGTGTGCATGGAGGAAGATGTGAGGCCAGCACGCTGCCCCCAGGGCCAGAAGTTCAGCACTGGTGGACTAAGAACTCTCCCCTTATATCGTTCCCTTCCTTATGTAGGTACAGGAAGGGAAAAGGGCTGATTGGGGGGATATGAGAGACCCAGATAGCCTGACTAGACACCTAACTTAACTCCATCATTACTGAGCACCCACTGTGTTCCAGGATCTGATTTAGAATACAAAAGCCTCTCTGGCTGTAGCAAATCAGCTGGATGGAGACTGGTGGGGAGGAGAGGCTTTGATGAAAGTGAGAGACAAGGATAGCTTGGCATGAGCTGGTGGCAGTACAGGTGGAGAAAGGTCTATGGATTCAAGAAAAATTTTGGAGTTGGAGTTGACAGAGTTTGCTAATGGACTGGATGTAAGAGGTGAGAGTAAGGGAGAAGTCTAGAGCAATCAAGTAGATGGTTTACCAGTCAGTGTTCATGTGCCTTCCCTCATGTCCCTCTGGCACGCAGCATCACAACGTAACAAATTATCCTCAAACCTAGTGGCCTAAAACAACGTGCACTTATTATTTCACAGTTTCTGTGACTCAGGAATCCAGGTGTGGCTTAGCTGGGTCCCTCTGGCTCACAGAGGTCTCACAGAGGTCCCACAGGGGTCCCACAGCTCTCACAGAGCTGCAACCAAGATGGCGGCCGGGGCTATGGTCTTGTCTGAAGGATTGAATGGGGAGGACCCACTTCCAAGCTCACTCGCTGTTGGCAGGATTCAGTCCCTCACTGGCTATTGGTCAGAGGCGGCCTCCTTTAGCTCTTTGCCATGTGGGCCTCTCCATAGGGCAGGTCACAACATGGAGATGGCTTTGCTCAGAGCGAGCAAGAGAGGGAGAGTGAGAAGATACCTAAAATGGAAGTCACTGACATTTTGTAACCTAATCTTGGAAGGGATATCCCACAAGCTTTGCCACATTCTTTATGTTTTTCCTTCTTTAAGATTATTTTTTTTTTTTGATGTGGCCCATTTTTAAAGTCTTTATTGAATTTGTTACAATATTGCTTCTGTTTTAAGTTTTGGTTTTTTGGCTCTGAGGCATGTGGGATCTTAGCTCCCCGACCAGGGATGGAACCCGTGCCCCTGCATTGGAAGGCAAAGTCTTAACCACTGGATCACCAGGGAATTCCCACCTTAGCCACAGCCTGTTGGTTAGAAACAAGTCATAGAGTCCCACGCATACCCAAGGAGAAGGAACCACACAAGGGTGGAGATTGACGGGAGCCATTCAGAGCCCGCACTATGCACATCAGGCCAATGGCGCCATATCGCCGGCACCTGCAACCCTTTGCCTGACAGCTCTCTCTGGCTGCAGAGGCAGCTCAGACCTGCCTGGGGGTAACCAGACATTCTGGAAGATCCATTCAATGGACATAACCCAGCTCCCTCATCCTTCACATGAGATGACTCTGAGGTGTGTGCCCCACAGGTCTCGGGGTGCGGGGGGGAATTAAGCCCTAAGTGTCCCAGTATAATCTGCAAATGGATACACTCTTTGCTGGGTGCCCTCCCTCCTCTGTCTCCCCTCCCCTCTCCCCTGCCGGTGCTTCCTGCGGTTGCCTTCCAGGTAAATCACTTGCATTGGAATCGAGGTGTCTCAGAGCTCATTCTGGAGAACACAACTGCGTTCATTTCCTAGGGCTCCTGTAATAAATTACCACACACGTGGTGGCTTAAGACAACAGAAGTATATTGTCTCACAGTTCTGGAGGCCGGAAGTCCAACATCAAGGTGTGGGCAGGGCCGTGCTCCCTCTGAAGGCTGCAGGGGAGAATCCTTCCTTGCCTCTCTCCTGGCTTCTGGTGGCTGTGAGCCATCCTTGGCTTTCGTCGGCTTGTAGCTGCATCGCTCCCATCTCTGCCTCCATCTTCTTCTCCGTGTGTCCTCTCCTCCTCTTAGAAGGACACCTATCGTTGGATTTAGAGCCCAGCCTAGATCCAATATCTATCATCTCAAGATCCTTGGTTGATGACATCTGCAAAGAACAAGGTCACATTCTGAGGTTCCAGGTGAACGTGAAATGGGGGCGGGGCATTATTCCACCCATTAGACCAATGGAGAACAGTGGTGCTGCCATTAACTGAGCTGGGGAAGACAGGAGAGGTGCAGGTCTGGGGTGAGTGGAGGGGTCAAGAGTTCTGTTTCAGACGTGATACTTGGGCATACCCACCGGGTTTCCAAGGGGAGACACCCAGGGGGGCAGCTGAAGGCGGTGGAGAGGCCCAAGCTGGAGCTGTCATTGGAAGATAACATTGTCAGATATAAGTGGCATTTAAGTCCTCAAACCTGTTCAAGATCACCAGGGAGCTGATTGTAGACACAGGAAAGAAGAGGGCAAGCTCATGGCTCTCTGTGCAATATTAAGGACAGGGGATGAGGAGGAATCAGCAGAAGAGACTGGTCAGGGGCAGTCGGGGAGGTGGAAGGGGAGCTCGAGAAGCATACCGTCCTGGAGGCTGAGCAAAGGTCCTTGAAGTTGGCAGGATGGAGCCCTTTCCCTGGCTGGGCAGGGACAAAAGCCCAACTGGAGTGGGATGGAGAGGGGATCAGAGAAGAGGATCTAGAGCCGGGGAGGAGAGACAGCTCGTGGAATGCTCTGCTGGGGGCCGAGAATGTATTCGTTTCCTGTGGCTGCTGTAACAGATAGCCAGATCTGGGCGGCTTAAATACAACAGAAAACAAAACCAAAGCAAAACAAAACCAGAAACCCCGCAGAAATGTATTCCCTCACAGTTCTGGAGGCCAGAAACCCAAAATCAGTGTCATCAGGCCCAAATCAAGGCAACCCTCTGGAGTCCCTAGGGGAAAATCTATTCTTTGCCCCGACCAGCTTCTGATGGCTCCGGGTGTCCCTCGGTGTGTGACTGGATCACTCCAACCTCTGCCTCCAACTTCACATGGCCTCTTCCCCTATGGTTGTGTCTCCCTTTCTCTTCTCTTCTAAGGATTAGAGCTCATCCTAACCCAGGATGATCTCATTTTAAGATTCTTAATTTAATGATAACTGCAATGACCCTCTTTCCAAATAAGTTCACATCTGCAGGTTCTGCAGTGGGAATGTGGACATATCTTTTGGGGGGGGTCACCATTCAGCCCACTACAGGAAGGAAAGGAACAGGGTTGGGGATGGGGAGGGCCTCCCACAGCTGCTGTTTCTAAATGAGCAAAACAAGGACCGTCACTGGCCTTGAGACTAAAGGTTGACTATGCACAGGACAGTCATGGCTACATCTCAGTACAGGAGAAAACCTCTCTGTCCAGAAACAGGGTGAAAGCTCCCAAGTCTCTGGCCACTGATACACGCCATTCCTCGGCACCTACCTAGCCCTCACCTCACTGGACCCCATGACTTTTCTCCTAGGTCTGAGCCTGCACCATGTTCTTTCAAGCCTCAAGACATTTGCCCAGGGGAGGACTTCCCTGGTGGCACAGTGGTTAAGAATCCGCCTGCCAATGCAGGAGACACGGGTTCAATCCCTGGTCCGGGAAGATCCCACATGCCTCAGAGCAACTAAGCCCGTGCACCACAACTACTGTGCTCTAGAGCCCGCAAGCCACAACTACTGAGCCTGCACGCTGCAACTACTGAAGCCCACGCGCCTAGAGCCCATGCTCCACAACAAGAGAAGCCACCACAATGAGAAGCCTGGGTGCCGCAACTAGAGAAAGCCTGCGCGCAGTAATGAAGACCCAACGCAGCCAAAAAAAAAAAAAAAAGATGTTTGCCCAAGAGACATTCCTGGTGGCCCAGTGGTTAAGACTCTGCGCTTCCACTGCAGCACTGCAGGGGGCACAGTTTTGATCCCTGGTCAGGGAACTAAGATCCCACATGCCGCGTGGCAGGGCCAAAAAAAAAAAAAAAAAAAAGATGTTTACCCAGGAAGTTCCCCCGACCTGGATGGCCTTTACGCCTACAACTGTTCATCTGTCCTCCAAGTTTCAGCTTAAGGGTCTCTTCCTCAGTGGGTGGGGGCCTTAGTTATGCCAAAAATCCCGTTATCGATTCCATCACAACACTCACTCTCTCCTGAACAGTTTCCATGATTGTAATTACATAGTTTTGCACAATTATTGCTTTTTTATTATTTATTTATTTATTTTTGGTTGCATTAGGTCTTCATTGCAGTGCACGGGCTTCTCCTTGCAGTGGCTTCTCATTGCGGTAGCTTCTCTTGTTGCAGAGCACAGGCTCTAGGCACGCAGGCTTCAGTAGTTGCAGCACTTGGGCTCAGTAGTTGCGGTGCACGGTCTAAGTAGTTGTGGCGCACGGGCTTAGTTGCTCCACGGCATGTGGGATCTTCCTGGACCAGGGCTCAGAACCCATGTCCCCTGCATTGGCAGGCAGATTCTTAACCACTGCATCACCAGGGAAGTCCCATAGTTTTGCACAATTATTTTTAAATGTCAATCTCTCCCCCCATTCTAGAATGTGGGCCTGGGGAGGCCAGGCCTGGGAGACCACCATGTCCCTTACACCTAGCTCAGGGATGGCACACACACAGCAAGTGCTCAGTAAATGGGCCCAGGTTGCTGGAGGAATTCCTTTGTTCAGGTCAGGGGGATGCTCTGGGTATCACCCAACCCAAGAGGTGACTTGGTATCTCAGTGGATGTTCTGGAATCTTCTCTGGCGTGAGGGGGACACCAGGCGCACATACACACACACACAAAATTATCACCCAGACCCCAATTTCTCGACGGACTATTTTCCTCCCCCGGGCAGAAAATGAACCATTATTAAAACAACACGGCGACCGGCTGGGAAAACCCATTTGCAGCGATTTATATCGCATCACCGCGGCTGGCTGCCTAGAGGAAATGGGAGGAGAAGCGCCGGGTTTAAGCACTGGGTGAAGAATCGCGTTGCATCAGAGGGAGAACAGATGGGTGCTTTTCGTCCCCTCTCTCCCCCTGCTCAGGCTCCGAGTCAGGAATCCATGTCAGCCCTGGGTATGTTCTTGGTGCGATGCGGGCGACTCTGGGAGTAGGCGGGCCAGGCTGCTGGGCCCCAGGGGCCAAGGGGGGGCTTGGGACCCAGCCAGGATGCCCTGTCCTTCTGCCCACTTCCTGTGGTGCCAGATGGTTCGGTGGCCCCTTGATCTGAGCCCCTTCCCCCAATCCCCCAAGGGATTTTCCTCTCCTTTTATTTCCTCCCTCATCCATTGCCTCTTTCCTCGAAAGCAGTACCATGTCCTGTCCCTTCACCCCCATGGCGGAACGCACAGCAGTTGGTCAGATATACGCAGACATGGGCTAACCCACCATTACCCCGCGCATCATGTTCTGACGTTATCATTTATGCGTCTGCCCTCCCCGCCAAGCTGTGAGCACACTCAAAGGAGGGCGCTCTTTCACTTCTTTCACTCATTTATGGATCCACGGTACTTCCACCCCCAAAGAAAGCCTGACGCACAGCCAGCGTTGGGGTGGGGGGGGGTGATGCGAGCATGACTGAGTCATTTGGCCCTTTAAAAGCCATCAGTGGCTTCTCTCCTTCAAAGTTGAAACCTGTTAGCGTGGCTCTAAGGGCCCCTCCCAATCTAGACCCAAAACACCTGTTCAGTTTTATCCTAACACCCCGCAGCCGCCTGGGACCCAGGCACTTTCTAGTCAATTCCACTGGATGATCCGTGGTCCCTATCTCACCCATGATGCTTTGCGTGGCTACCTCTGAACATTTCCGCACCTGGATACCTTGCCCTGTCTGTGTCCACCTTTTGAAACTGGGAGTTTGACACCCAGAGCCCAATCCAGCCCACGGATGTGATTTGCTTGGCCCATGCAAGGTTCTTAAAAATTGTAATGAGTCGCCACCTTTTAAATATCAGGCGATTGTTGCATAAAAATCTGTGTTCCTGGCTTTCCATCAAAAGACGCAGCCTCTGTGAAGCCGAGGGCACACGCCCAGTGCAAGGGGCAGCGCTCAGTAAGGGCAGCCCCACACCGAGGAGACAGCACAGCTTTGCCAGCTCTCATGCGGTGAGTAGCTAAGGGGACTCTGGACCCAGACGGAACCACTCAACCTTCCTGTTCTGGAATCTTCTGCCTGCCCACCTGAAGCAGTTCTCCTGGCTTCTCCACCTAGCTTGGTTTCCTGGGAGGCTGGGCTGTGTGGACCCCAACAGCCTTCTGGGTCCTCTGGCTCAGGTTGGATTCAGCCCATGAGGACCCCTGTGGTGGTGGTGGGGGGGGGAAGTGAGAGACATATCTGTCCCTCAGTTTGGTCCCTCACCCTGTGGCCTCTGTGGACCACCTGTGTCCCTGTCGCTCGAGGTCACGGGTTTTCCCCATCCACGCAGCCTGTGGTGTTTCCGGCTTATGGCAACTGCTCCCTCCCCTTGCCTCTCGGACCTAAGTGTGCTAACCCTCCCCCCTCTACTAGCCCAAGGTGTGGCATTATTCCTTGTGGTTCCCTACATCTGTCCATGCTTTATAAATTCGTCCCTTCGTTGAACTCTGATCAAATTACCCAATTTGAATGCGCCCTTTGTTTCCTGCCTAGGGCCCTGACTGTGATACAGCCTCTATGCCTCAGTTAACCCACCTGGTAAATGGGGATAATACCTGCCTCTAGAGTTGATGCAAGGGTAAATGAGTTAGTACTGTGTAAGGAGAGGGCTTAGCAAGTGCTGATAAATGTTAGCAATTATTATTGTTCTTTGCCACAGTCCTCACCACTCCTTATTGCCCCCCATCACTGAACTGAAGGTCACCTGTGCTACTGCTGATGCAGTTGTCTTCTTGACCTGGCCGCTCAGCATGTTTATATTACCTGCTGTCCTCTATAGGCGTGTGTTGTCACCAGCTCTCTGTTGTCACCTCTGCTGCAGAGTTCCCAGGCAGTCCTCCACCCCATGGGATGTCCATCCCTCCATGCGCTCCTCCATTAACAGTGATCCCAGGAATTCCCTGGTGGTCCAGTGGTTAAGACTCAGCGCTTTCACTGCCATGGCCTGGGTTCAATCCCTGGTCGGGGAACTAAGATCCCGCAAGCCTCACCACATGGCCAAAAAAAAAAATATATATATATATAGGAGTGATCTATTCAAATGTTTGCCTTCCCCACTGTACCACGCCTTCCAGGGGCTTTGTAAATGTTCAGAGAATTGAATATCAGGGCCTGTATTAGTTCCTTAGGGCTGCTGTAACAAAAGACCATAAACGGGGTGGCTTAAAATAAGGAATTTATTCTCTCACTGTTCTGAAGACCAAAGTTGAAATCAAGATGTCAGCCAGGTGGTGCTCCCTCCACAGGTTCTAAGGGAAGATCCTTCCTTGCTTCTTCCAGCTTCTGGTGCTTCTTGACTTGTGGCTCTATCACTCCAATCTCTGCCTCTGTCTTCACATGGCCTTCTCCTCTCTCTTTGCCCCTTCTCTTCTAAGGATACTTGTCATTGGACTGGGGACTTCCCCTAACCAGGATCGTCTCATCAAAAGAGCCTTAGTTAGGGCTTCCCTGGTGGCGCAGTGGTTGGGAGTCCGCCTGCCGGTGCAGGGGATACGGTGTTCGTGCCCCGGTCTGGGAAGATCCCACGTGCCGCAGAGCGGCTGGGCCCGTGAGCCATGGCCGCTGAGCCTGCGTGTCCGGAGCCTGTGCTCCGCGACGGGAGAGGCCTCAGCGGTGAGAGGCCCGAGTACCGCAAAAAAAAAAAAGAGCCTTAAGTATATCTGCAAAGGCACTGTGTTCAGATAAGCTCACGGTCCCAGGTTCTAGGTGGACATATCTTGTGGGGGCCGCCCTTTGGCCCACCAGCCAGGTCCCAACAGCTTCTGGAGCCCTTAGCTTTCTTGCTTTCTCTGTTCATTCATTCAGTTTTTTGAAGCCAGTGGAGACTCAGAGCCTGGAAGCCCAGCCCCTGGCCCCTGGCCTCTGGCTCACAGTGGGTGGTTCCCTCCCCCACCCCCAGCCCCACCTACGGGGCGCATAGGTCCAAATGTCACCCAATGGCCCTCTGTTTCTGCTCCTCTGTGAGCTGCCGAAGAGCTGGGGTGAGCCCCCGTCTGCCCCCCAGCTCACAGAGAACACCCCCCTACCCCGCAAGTACTGTGGTGAGGGCATATCAGTCCTCTGCAGCGTCAGGCTGAGCTGAGCGGTTGTCATTTCTCTTCCACGTGTCAGAACTCTGCATTCCCTTCCACAGTTCACAGGCTGGCCTCTGACCTGCCTGCAATTTCTTTCCAGGGCTGACAGGTTGGGTTAAGAGAGACTGCTCCCCTGAGCCGAGACATACTTTTGGCTGCAGCCCTCCCCTTGCCAAGAAGGCCCAAAGCTCCTGGCTCTGCACTTTCTCTGGACAGAAACTGTTACCTCACTTTCCTACCATCCCCTCCCTCCATTGCAAAAGGGCCAAGCTGGCCCAGGGACCCGTTCTGTTCAGCCTGTTTGGGTTAACGCTTTTTTTAAAAACATAATTTCTTTTTGAGGTTAAAATTCACCTAAGATGAACCATTTAAAGTGTACACTTCGGTGCATTTTTGTATATTCAAGTGTTGTGCAACTATCACCAGTATCTAATTCCAGAACATTCCTATCACCCCAAAGGGAACCCCGGACCCATTAGCAGCCACTTTCCATTACCCCCTCCCTTCACCCCCACCCCCCGCAACCACTAATCTGTTTTCTGTCTCTGTGGCTTTGCCTCTTCTGGACATTTGATATAAACGGAGTCGTGTAATCTGTGGCCTTTTGTGTCTGGCTTTTCTCACTCAGCATCATGTTTTTGAGGGTCATTCGTGTTGTAGGGTTCACTCCTTTATTGTGAAGCACATACTTCTAAAATACAGTTCTGTGAATTTTTAAAATATGTTCCACCCTGATCACCACCATAGCTTAAGATATAGAATTTGCCAGTCCCTCGAGAGCTCCCCAAGGCCACTTCTGGGTGAGTGCCTTGCCTCAAAATATCACTTTCCCAGTGATCCTCACCTGAAGGTGGTTGTGTCCGCCGTCCCACAAGGGACATTTATCTCAACTAGGCACATGCTACTGGCATCTAGTGGGGAGAGGCCAGGGATGCGTCTCAACATCCTCCAATGCACAGGAGAGACCCCCTACAACAAAGAATCGTCCGGCCCCAAATGTCAGTGGTCCAAAGTTAGGAGACACTGGGCTCCCCCGACTCCATGGATTACTTCTGCCCATCCTTGAGGGTCACGGGAATGGGATCATGCAGTGAACCCTATTTGTGTCATATGCCTCATGCCCAGGGCTGTGTATGAGTTCGTACCTTGTTCTTTTTGGCTGCGTCGGGTCTTAGTTGCAGCATGCGGGATCTTCGTTGAGGCATGCGGGATCTTTCGTTGTGGCGTGTGGGCTCTTCATTGTGGTGCGCGGGCTTCTCTCTAGTTGTGGCATGTGGGTTTTCTCTTCTGTAGTTGTGGTGAGCAGGCTCCAGGGCGTGTGGGCTCTGTAGTTGTGGCGCATGGGTTCCAGAGTGCGTGGGCTCTGTAGTTGGCGGCACGCGGGCTCTAGTTGAGGCGCCCAAGCTCAGTAGTTGTGGCACACGGGCTTAGCTGCCCCGTGGCATGTGGGATCTTAGTTCCCTCACCAGGGATGGAACCTGCATCTCCTGCATTGTAAGGTGGATTCTTTACCACTGGACCACCACGGAAGTCCCCATACTTTGTTCTTTTTCATTGCTGCACCATATTCCATTGAATGAGTATACACCCATTAATTTTCCATTTGCCCGTCGATGGTCACATGGCCGGTGTCCAGCATCTGGCGATGGTGAATGAATCTGCTATGAACATTCATGTATGTGACTTTTGGTGGCAGAAGCTCCCATTCCCATTGAGAATAAACCCAAGAATGGAATTGCTGGGTCAGAGCAATTGACAGCAATTAGTAGATCAGTCTGTGAGAGTTCAAGCTCAGGGAATTTTGCACAAAACCCCTGACTTCTCTCTTGAAGAATCTATTCTGTCAATTCCGAGCCTGACTTCCCATGTAGTAGCTCTCAGCTGAAGCTGAGTAGTAGCAAGCGGCTGCCGGCTTAAGAGGGGGTGCATGTCCAGCTCCCCACAGCTGTCACCTTCCCTCCTCGCTGCCTCACACCTGCCCCATTTCTGGTTTTCTTCCCTTGACAGCATCTGGCATTGAGGCCCCTGTCCTGGGCTCATGCAAGTTCGGGAACCACCTTCCTCCTGCCCTACTGCAGCCTGGACCCTGCTGGCATTTTTCTTGGCAACATCCTCAGAACCTCCTCTCTGCCCAGACCACCAGGGTCTTCTATCTTCAGCTGGTGGACTCCTGCTGTCTGCTTACAGGTCACTTCCCCAGGGCAACCTTCTCTGAGCCCCCTGGCTGGGTAGCGCTTCCAGCTTGAACTCTCCCACAGCCCCTAACTGTCTTCCATCCCTCACATCGTGGATTCCTTACCAGTTCCCAGTCAAGCAGGACTGCATCTGTCTCCTTCGTTTGCCCACCACCCAACTCAATGCACAGTGAATACTGGCCATGGGGCATGGGGCATGAAGAAGAGAGAGGGAGAGCCCTCCTGCCTGGTTGCAGGAGGAAGCTGGGTTCCTAGGCAGAGCTTGACATGCACACATCACTCCTCAGAACCTCATTCCCCATTGCTGGCCCTAGGGGTCAAGGCCTGAGAAAGTACCCTCCTCGCCCGTCCCCCCCCACAGTCTATACCAGCAATGGCTGGCAAAATGCAGGGCCCCTTCCCTGGGATCCTTAATTTCTCACAGGCCAGGCCCACCCCCCAACTATCCCAGCCGCCCATGCACTGTCAAAATGTCCCCCAGTCACGTCCTTCACCTCCAGGACTCTCCCTGACTCCTCACCTGTCTTCCCTCCACCAACTGTGCTCTACGCCCTCGGTAGTCCCCCACCTCCACCCCCCACCCCCGCCCTCGGCCAGACGCCTCAGCTTTCCCTCCTCACCCCTCCTCTCTCCCAAGCACTCAGCCAGCCATCGCCTTCTGCTCCTTACCTGACTCCTCCAACCTCCCCATGGCTTTATTTTCTCCCCCACTTTCAGCAGCCCCCAAGTCGGACACGCTCAGCTCTCTCCTTTCACCCGCACTTCGTCCCCTCACCCCGGACTCCTCCCCCGGCCCTGCGCCCTTCACCCTCCTCCCCTGGCCCCTGGGACTTGCCTCCAGCGCACCTGGTGGAGAAGAGGCGGGGCCTCCTCACCTGGCGGCCACAGAGCAGCGGGGCAGCGGCCCCTAGCGGCCGGGGAGGGAAGCGCAGCCCAACTGGCCTCCCCTCCCAGTTGGTGGGAATGGACCACCATTGCTGCCTGCCTGCTGTAGGTCAGACAGGACGGGGGAGGCTTCCTGGACTCTTGCCTTCCGGGAGTGAGGATGGTGGAGTGTTTGCAGTTCTCAATAGCGTGATCGAGAGGTGACATTTGAGGGCTTTCCGGGCTTCCCTGGTAGCGCAGTGGTTGAGAATCTGCCTGCCAATGCAGGGGACACGGGTTCGAACCCTGGTCTAGGAGGATCCCACATGCCTCGGGGCAACTGGGCCCATGAGCCACAACTACTGAGCCTGCGCGTCTGGAGCCTATGCTCCGCAACAAGAGAGGCCGCGATAGTGAGAGGCCCGCGCACCGCGATGAAGCGTGGCCCCCGCTTGCCACAACTAGAGAAAGCCCTCGCACAGAAACGAAGACCCAACACAGCAAAAATAAATAAATTAATTCATAAACTCCTACCCCCAACCTCTTAAAAAAAAAAAAAGAGGTGACATTTGAGTAGTCCTGATGGGGGAGGGGGGCGCATGGAGGGAGGGCGTCCTGTTGGCTCTGACCCTATGCCTCAAATCTGACCACTTCTCCCCAGCATCCTGTTCCAGGCCTCCATCGCCCTCACCTGCATTGTCTGTGAAATCCATCTCCCCAGTCTCCCGGCTCCCTCTCAAATCCTCTCTATAATTTTGTTTTAATTGAGGTAAAATTCGCAAAACACAAAATTAACCACTAACCATCTTAAAGCGAACTATTCAGTAGCATTTAGTACATTCACAATGTTATAACGTTGTACAACCATCACCTCTATCTAGTTCCAAGGCATTTTCATCATCCCAAAAGGCAACTCTGTATCCAGTGGCAATAACTTGCCCTCCCCCCTCCCCCAGCCCCTTGCGATCGCCAATCTGCTTTCTGTCTCTATGGATTTGCTGGTTCTGGACATTTCATTTCAATGGAATCATACAATACATGACCTTTTAGGTCTGATTTTTTTTCACTCAGCATAATGTTTTCAAGGTTCATCCCCATTGTAGCATGTATCAGAACTTCATTCCTTTTTACGGGTGAATAATGATTATACAACATTTATTTATCTGATCAACCACTGATGAACATTTGGGTTGTTTCCATCTTCAAACTTCTGTGAATAGTGCTGCTGTGAACGCTGGTGTACAAGTATCTATTTGGGTACCTGTCTTCAATTCTTTTAGGTACTTACTTAAGAGTGGAACTGCCGGGTCATATGGTAATTCTATGTTGTATTTATTGATCCTATGATCTGTTACATGTTCAAATAAGACCATGCCATCCCCCTGATCATAGTCTTCCCTTAGCTCCTTCTGTCACTGAGAATCTAATCCAGACCCTCCCTACAGCCTCTCAGGCTGTGTCTGGTGGTCCCACCAAGCTGGCCCTCTTGCTCTTCAAATTGTCCCGTCTGTTCCAACCACAGGACCTTTGCACTTACTGTTTCCTCTTCTTGGAACACCCTTCCCCCAGATTGCACATGATGAGCTTTCCGCTTTCAGGTCTCAGCTCAAATGTCTCCACATGCACAACCCTCCCAGCCACCTTAGCCTAAATCATACTCACCCACATCCCATCTCACGATTCTTCACTGCTTTTTCCTTCATAGGATTGTTCACGTTCTGAAATTTTCTTCTTGTTACTAGTGAATCACCAGCCTCCCCAATAAAGTGCAAGCTCCAGGAGGACAGCGACTTTGTGTCTCTTATTCACCATCATACCCTCAGCTTCCAAAACAGGGCCTGGAACCAGTGTCAGGACCAGGGTGAGGCAAAAAAAGAGAAAGCATATTTTAATGCAATACTTAAAAAAAAATAAAAATTCATGCAAAAATTCATGAGGAACAAAATGTCAAAATCTTCAATAAGAAGATAGCACCAGTTTTCCCGACGTTCCCTTTCCCCTCAGGCTCCAATGTGGCTCCATACGGCACTCATATTGATCCTGCCTTTATTTATTCTTTTTTTGCGATACGTGGGCCTCTCACTGCTGTGGCCTCTCCTGCTGTTGTGGCCTCTCCCGCTGCGGAGCACAGGCTCCGGACGCGCAGGCTCAGCGGCCACAGCTCACAAGCCCAGCCGCTCCGCGGCATGTGGGATCTTCCCGGACCGGGGCACGAACCCGCGTCCCCTGCATCGGCAGGCGGACTCTCAACCACTGCGCCACCAGGGAAGGCCCTGCCTTTATTTTAAAAGTTGATTCTTTTGGTCAGTATGGATTTTTTACATGAATTTTGGGTTTCTTAACTATTGCATTGCAATACTATTTTTCTTGATCGCTGAGTTTTTTTGACATCCTCTTAAGTTTTGTGGCCCAGGAAGTGCCTCATTCGCCTCATCCCAGTGCTTGCCCTGTCTGGAGCTTAGTATTCGCTTCCTCCATCTATTGGTGTTTGAGGATGAATGGATGAGCCAGAGGGAGGCTGGGAGCCAGGCGACCACCAACACTTGAGTAGCAGGGCAGCGGCTCCAAGCGGGGTCCTGGGTCAGGCAGTCCTACTCAGAAGCTGACTTCAATTTTTTTAACTACTTGGGCAAGCCTCAGTTTTCCCTTCTGTAACATGGGGAGAAAGTAACTACCTCACGGGGAGATCATTAATAGTAAATGAGGGACTTCCCTGGAGGTCCAGTGGTTAAGACTCCATGCTTCCACTGCAGGGGGCACGGGTTTCCCTGGTCAGGGAACTAAGATCCTGCATGCGGTGCAGCAAAAAATAAAAAACAATAAAGATAACCATTAAAAAAAAAAAAAGACTAGTAGATTGTATGATATGTGAATTATACCTCAGTAAAGCTGTTTTAAAAAGCCAAAAAATAAAAACTAAATGAGACTCGGTCCACTTCTCAGCCAGCCTGGGTCTCTCCTCAGTCACCTCCTCAGACACCTCCACTTGAATATCTATTAAACCAAATGTAACTCCTGGATCTACCCTCCAAAACCACCCCTCCTTCGAGGGTCTCCGTCCTTCCAGGTGCTCAGGCCACAGGCTTTGACCTGCCTCTTTCCCTTGCATCCCACTTCCCGTATATCTGCTCCACCTTCAAAGTACACCCAGAATCCACCCGGTGCTCACCTCCTGTCACCTCCCTGCTCCTACCCCAGTATTGATCACCTGGACCAGTGCAGTCGCTTCCTCCCTGGTCCCCCAGCTTCTGTCCTTGACCCCCACACTCTGTTCCCCCACCAGGGCCAGAGGGCACCTGTGAACATCTAAGTCAGGGCACATCCCTCCTCTGCTCAGAATCTTCCATTGCTCCCAGCTGACTCCAAGCAAAAATCAGTTCTCCCCAAAGCACACTAGGCCGGCACGATCTGGCCCATTACCTCCCTACCCTCACCTCCTCCTCCTTTTGCCCTTACTCCCTCCCTCCAGCCACACAGGCTCTCTCATGGATCCTTGAACACTCAGCATGTTTCTGCCTCAGGACCTTTACATGGGCTGTTCCCTCTGCCTGGAACCCCCTTCCCCCAGATCTCCCCATGACTCCTCCCATCTCTTCAGGTCTTTACCCAAATACCACCTTCTCAGTGAGGTCTTCCCTGACCTCCTCTATCCAAAATTTCTGTCTTCCTTCCTTAATTTTCTTCCATAGCACTTATCATCATCTGACACCCTGTATCTTTTGTCTGATTTCTCATCTGTCTTCCTGATTGGAATGTCAGCCCCAAGAACAGAGAAGCTTGTCTCCCTTGTTCACTGCTGTGGCCCCAGCACCTAGGAGGTGCTCAATACATGCTTGTTTTTTTTGTTTTTTTGTGGGGTTTTTTTGTGGTACGCGGGCCTCTCACTGTTGTGGCCCCTCCCGTTGCGGAGCACAGGCTCCGGAGGTGCAGGCTCAGCGGCTGTGGCTCACGGGCCCAGCCGCTCCGCAGCGTGTGGGATCCTCCCGGACTGGGGCACGAACCTGTGTCCCCTGCATCGCCAGGCGGACTCTCAACCACTGTGCCACCAGGGAAGCCCAATACATGCTTGTTGACTGAATGCATACCTCCCCCCACACCCAAACACAGCAGTTGGAATTAATCCCCGCCCACGCAATATCCCCCCAGCTCAATTCTGAGACCACTTTACCTGGCTTTTCATTTGAGTGAAGGCATAGGACAGAACGGGGCTCAGTCACTGCGCAAGATGGGGGTACAGGGAGCTTCCAGGAGAGCCAGGGGCACACAGAACCCCACCCATCCACCCCTCAAGGCTTGGACAGATTCACCATCCACTACCCTAGCCCCCTGCTCACTTTCCAGAGCTGCTTCCATCGTGCTTTCTGCAGCTGCCTTACCCACGGGAGGGGGATGCACCCTGAGAGGGCCTCCAGTCCTGCTGCCAGGCCACTAGGGCATTCTCAGCACCTAGCACCCGGCCACACTGAAGGCTGTCAGGGGTCCTCTGTGTTTGAAGAATAAATGGAAGGAATGAATACATGAACCGAATGATGAGGAGACCCTCAGGGTTGTACATCCTGTGCCGAGCGGGCTCTAGGAAAAGCCGGGCTGGGGACGCCTGCTGGGCAGTGGAGGTCTGAGCGTTGTTCCTGAATCCAGGAACGAACGTGTTTCATCCCCAACCCCAAGCCCCGCTCCCCCCTCGCACGTGTTCTGGGTCTGCGCCCCTCACCCACCCCCCAGCCCTGCCACACACCGGACCTAAGGAACCCAAGGTAGGACACCCATGACTGAGGGCGCCAGGCCTGAGACAGAGGACACAGAGCACTGGGGACAGGGGAGGGTGGAGGAGCGCAGCGCCCAGGACGGTCAGCATAAGAGCCTGAAGCAGTGGGCACATCACACATGGAGGGCACAGGGCGAGGGCAGAGGGCACAGGTGAAAAGAGCCACCCACGTCTGAGTACAGGGTGCCCCAGGTGCTAGGTGCGCAGAATGTAGGGTCTCCAAGACGCCGGGGGATCGCTACATGGCGTGTCCTAGGCGTGGGGCAACCTGGGTGCGGGGGTTTGCTGGCACAGGGTGCAGAGAAGAGTGGGACGTCCAGGCTCAGGATGCACAGGACGTTGGGTATCCAAGGCGCGGGTCACGCTGGGCGTGGGAATCCCGAGGCACAAGGTAGGATGCCCGAAGCGAGGAGCGCCCTGGTAGTACGGAGTAGGGCGTCCTGGGCGCGGGGACGGACACGCGCAGTGCTGGGCACTCAGAGCCCGGGCGAGACTGCGCGCGCGCGCGCGGACGCGTTAGTTTCCGGAGCCGGGCTGCTGGCGCGGCCTCCACTGCGACTGCGCAGCCCAGGGTCTTGGGAGAGAAGAGGCGCTGGGGCTGTTTCGCGCCCCCAGCCTCTACTTATCCTTCGCTTCGTGAGCCCCTCGCCCGTGAGGCCAGAAAACCGAGATGGAATGGAGGCTAGTGAACTGATCCCGGCCACGACCAGGGGTGCTCCGCTGACCACGGGCTTTGGGAGAAATAGGAGGGGCTGGGAGGGCGTCCTGGCCAGGATTTTTCCAAACTGAGCCGGGGGTTTCTTAAAGCATGTCACTCCTTACCCTGATATAAGTTAAAGACACTGCCTCTCGCAGCCACTGAAGAATGCAAGTTAGAGCCATCTCCCAGGCACGCTCATAGGTTCCCAGGGTTGCTCCACAGAGGGAGGTGGGTGGACTGCTTAGGACCGGAGGGTGGAGTGGTGGGAGGAGGCTTGGAGCCAGAGGGCTCTGGAGATGCTCAGCTTTCCCTGAGATGCACGTTCTTCCCCCTTTCAGTCCTGCTGGGTTTATAGAAAGCTGACTGTGTGGATGTGGGGGGAGGGTTCCTGGTTGCCCCCTGTGGCACCGCCCCCTCTCCCCAGCACCCCAAAGCCTTCCGTGGGTCCTACCAGGTGCTGTCGAGATGCCTTCAAGTGGGAAATTGATGTGTGGAGACGTGGAACCTCCCCCATCCTCCCATCCTGGTATTGCACCAACCACAGATGGTTGGTGCAACCTTTCCGCAGCCACCAACCTCAACTTCATACGTATTTGGTCCCTCAGATCCAGCTGATGGGCCGGGTCACCCAGATTTAAGGCCCAAAGTCTGCAGCCAGGGAACCCTGGGTGTGAAGGAGGAACAAAGGTAGCCCACCTACTCTGTCCACCCCTGAAGTTTGGGGGCTGGATTTGGCCCAGGTTCCAGGCTGTAAGAATCCCTGCCCTGAAACGATGGCTGCCCACAGCAGGGGGCGGAGCGTGGTGGGCGCCTTAGAGGTAGCCCCTGGTTACCCAGCCAGCCTGGAAGTCTGGAGTCTCTGCCTTTCCCTAAATCCAGCCACAGCCACCAGGACAGGCTTCTGGGAAGGGATTCTTAGAGGACAGGTTCATTCACTTGCAGATGTTCCCTTCAGGCTTTCTTAGATATTCACAGTTCCCATCCTAGCCTGCCCCAAGTTTTGTGTATTTGCCACGCTGCCACCTGCCCCGCTGCTACTTCCACACTCTTTCCCAATTCCTCACCCATTCTGCAGAGCCAAGTTGGGGTGATAACGCATTCTCTTCCCTGGAGGTAGAGGCAAGGGTTTGCCCCCTCCCCATCCTCAGCCAGTCCCCTTCCTCTATAATCCAGATCGGGACTTGTCTGCCCTACTCCCCCCACTGTTGCCCGCTCTGTGTCTGCCAAGATTCAGCCCGGACCTTGTATGAACTGGCCGGTTTACTATTTAGGCCTCCCTTGGATGGACTCCCTTCCCCGAGCATCCAAGCCAGGGATTTGCTCCTCCCCACCCATCAGTCTTCGCGTTGCACCCATCTTTCATAAAACGCCAGGCTTCCAGGTTCGCTCTCCCGAGATCCTCACCGGATCTTACCTCTCAGGACCTTCCCGTACCCGCCCCCCTCAAGGATCCTTGCCACCCCCCTCCAGTTTTTCCTCAGCCCCCACCTTGCACTGAGCTGTCTATTCTGCCCAAGTGCCTATTTTTGGCCCGGGACCCGGTTTTATAGTCCCCACTGTGGGTCTTGGCAGTCACAGCTCTGGCTCCGGGGATCTAAGCCAAGTCGGACTGTCTTCCCCACCCCGGGGTGGGGGAGCGGTGCAGGGCTCCCTTCGGTAGCCTCAGCCTGAAACCTGCCCCTCGCCTCACTCGGCCAGATGCCTAGGAACACGCTGGTTCCTTGCCCTACTTCTTCAAGTCCACCGGCTGCAGTGCAGTTGCTAGGCTGTGGAAATCCGTACCGAGTTTTTGCTCTTGCCGAGAACCTAAAATTCAATTTTTTTTCTCCCTTCCCCCGACCCCCTCCCAAAGCGAGACGTTTGAGGTGTTTATATAGATACTAACCTCCCCCTAACACCACCCCCCCTCCCCGCTCCTCCGGCCCGGTCAGCTCCAAGCCCTTGTCCAGTTGCCAGGGATCTTTTGCTGGGGGTCTTGTCCCATCCCGCATATTCCAGTCCTGGCTTTGCGGCCCTCCCTCGCCTTTCATTGTAGGTCTGGTCTCCCAGGGTAGCGGCCTCCTCATTGCATTCCCTCCGCATCACCCCTGGATTGTGAAACCGCTTTTACCTGCCCGCTTCGGTGCAGCCAGCGCTCCGGATCCTTTCGTGTTCGAGTCCATCCCTCCTTTTGCCCCTCCTTCTTGCACGTAGCTGCCAGGAAGACGGCCCACGCGCCTCAGCCGCTAAGCAGCCCCCTCCTGGAGCCCCCTGCGAGCCCAGGTCTGGGAACTCTAGGCCAGGTCTTGCTTGTTCCCACTGCATTAGGCATGACGCATTACTCCGTCTCCCGAGGAAGAATCCGGCCCGAAATTTGCGTGCCCCGGGTGCATTTGGCCCTGTCGCAGCTCCCTTCGTTCCTCCCATCTCTATCTAATCCAACCCGGGTTTTGCATACCCCTTCCAGATCTCTCCCATTTCTCCCCTCACCGGGCTCGGCGCCTTTCCGTTACTTCGCTACGGGCAAAATCCGCTCCGGGTCTTCCTTGAGCTTGTCTCCCCTCCCCCACTTCCCGTTCCAACGCCGGGATCCAGCTCGTCTCCTTCCCTCTCCCCGTTTTTCCAGAGGGGCTTGAGGGGGTGAAGGGGAGTAAAATCCATCCCGGGTTTTCGGGCCGGCCCCCGGTGCGCTCGGGCAGGTTGCTGCGGCCGGTCCTGGGCGGCGGCTCCGCGCCGCGTTTTATGCGCGCCCGCGCCCCCCTCCTGGAGCTGGTGCGCCGGAGAGAGGGGTGAGCAGGCGGCTTGTCATTGCTGGTGCCCGGCGCCGGCTCTGTCCGCGCGTCCTGCGGTGCCCACGGGCCCGGCTGGGCGCCCCCCCTTCAGCCACCCCGGGGGCGCGACACCGCCTCGCCTGCCTACAGCCGCGCCCCCCCTCAAGCTCCGCGGCGCCCGCCCCCTATCCGAGCCCCCTGCGGCCACTGCGGGGAGCCCGAGCCGTCGGCGCGGGAGCTGTAGTCGCTGCGGCGCCCCCGCCCCGCCGTCTGCCGAGAAGGCCCCGGCGGATGGGGCCCCGCGGGCCCCGGAGCGGCGCCGCCGGGCGGCGGGGGGCTGCAGGGGCGCCCCAGCTGCCCCGTTAACCCCTCGGCTGCCACCGTCGGAGGGGGCTGGGAAGTCGCCTGGGCGCACACGTGCAGCCTCCGTCGGGGCCGCGGAGCTGCGGGGGAGATGCGGGCAGCTGCTAGCGCCTCTTCGGGGGGCTCCGCCTCGCCCCAGCCCCCGGAGCTTTGACACCGCCCCCGCTCCGCCGCCTCCCTCCTTGGGAGGGGCGCGGACCCGGTCGCCCCCAGCCCCGAGTCTCCGCTGCCGCGAGGGGGCCGCCTTTGGAACTGTGTAATCCGCTTTTTTTTTTTTAATTTTAATTTTTGTTTGGTGGCGGTGGTGCTGGGCCCCGCCAACCCTCGCCCGTTTAACCCCCGCCCCGGTTCCGGGAGATGTGCCGGGCGGGGGGCCTGGGTTCGCGGAGCCGCAGGAGAGACGCGCAAAGCCGACCCCGGAGCGGCGCTGGACAGGTGAGTGTCTGCGGGCCCAGGGCGAGGGGGACGCCGTACCTGGGCCAGGTGTGTGGGCCGAGGTAGGGAGGGTGGGAGCCGGGGCCTGTGCTAGCCGGGAAGGGGGAGGGGATGCTGGAGCCGCGGGTCACCGCACAGGAGCGCGAGGAGAACCGAGGGCGGCCTGCACCTCACCCGCACCGGCCAGGGGACCGGGAGGGGCAGCCCCCATGGAGTGTCGGGGGTGCGGATGCGCGGCCGCGGGGTGCCCGGTGGGGGGAGGGGACCGCGAGTGTGCCCGCGCGTGGCTGCGTGTGCCCGCGCGCGCGCCAGCCTTTGTGGGGAAGCGGCGCGGCGGTGCCTGCGTGTCCCCGGTGCGTGTGCGCGCGGGTGCTTGGCGCCCTGTTTGTGTAGGTGTTTGGGTGTGAGCGGAGAGGGTGCGTGTGCGCGCCGCGCGCGGGCCCCGGCCCCCAGAGGAGCCGCGTTGGGGGCTGGCACCGCAGGATGCCGGGCTGGGGGTTGTTTTTCTCTGGGAGGCAGAGGCGCGGGGGATGGGGAGGGGTCTGTCTGGGTGTCTGGCCGGCTGTAGCCACCGAGAGCATCTTCCCTCCGCGGTACCCGGTTAAGCGTGGGAAGCTGTTGGGTTTAATCCACCCGGATTCGGGCTTTGAGAGCAAGACCTCCCTCTCTCCCAGGTGTTCACTGGGTAAAGCCTGGGGGTTTCAACTGTCATCTTTCCATCTGAGGGTCCTGTGACCGGAGTCCGTGCAGAAGAGGGTGGGCAGCGCTGTGTGTGCTCCAGCCCTGGCCAAAAAGTGGCCCCACAGGCATTTCTCCAGTGCACCTCTGGCACCCATCTGAAGACAGCCAGCCCCCTGCTTGCACACAGCCCGCACGCACATCCCTGTCCCTAGTCTCCCAGTCTCAGTCAGCACCCAGCCCCATCCCTACCCAGCACCTCACTGTACCTTCCCCCGCAGTCCACTCCTCCCTCCCCCACCTCTCCCCCCCACAGTCATGGCAGCTGCGTGGGTGTCCCTCCGTCCCAGCCTTGAGAACAGGGCCCCCTTTCCTCCCGGCTTCTGCAGGACCCAAGGCCTGGGTTCCGCTGCCCACCTCCAAACATGTGGTGTGCAGGGGGAAGCAGGGGGAGGGGCTCAAAATGGCTACCAAGATGGCTGGTTGTCTCTCCGCCTCTTTCTCTTTCTCTCCCTCTCTCTGCTTGCCCTGTTCTCTTAGCTGCTTCAGGAGTCATCGAGGAGACGGGGTTGGAGTGTGAGGATAGGTGTGGGATACTACGCTTGAGAGTGGCTATCTGCTCTGGGCCTGTGGATCTCAATCCTCCTTGGGGAGAGGCCGTTGATCTCTGCTCCCCTCTCCAGCACCCAAGGACCGGCATAAGCCTGTAACCTGACCCCAGTCCCAACTCCTTCACCCTGGCTAGCAGCCTGGGGGGCTCCCTGCCCTCCACGTGGTCTCCTAGGCCTGATGCCCTGAATCGGTCATCGGGGTGTCAGGGTGCCCCACGGAGGGTCCCCGTCTCTCATCCTCTCCATCTGCTCCATGGCCAGGGGCTCAGGACTCCGGGTCGGCCTGGGTCAGGCCCCAGCTCTGGGGGCAGGTGACTTCTCCTTCCTCCCCACTCCCCTCCCGCTAATGCCAAATGTATTGCTTAAAAGTAGGATGAAAACAGGGAGACTAAGAGAAGGAATACACCTTTCATTGTCATGTAGAGAAAGTTATCCGTGATCTTCCTAACTAGCAATTTGCCTGCCATGCTGTTCAGAACTGACTTGCCCATTAATTACAGAGATGAAAAAATCATCTGGAAAGCAGAAAAGGGAACCAATTCGATCCCTGGCTGGCAACAGTGGCCCCCACGCACCGAGCACATACGTGTGTGCTCACATGTGAGTGCCCGGCCCCTCTGCTGGCATTGCCACCTTCTTCTTCCTCATTGGCCTCCCACGGGGCCTTAGCTCACCCCATGCGTGTTACTCCTGCTCTCCAGTGCCCTACCAGGCCCTCCCTCACTCCAGGGGGTGCCCATCCCAACATCCACTCGTGGGGAGCTGGCCTAAGGCAGGATCATCCGTGCTATGTCTGCCCTTGGACGTGGAGACGATGCCCGGGGTTGGGGGAGGGCAGGTAGCTGGGGACCAGCGCATCTGGGCTGTGGGGCCTGCAGGGAGGAGGTGGAACGCAGGAGACTGGAAGCCTGGTTTCTATTCTCAGCCTGCCCTGGGGAGCCTCTTCTCCTGGGGGGGCCCAAGGAGGACCCTGCCGGCCAGTGGGGGAGGGGCCAGCGGGCGCCCTGGCCGCTCTGGAGTCTGTTCGCATCAAGCGATCTGGTCCCGGCCTGGGGTCCACCTGCATGTGCGGGGCTGCCTGCTGCCTGCGCCTGGCATCTGCGTCCTCCCTGGGTGCCCAGGCTGGCAGGAGAGAGTGTGGCGCTTCAGCCCCAGCCTGGGCATCTGGGGGTGGGGGTGCCGATCCCAGGAGGCTGTGCTGCTTGGCCCCAGAATGGGTGCCCGTGATGGAGAACAGGAGGAGAGGGATCCCCGATGTCCCCACCCTCTGGCCACGGGGAGCTGAAGTTTTCAGTCTCTGCCCCCTCCTACCTCTCCAGCCAGACGTGTGGCCAAGGACACACAGGAGGCTCTGGTTTCTGTGTGGGCTCCTCTCGAGGATTCAATTTCCAGACGCCAGACATTTCCCCTCCTCCAGACCCTCCAGGGAGGTGGGGGGGATGCTCTGAGATGGGGGTTCCCTGGGTCCGGAGCTGGACCTGACCGCACCGGCACGCCTCCCAGCTCTCGCCTCGGCCACCCTGATGAAACAGAAAGTGGGGTCCCAGGCGGGAGGGGGCCGCTGAACAGAGGTCTGGAAGTGGCTCCCACTGCCCCTGGAATCCAGTCCTCTGTTAACACATCTGTCCGCACCTGTGTGTACCCGTTCTGTGTGATTGGGATGGTGACCTGGACGAGCCTGTGTGCAGCCGGCCACGTGTCCGACAGGCTGGTCCTGTGTTCGTAAGGGTCTCCTCTGTACTCGTGTTTGTGAGTTTTGCAGAGGGGCTGGCAGTGTGTGTGTGCGTGTGCGTGCGTGTGTGTGTGTTTCCGTGTGTGAGCAGCTCTCTGCATCTTGTGGGCCCCTGCAGGCATGCTCCCAGGTGTATGTATGTAGGGCTCCTTGGAGCGAGGCTGGGTGCACCTTTTCATGAAATCTGTGGGTATTTGCCAAGTGTCTTTTCACTAGGCGCTGTGCTGGGGACGCCATGGGGACAGTGCCCCAGTCCTGTCCTCAGGGAGCACACAGTCCGGTGACAAAAGCAATTTCAGTCAAGGGGCTCCTGTTGTAGCAGTGGGGGAGAAGGCTTGTGTCTCCCCATCCAGAAGGGCCAGAGTCCCAGCTGGGGAGAGGCAGCCCTTGACTCGGAAAACAGCAGCCCCTGCGTCTTGGCACCACAGCACATCCCAATCCCGTGGGGTGTCCTGTGGTCCAAACCTGCATGACCTTCCCTGTCACCTCTTCCCCCTCACCCGCTCTCTCCTCACCGCTCCTCAACGCAGTCCTACCCCAGGACCTTTGCACTGGCCGCTCCTTCACTTGGACCCCTCAGCCAGACATCTGCAAAGACTTTGTTCCCTCACCCGCTTCAGATGTCACCTCCTCAGTAACCTTTACCCATGCAACCTGTTTAAAATTGCAGCCTCCCATCCGCCTCCTGACTTTCCGTCGCGCGGATGGCTTTTCGCACACTCTGTGATTTCCTGATATATTGTGCCTGTTTATCGTCTGTCTCCCCGACCAGGATCCAAGTGCTCAGGGAATTTGTTACTTGGTTTGCTTTCGGATGTCAGGTGCCTAGACTTATGCCTGGCCCACAGTAGGTGCTCGAGAACTCTTAGCTGAGTAAGTGGGAGGGGGCCTCTCAAAGGACTGGAGACCCCCAGGGGACTCCCCCCAGGCTTTGCACAGGGAGGGCTCCCCATCGACCCCAGTCCCTTTGGGGGATCCAGGGCTACCCACCAGGGCCCAGACCAGGCCAGCTCTGCACCTGTCCCGTGAAGACACCTGTGCGGCCTCTCCCTGAGGTGGCCTCATGGGTGCTCCTGTGTGGGAGGGTATCAGTGTGGGCAGGCGGCTCCCCTGCAGGGCTGCGTGCATATAGGGTTTAGAGCCTGGAGGGTAATGTGGGGCCCCCCTGCCCTTGCCAGGGGTAGGAGTGCCATGGTCAGGGACTGAGCAACCCCTCCTTTGTGGGAACACTAACCCAGGCTCTCTCTCACGCCCCACCCTTGTTTCAGTGGTCTGTCCCGGCGCTGCGGAATTAGCCAAGTAGAAGCCCCCCGCCACCCTCCCCCCAACTCCAAAATTTGGGGAAGATAAAAATTGCAATAATTGATGTCCAAGCTAAAAATAGCCTTGCCCACCCCCCCAAAGCTAAAAATAGCCAGGGCCTCTCCCTCAGAGGCTAAAAATACCCGGTGGGCCAGGCAGCCAGGTGGTTACTCCTGTCCAGGATAGGGGAGGTGGTGCAGACAGGTGAGGGACCCCGGGCAGGGTCTCCCAGCTGTGGAGTTCCTGACGTTGGGGCTGTGTCATTCTTGGCAGGGGGAGTGACCTGTGCCTCATAGGACTTTTTAGCATCCCTAGCCTCAACCCTCTAGATACCAGGAGCATCCCCCCCGCCCCCCACCCCCGCCAGTTGTGACACCTAAAAACGTCTCCAGACATTGCCAAACAGCCTGGGAGGAGGAGCAAAATTGTGCGCCCTCCCAGGTGAGTAGCACTGCTCTAGATCGGGGTCGGCAGAGTCCCCCTGTGAAGACCCAGACAGCAAGTGCTGGAGACTTTGGCGGGCTTACCAGTCTTCTTCTCCCTCTTCTTCTTAACCCTTTGAAAGTGGCAAAACCATTTTTAGCCCGTTGGCTGTGGGCAGTGTCCAGGCCATAGGTACCCAACCCCCACCCTGGAGCACCACCGCCCTCCCGCCCCATTGCCCCTGGTGGTGGAGGTCAGGGCATCCTTGGATATACCCTCATCAGCAGAGGGACAGCCCCACTGGGGGCAAGTCTGGTGCTGTCTGTCCCTTTCACCTCCCTGCCTCACCTCCTCCCACTCCCCTGCGCTCGCTCCCTCACTGGTTCTCAAACATGGCAGGCCCCGGCCAGCCCCAGGGCCTTTGCACGAGTCTTCTCCTCCCTGGGCACCTCTGTGGCTCCTCCCTCAGCTTCCCAGAGCTTTGCTGACATGCCCAGCCTTTCCCCATCACCGTGTTTAAGATTGCATGACACCCACACACACACGTACACACAACACTAGTACATCACGGGATTGATCTCTTTAGTGTTTGTTCTTTGTGTCTGGCTCGTGCATGGTTGTCTCTCCAGCACCTAGATCAGCTCCTGGTACACGGTACATGCTCTAGAAGAGACGCGTAGGATTGCTGGGTAGCACTTCTAAGCTCCATAACCACTGTTGTGAGACTTTCAACCCGTTTCCCTGGGGAAGAGACAATGCAGAGGAGGGAGGTGGGGGGCTCGTCACACAGCCTAAAGTGGGCACAGCTGGGATTTGAACCTAGGGCCCTGAGACCCAGGGCCTCTTCGCTCTTGCCCTGCGGAGCACCGTCTCCCCATCCCTCTGGTCTCTGCCCTTTCGCTGCTAGCCTGGTGGTAGCAGAGGGCCCCAGAGCCTTCTTCCATGCGCTCTGCCTCAGGCCCTGGCTCCCGTGGGAGCCAGCACTGCTCTGCATGCCTGGAGTGAGTGCGAGACTTGTGGCCAGTCAGGGAACACCTTGGGGTGGAAATGGACCACAGGCCACCATGGTACCAACCCACTGTGGTGAGGAGCGTCAGAGAGGTGCCCGGTTGGCCTGCAAGTCAGGGAGAGCTTCCTGGTGGAGGGGGCTTCCCAGCTAAGATCTGGAGGGGAAAGAGGGATAAAGTGGACGAGAGGGAGAGTTTGTGAGAGGGAGGAACCTGCCCTGAGGTCAGAAAGAAGGGGGTGGCCTCCGGGGGGGGGGGGTGGGAAGGAAAGACATTTCCTGGCCAGGTGGGGAGAGAGAATGCCGGTCTTGGGGGCCGAAGGACTGTTTGTGGGTTTGCGTTTCTACCTGTCCACGGGGCTGGGGAGGCCTGTGAAGGGGTCAAGGCCCATGAGACATGGTTGGAATGTTCAGCATGCGCTCCCTCTGGCTTGCTTTGTAGGAGAGAACTGCAGAGGGCGGGTGGGTGGGGCAGGGGTGGGTAGTGGAGAAGCCAGTGTGGGTAGGAGACCGCCACAGCTGTCAAGGTGAAGGCCCAGGTGGAGGCCTCGAGACATTAGAGATGGACCCGTGTGGGGCTTTCGAGACAGAGTTGACATGATTTAGTAGATGATAGATTGGAAGGGGAGGGGGAGGGGGAAACTGCAGGTTTCTGGTTCTGACAGCAGTGTGGACCTGGAGAAACAAAGAGGGAGGGGGTGGGAAGCACCCTCTGCTCTCAGCAACACCCCTCCTCACATACACAGTCTGATCTCCCCTTGCCAGCAGGAGTCTGTGAGTACCCGAGTCAGGGCACGTTTTGTCCCCACTCAGAACCTCCACGGCTCCCACCTCACTCCCACAGGCCCTGCTCGCTCTGCCCTGTAAACCCACCCTCACCTCTTCCCTCTCTCCCCTCACTCACTGGGCCAAAGCCACACTTCAGCACGTTCCTACCACAGGACCTTTGCATATGCTGTTCCCACTGCCTGGATACTCTTTCTCCAGTACTAGATGGCTCCCCTCCTTGAGACCTTTGCTAAAATGTTACCTTCTTGGCCAGGTGTTCCCTGACCACCCCATCTACATTTGCACCCACGCATACCCCCTCCACTCTCTCTCTCCCCTACAAGCCTATTTTCCTCCAAAGCACTTGTGACCAGGTGGGAGCTAGGTAACTATCCACTGAATGGACAACCTCTTCTATGGATCTGTTTTGTCTTTGTTCATTAAACAAATTAACAAGAACCCTCTCCTTGCCCGGGGCTGGGCATGCAGCAGAAAGCCAGGCCAACCCACGATGGAACTTTCCCTGGTGGGATAGACTTCCATCTGCAGAGCCCAAGTCCAATTAGGGGAGTAAAATGTGGAGCCCCAGTGTGCCGCTAGTGTGGTTACAGGAGGGACCAACACAGTCCTGGCAGGCAGAGCCTTTTGGACGAAGAAGGGACAGAGGGCAGGAGTCCTCTGGGTATGTGAGAGAGAGATGTGGAGAGTGAGGATAGGCCAGAGCAGAGAAGGTGATGAGAAGGTAGCAGGAGACCAGGGCCTGAAATGCCATGTTGAGGCCTCTGAGGCAATAGGGAGCCATGGAGGACTGTAGGCAGGGAGGGATGTGATTGGGTTTTCATTTTGCAAAGATCACGCTGGCTGCAGGGTAGAGATTGGAAGTGGTGGGAGTAGCAGATAGACGGGGGAGACCGGGGAGGAGGCATCCAGGGAGAAGGGGAGGTTTTGAATGGTCCCACCCCCTGCAGTCCAGCGCCACTTGGCAGCTAGAGTGACCTTTTAAAATTTACAAGACGGACAAACCCCACCCTGTGGCCCCGGCATCTAGTGGGAGAGAGATAATAAGCAAATAAGTAAAACGCGTGGCTGGCATGCTAGCGATGAGGGCCACGTAGAAATAAAGCCAGAGCAGGATGCAAGAGTGCTGGGGCCAGCAGGGCCTCCCAGAGCCAGCAGCGTTTGCCTAAAGACCTGAAGGAGGCAAGGGAGAAGCTCTGCGGCTATCTGGGGAGGAGGGACCGGCCAGTGCAAAGGCCCTGAGAGGGGACTGTGCCTGGTGTTAGTGAGCGAGGGGGAAAGTGTAAAGAGGTGAGGGTAGGGAGGGGACAGGGCAGAGTGTGCAGGGCCTTGTGGGCCGACGAAGGGCTTTGGCTTTTGCTCTGAGTGAGGTGGGAGCCTTGGAAGGTTCTGAGCAGAGGAGGGATGTGCCCAGACTCGGGGTGCTCACGGCCGCCCTCTGGTGGCTGTATGTGGAACAGACTGGGCAGCAAGGGTGGAGAGCTGGGAGACAGGGGAGGAGCCGACAGGGCTGGACCAGGGAGGGGACCAAGGAGTCAGGAGAAAGTGAGCAGATTCTGAAGAAGGAGACGCAGGAGCTGCTGTAGGGATGAGAGGAGAAGAGGGGTCCAGGATATCTGTATGGTTCTTGAGCGCCTGGGAGGACTGGGCTGCCCTCTGCTGAGATATGGGTAGATGAGGGGGTGGAGCTGAGGGTTTGGTGGGGACCCTGCCCTCCCTGAGCCCACAGCCTCCTTCCTGAAGGAGGTTATGTGATGGATACTCTCTGGGCACTTGCTCCATCTCTTGAGGGAAGTCTGTTAGTCCCAGAGTAGGGATGGGGAAATGGGCTCAGAGAGGCCAAGAGCCTGGCCCGAGATCACACAGCAGATTGACACCCAGGAGCCAAGTCCTTGGACCTATCCCAGGGCGTGCTGGTTACCCACTCTGCCATGCCCGAGGGTTTCCTGGAGGAGGTGGGCCTGTGGAGCTGGGCTCTCGGGCTGCTGGGTTTGGGGAAGACTCAAGGCTGCTTGGGACGGAGCAAGAGGTAGGAAGCTTGTGTTGAGGGGCCCGGAACATTCAGACTCCCACCCACTCAAGCACTGAGGGTTGCCATGGCAACCTCACTCGAGGGCAAGCTAGCAGTGCCTCCCCTCCTCCAGCAGCTGGTTCTTCTCCTATCACCCACCCTCCCCTGCCCCATGCCAGGGCACCTGAGGACAGAGCCTGGGCCGTGTCACCCGGCCCTGGGACCCCACTGCACCCGCCCCTTGACTCGAAACTGATGTGGGGCTCAGGCAAACCCGGAGGCAGGTGTGGGACCCGTGGGCGGCCCACGTGACCTGGGGGTCCGACACACCTGGGGCTCAGAGGGTGGTGGGCCCTGTTTCCCATGGGTTAAATTGGGGCCACTCAAGCCCTCTGAGGCTCGAGGTGGGGACAGACACAGGTGGGGGCTCACCTGACCCCTGTGGGCGTGTCCACTTCTGAGGATGCTTACACAGATGCAGTGGGGGCCCAGAGGAGAGAGCTTTCGAGGGCCCCCAGGTCTCCCGAGCTCCCCATGCTCAGCCTGGGGTTCAAAGGCCCCTTGCCAGTCAGGTGCCCCTGGGATCTCACTTTCCTCTTGTGTAAAATGTGGGTATACACTCCCCACCCCCTTACTAAGTTCTTCTGAGCATTAAAGGAGATACAGGCATGCAGTGCTCAGAACGGGGCACAGAGGTGTCAGCCGCTGCCCCTGGCATGGTGGGTGGTTCTGGCAAACTGGAGATCCCAGCTGGATCCCCACACCCTGTAGTTGAAAGGCTCCCCTGAAGTTGTGTGGTTCAGGGCCCTGCCCCCATCTCTGCCTCAACTCCCCCGCCACGTGCCCTGACACCCTGTGCGGGTTTGCTAGGGCTGCTGTGACAACATAGCCCAGACTGGGCTCTGACAACAGAAATGTATTATCTCCCAGTTCTAGAGGCCCAGAGCCTAAGATCAAAGTGTCAGCAGGGTTGGTTCCTTCCTCTTCCCTGGCTTCCGGTGGTTTGCCAGCAATCCCTGGCTTGTAGACGCATCACCCCGATCTCTGCTTCCGTCTTCACGTGGCGTTCTCCTTGGTGGTTGGGGGGGGTGTCCAAATATCCCCTTTTTATAAGGACACCAGTCTGACTGAATTAGGGTCCACCCTAATGACCTCATTCATTTTAACTTGACTACCTCTTTATCTCCAAAGAAGATCCCATTCTGAGGTGCTGGGGGATAGGATGCCAGTGTATCTTTTTAGGGGGGGGGGACACAATTCCATTCATCCCAAGGCCTCCGGGGTAGTCAGGCCTGGGCCTCCCAGGTGGCTCCCACCTCTCCACGTCTGACCTCACCTCCTCGCTTAGGTGAGCACCAGGCAGCAGGTAAAACTCCCCAGGGCCGAGTGGGCATGCACAGGCCAGGACGAGAGGGAACAGAAGCTGCAGTGCCCAGTTCCCCCTACTGCAGCCCCGAGGTGCAGACAGTTCTGGGGGTGCCTGGGGCTTTCTGGAGGAGCTGCTCCAGGGAAGGGGCTTCAGGGAGCAGCAGGCAGCCCATGGGGAACACTTTCTGTGCCCCTGAGGCAATGGTGCCCAGCCTGTGTGGGCCAGGCTTGGGCCCCAGGTCACAGGGCAGACGCCCCGTCCAGCTGCCCCCACCACCATCCTTGTGTTCATCTGGTCAATATTTGTTTGAGGACCTACTGCACGTCTAGGCACCAAGGGACGGCCTCGGGAGCTTCCATTCTCCGGGGGCTACAAAGGAAATCCACGAGCGGACAAGTCAGATCACACAGCAGTGACGTGATTGGTGGGGATGGTGGTGACAGTTCGGCCCAGGACACTCTGTACTCGCTATGCACCAGGCATGGCCCTGTGTGTTTCGCGGGTATGAATTCATCTTGTCGTGCAGCTACCCTATGAGGTAGCCCCATTTTACCGAGAGGAAGATGGAGACATGGGAGGTTATGGGATGGCGGGGACGGGACAAACGGGCACCGAACGCAAGGTGCTCTGGTGTGGGGTGGCTGAGGCCCACTCACATCTCTGAGGAGGGGACATGAGCTGAGATCGAAGGGGCACAGGCCAAAACTGCATGGTGGGAAGCAACATGGCTGGAGCAGTGGGAAAGGGGCAAGAGCCGGGTGTGCGTGACCTCCTGGGCTGTGGAGTGGGAACCTCGGCAGGGATTTAAGCCGGGGAGCAATGTGTCGAGATTTTTTTTTTTTTTTTTTTCGGCCGTGCCGAGCAGCTCGTGGGATCTTAGTTCCTCGAACCTGGGCCCTCGGCAGTGAAAGCACCGAGTCCTAACCACTGGACCACCAGGGAATTCCCGGCGTCTTTAAAAAGTCCCTCTGGGGCTTCCCTGGCGGTGCAGTGGTTGAGAGTCCGCCTGCCGATGCAGGGGACACGGGTTCGTGTTCCGGTCCGGGAAGATCCCACATGCTGCGGAGCGGCTGCGCCCGTGAGCCATGGCCGCTGAGCCTGCGCGTCCGGAGCCTGTTCTCCACAACGGGAGAGGCCACAACAGTGAGAGGCCCGCGTACCGCAAAAAAAAAAAAAGTCCCTCTGTGGAAACAACCTAAGTGTCCATCAGTGATGAATGGATAGGGAATTGCCTGGCGGGCCAGTGGTTAGGACTGCTTGCTTTCACTGCCGAGGGCATGGGTTCAATCCCTGGTCAGGAAACTAAGATCCCGCAAGCTGCCCAGCGCGGCCAAAACAAAAACCGAAAACTTTGACATCTACACACTACTACATATAAAATAGATAACTACTAAGGACCCTCTATAGCACAGGGAACTTTACCCAATGCTCTGTAATGGCCTATATGGGAAAAGACTCTAAAAAAGAGTGGATACAGGTATAAATGATTCACTTTGCTGTACACCTGAAATTAACACAACATTGTAATCAACTATACTCCAATAAAAAATTTTTAGGACTTCCCTGGTGGCGCAGTGGTTGAGAATCCACCTGCCAATGCAGAGGACACAGGTCCGATCCCTGGTCCGGGAAGATCCCACATTGCCGCGGAGCAGCTAAGCCCGTGCGCCACAACTACTGAAGCCCGTGGCACCGGGAGCCCGTGCTCTGCACCAAGAGAAGCCACCGCAGTGAGAAGCACGTGCACCAGAACTAGAGAAAGCCTGTGCGCAGCAACGAAGACCCAACGCAGCCCCCAAGAAATTTTTTTTCAATTTTTTTTTTTTTAATGATGAATGGGTAAACGAAATGTGGTCTGGCTGTACAGTGGAATATTACTCAACCAGAAAGAGGAATAACTGACACAGGCTACAACACGGGTGAACCTCAAAGACATTTTGCTGAGTGAAAGAAGCCACACACAAAAGGCCACAGATTGTGTGGGGATGAGCCAAAAAGTCCGTTCGCATTTGTCCATAACTTCTTATGGAAAAACCCAACCGAACTTTTTGGCCAACACGATATGACTCCATGCATAGGAGATGCCCAGAACAGGCAAATGCTTAGAGACAGAAAGTAGATGAGTGGTCGCCAGGGCCTGAGGGGAGAGGGGAGAGGGAGTTCTTGATTAACGGGGTACCAAGTTTCCGTTTGGGGTGATACAAACGTTTTGGAAATAGATGGCAGTGGTTGTGGCACGGTATTGAGAATGCAGTTAATGCCACTGAATTCTATACTTAAAAACCGTTAAATGATGAGTTTTATGTTACACACACACACCCACACACACACATATATATATATATATATATAAAATACCATAATTTTTTTAAAGATCCCTCTGGCTGCCAGTGGCAGGTGAGGGGAGGTGGGGGGAGCCTGGGCTGCAGGAGTGAGAAGGGCTGGAGGGCTGCTGGGAAGAGGTCAGGGCCGTTTGGTAGAGATGGTGATGCCCAGGTCTGGAGGGGGGCTGCCGTGGATGGACAGGTGGATGCTGGGGTGTTCTGGAGATGCAGACCCAGGACTTACTCCTGAACTGGCTGTGGGGGCGAGGGAAAGAGGAACCCAAGATTTTGACTCCTGGGGTTTTGGCCTAAGGACCTGGGAGGAGGGGGGGGGACCAGGCACTGAAATGGGGGACTGTGTCCAGTGTGGTCAGGCTCCAGATGCCTTGGAGACCCAGATGGAGGTGTAGACATGAGGAGAGAGGCGGGGCTGGGACGCAGATGTGGCAGTCGTCCCGGTACAGATGGTGTCTAAAGCCATGAGGCTGGTTGGATCCCTGAGGCGGGGTGTGGACGGGCAAGAGGCCTGGGGTCCTGGGGTCCCGGGCTGCAGCCCGGGAGGAGGAGAGGAGCCGCCTCCTTCAGATGGATCCTCCCCCGGCCCTGACTCTCGCTGTGCTGTGACGGCACCCTCTGATGGGTCCCTTGCCGGTCTACCGTGTGTGTAGACTGTTGTCCTTACCAGAACCCTGCAGATCCGAGGTTGCATGAGTGGGGAGGACCCGCTCAGGGTCATGGGGCATGACATGGCAGGGTCCAGACCCACATTGGCCCGCTGCCCCCAGAGCCTGGCATCCAGCAGCCTCCCCAGCATTAACCAGACGCTAACCAGTTTAACTCCCTAAGGGAGAGCCAGGGAGGAGCTGCTAACCAGTTTAACTCTCTAGGGGAGAGTCAGGGAGGGGAGCAGCCATCAGCCTAGGGTCAGTCCCCCACCCCCCGCATCTGACCATGGCTGGAAGATGGGGTGCAGGAGAAATGAAGTGGTGAAGAATGCGCCCCCCCAAACCATGTAAAATTGTAAAGTGCTAGGAAATGAACCAAAACCCATCAAAGGCCCCATCTGGACAGGGTTGCGGGATAAGAGACAGTTGTGGGCTGAGGAAGTAGAGGGGGCAGTTTCCTGAAGGCTGGGCACTGGGGAGGGTGCAGAGAGCTGCTGCGGGTCAGGGTCGGGGAACAGGGCTGCAGGGCTGCCCTGTGAAACTACCTTCCCGTTTCACATGAGACGAGACAGGCCTGGAGGGAGGGAGGTCCTGCCCCATGAGCGAGCTGCCTTAATCTTTCTTGAGAACCTGTGCCGAGTCCCTGGCCTCAAGTTGCCCATGGTCTCGTGGGGAAGGTAATTTATACAAGAATGTAATTTCAGGTGCCGTGAATTTAAAATGGGGCTAAGGAATTCCCTGGCGGTCCAGGGGTTAGGACTCCGTGCTTCCATTGCAGGGGGTAAGGATTCGATCCCTGGTTGGGGAACTAAGACCCTGCATGCTGCGCGGCGTGGCCAAGAAACAAACAAACAAGGATGGAGCTGAAGGATGGCAAGTGAGGGTGGCGGGAGCGGTTAGGGTGGTCAGGGTAGGTCACTCTTCTGGGGTGACCTTGAGGTTGAGCCCTGAATGGTGAGAAGCTCCAGCAGGCGTTTGGGGATGCTGGGAGAGCATTCCAAGCAGAGGAGCAGCCCAGGCAAGGGCTCGGGCTGGAAGGAAGCTGGAGCTTCTGGGAACGGGCAGTGGGTAGGCTAGAGAGCATGGTGTTGCTGGGTCACCAGCGGCCTCTAGGCCCTGATGAGGAACAGAGACCCCAGGGGAGGGCAGAGTGGGAGGTTAATACTTGGATTTACATCATTAAATGGTCCCTTAGCACTGAGTGGAGGGCGTGCGTGGAGGCAGGGAGGCTGGGAGGAGGAGGCCAGGGCAAGCGTCCAGATGCAGCAGGATGGTGGCTTGGTCCTGGTGGTGGCAATGAGGGCCAGAAGTGGGCAGGTCGGTGAGATGCTTTGGAGGCAGAGCCCGTGGGACTTGCTGATGGAGTTTATGAAGGGGAGGGGAGGAGAGGAGTCAGGAATTGAGGATTTCTAGGTTTGGGTTCTGAGATTCATTCAACAAACATTCATTGCTGTGTGTCAGGCCTGTTCTAGAAGCAGGAGCAAGACAAAGCAATTCAACGATGTCACTGCCCAGTGCAGGGGCCCTTCCATAAAAGGGAGAAATATTTACGTCTGAACGAAGGCCCAAAGGGGGTGAGGGAGCAGAGGAAGAGGCCATGTGAATAAAGGGTGGACAGAAGATACATGCAGAGGAAGTGACAAGTGCAAAGGCCCTGGGGCAGGAGCTGGTGTGGTTGAGGAATAGCAGGAGTGGCTGGAGCAGAGGTGGGGACAGGGAATTACCTGGACTGGCGGATAGGCTTTCATTTTGTGGCGGGGGGGAAACAGTAGTCGGGGTTCTTTTGAGAGATTCCAAACTGGAAATAAGGGATTTGGAAAGTATTGGCTGGTCGGTGGTGTTGAGCCCGTAGGACAGGCTGGGGTGACGGTGGGAGAGGACAGACCACACTGGAGGACCGGTTAAAACACAGGTGCTGGGGAATTCCTTGTCGGTCCAGCGGTTAAGACTCTGTACTTCCACTTCAGGGGGCACGGGTTCGATCCCTGTTTGGGGAACTAAGATCCCACGTGCTGCGCCGGTGCGGTCAAAAAGCGAACAAACAAGAAAGCATGGGGTGCTGACCCTCCTCAGAGAATGTGCATTTCTAGCAAGTTCCTGGCCAGGCTGGTGCCCCTGGGCTGGGGCCATATCAGAGAACCGGGGTGTAGATAAAGCAAAGGATTAAAAGTAAAGATCTGGGGCTCCCCTGGTGGCGCAGTGGTTGAGAGTCCGCCTGCCAATGCAGGGGACACGGGTTCGTGCCCCGGTCCGGGAGGATCCCACGTGCCGTGGAGCGGCTAGGCCCGTGAGCCACGGCCGCTGGGCCTGCGCATCCGGAGCCTGTGCTCTGCAGCGGGAGAGGCCACGGCAGTGAGAGGCCCGCGTACCGGGAAAAAAAAAAAAAAGTAAAGATCTGGGTGTCCAGTCTCGAGAGGATCCAGGGGAGATGGAGGCAGTGAGAAGAGGAGAGGCCATGAGGGAGAAGAAGTGGGTCAGAACCCGGCTCTGTGCCCTCAGAGCCACTGTGCCTGAGGATGGGCAGACGGGGTGGGGTTGGAGAGAATTGCGGGGGTCGCCACACAACTTTCACCCCCCCCCTTCACCCTCCCTGGCCCCCCAGGGGCTGCACCCACCCCTCACCCTGCCTGCTTGTCTCTAGCTTACCCTGAAGTTTCCCCCTGAGAGGAAAGAGGGGACTCAGTCATCCCTGGTCCCTGATCTGTGGCACCAGCCAGCTGGATTCTAATTAGCTACCAGAGCCAGAGAAACGGGAAGCAGGGGACCAGGGGTGGGGACCTGGATTCCTGCCCGAGACCCAGAGGCCGCAAGCTACGGCCAAGACGCCTGGGTCCCCCACCCTGGACGCTGTGGTGGGTGAGAAAGCTGGGGTGGGGGAGACGAACAGGCAGGGTCTTGATTTCGGGTCGGGGAAGAGGCTTCCAGAGGGCTCTCCTCCTCCGTGATGGAGGGTCTGAGGCTTGCCTGGGTACAGGTGGGCCCTTCATAGCTGTGACAGCCTGAAGCGTTGCCCCAGCCACCCGAGGGGGGCTGTCAGACACCAGGAGGTGCTTCCAGGAGGTCCAAGATGCCCAGATGGGTGGGTCCATCCGTTGGGGTGGGAGTGGAGGGTGCCGTATAAGCCAGAGGCCTTGGAAGGAGTCAGCCTCTGGCCCAAGGGTGCAGCTTCTGTCAGATACGGCTGGCTCGGGCGGGTTCCATCGCCCAGCCCCTCCTGGGGCTGCAGGATGGAAGCCCTCAGCCACCAGCAGGAGGAGAGGGGACCGGCCCAAACACCCCTCCTACTAGGCCCGCTGGGGGTCGGCCGCGGCCCCCACCTCACTCTTCCTGTCCTCCCCAGACTGGTGGGCCAGGCCGTGGTACCCACCTGGTGATGCGGGGCGAGGCCGCCCGCACAGGCCACTGAGAGCCCCGGACGCGCCCCAGCCGCCACCATGGCCCGCCTGGCCGCCGTGCTCTGGAGTCTCTGCGTCACTGCCGTCCTGGTCACCTCGGCCACCCAAGGTAGGTGCTGCTGGGGCTGGGGAGGGGCCGTGCCTGCAAATCCCTGCCAGGAGGGCAGATAAAACAGTGAAATACCTCCCGACCACTCGTTACAGTACCCGCTTCAGACCACCCAGAACCAGGCCAGAGGAAGACTTGGGGATCATGCCCCCTAGCACCACCAAGGGGTCCCCGGATCAGCCCCTCACCCCCCAACCCAGAGCACCAGGGTCCATCCCACCAGGGGTCCTAGAGCCTGGGATTCGGGATGTGGCCTCCCGGGACCGGGACAGGCCTTCCTGGTGAGCCGATGCTCTTCTGTCTTGTGTGTGTCTCTCTCAGTGTGATTACATCTCCGAGGCTCTCGCTGGGAAGAAGGTTTAATTAAAGCATGCCCGCTGACGTTTATTTAAAAACAACTAATTACCCGGCTCGGCCCTATGCCGTTCCCGGGATCCTGCACACACCACAATTAGTGCCCCGAGCCTGCCCGCCCACCCTCACCGATTACTCAATTACAATCCCCATGGTGGGCCCAGGCGGGGGCAAGGGCAGGGTGGGAAGAGAGGAGGCCCGCTAGCCTCGCCCTCGCCCTGGCTGTGCCCCCTGCCTGCCCCTCCCAGCCCTGTCTGGAGGGCACTCATGGTGGACCCTGCTCCCCATGGCTGCCTCATACAGCCCCACCCTCCGGGGAGCCACAGAGGTGAAGGGGGCATTGTTCAGCCGTGTCACAGGGCCTTGGCACTGCTTCAGCCAGCTGGCACCCTCCCCTCCCCCAGCACCCATGTTCTCTACCTATCCAGGTCCTGCCCCACAGCGCCAGCTGGCCTGCGAGGGGCTGCTTCCACCCCCAGACCCATCCAAGCCAGCCCTCCACCCCCGGCCTCCTTCCCGGGCCCAGGAAGGGCTAAAATTAGCTGCGGAAGCAGATGATGCTAGAGGAACGCACGTAAAACTTGCCCGCAAGTGGGACTCAACTCATCCCAAAATACCCCGAGGGCCTAGCTGCCAACCCCATTGGGCCCCCAGGTGGCATTGGAGGCACTAGATCTGGAAAAAGGGGCCCATTTGGCCCTGCTGCCATCATGCACTGGTGCCTTCTCTTCATCTACAAGTGACAGTCCCCACATTGGAGCCCAGGGCCACTCTGTGCATCCCCCCTTCTCTCTGACACCCTGCAAGGCTTGGTTGGGACCAGTGTCCAAGAAGGTGGCTGCCCCAGCAGGCATGGACGGTACTGAGCCCACTCTGTCCAACAGAGACTAGCTGCCTTGATCATGTGAATGATAATAGTAATCAGTGGCTTGCCATCTCACTATGTACCGTGTGCACTGCAACCCTCTGCATGGATCTGTGAGATAGGCGTTATCAGCTCCTTAGGGAAAGAAACGGGGGCACAGAGGTGGTCAGTGACTGGACGAGGCCACCAGCCAGGGAGTGGCCAAGCCGGGATTTAAACCCCAGCCAGGGACTTCCCTGGTGGCGCAGTGGTTAAGAATCCGCCTGCCAATGCAGGGGACACAGGTTCGAGCCCTGGTCCGGGAAGATCCCACATGCCGCAGAGCAACTAAGCCCGTGTACCACAACTACTGAGCCTGCGCTCTAGAGCCCGCGTGCCACAACTACTGAGCCCATGTGCCACAACTACTGAAGCCCGCGCGCCTAGGGCCCGTGCTCCACGACAAGAGAAGCCACCACAACGAGAAGCCTGCGCACCACAACAAAGAGTAGCCCCCACTCACCGCAACTAGAGGAATCCCGCGCACAGCAACGAAGACCCAACGCAGCCAAAAATAAATAAATAAATTTATACAAATAAATAAACAAACAAACTCTGGCCATCTGGCTTCTGAGTCCCAGCTCTCAGTCTCCGAATGGCATGGGATGGAGACTGACGTGTGACAATGCAACCCCTCTGAGGGCAGGGCATGCCCGTGGCAAGTTCTTTCATTGTCATGGCAACCCTGGGAGGTTTCCTAGGTGAAAGCAAGGAGGCCCCTCCCTGTGACGTCCTCCCGGAGCACAGCACCATGCACAGCACCTCCTTCAAGAACATTTTCTAGCACGGAATCCTCCCAGTACAGCCCTGGGCTGTGGTGGCCCATTTTACAGATCCAGAAACTGAGGCCTGGTGAGGCTCCAGCAGTGGCTGTCCAGGCTGTAGTGTGCATCAGAACCACTGGTGGGTGTATCCATCCAAAGGCTCCTGGTTTCATCCCCAAGATTCTGATTCAGCAGGCCTGGGTCGGGGGGCCCAGAATCTACATTCTGAACATGATGGGTACGCTGCTGATTCCTGGGACACACCAGGAGAAGCCCTGGTCCAAGGGACACACCTGGTCTGTCAGCTGGGAAGTGGCAAAGCCAGACTCTGTGGTTTCTTCCAGAACATGAGCGTGTTCCCTCCCGCACCATCTCTGGACCTTGCATGGGGCGATGTGAAGTTAGGGAAGTGCACCAGGCCACCCTTACCTCTGACACTAACTGCGAGTCTGGGGGTCCCCCAGACCACCCCCAGCTTTGATGATTTGCCTGAACGATTCACAGAATTCAGAAACACCCTTATACTCGTGGTTATAGTTTATTACAGTGAACAGATACAGATTAAAATCAGCCAAGAGAGGGCTTCCCTGGTGGCGCAGTGGTTGGGAGTCCGCCTGCCGATGCAGGGGACGCGGGTTCATGCCCCGGTCCGGGAAGATCCCACATGCCGCGGAGCGGCTGCGCCCGTGAGCCACGGCCGCTGAGCCTGCGCTTCCGGAGCCTGTGATCCGCAACGGGAGAGGCTGCAACAGTGAGAGGCCCGCGTACCGCAAAAAAAAAAAGAAATCAGCCAAGAGAAGCGCACCATCCAGGAAAGTTCCAGGCGGTCCACTCCCAGTGCAGTCACGGGCAGCAGGAACTCTCCTGACAACGATAAGTGACAACATGCATGTTGTCCGGCCAACCCAGGAAGCTCCCCTGAGCCTTGGTGTCCAGAGTCTTTGCCGGGGCTCAGTCGCGTAGACATGGCTGACCTCAGCCTCCAGCCCCTCCAGAGGTCAGCTGATACCGCGTGGCCCCAAGTGCCTGCCTGAAGCCACATCGTGAGTGTACTAGTTTGCTGGGGCTGCTGTGACAAAATACCACAGACCGGGAGCCTTAAGCAGTAGAGATGTAGTTCCTCCCAGTTCTGGAGGCTAGACATCCAAGGTCAAGGCGTCGGCAGGGTTGGTTCCTTTTGAAGGTCACAAGGGAAGCATCGGTTCCCGCACTCGCTGGGCTTCGGTTACCTGGCCCACTCCTTACACCCATCAGGCATCTTCCACTAAGGGCTCCCTCAGGGCCTTCGCACTGGCTGTTCCCCCTGCCTGGAATGCTGTTCCCCAGCACCCGCATGGCCCCTCTCCTTGGTTTGTAGATGGCCATCTTCTCCCTGTGTCTCCACATCGTCTTCACTCTGTACGTGCCTCTAGGTCCAAATTTCCCCTTTTTATAAGGACACCGTTCCTATTGGATTAGGACCCCATAGGGCCCTATTAATGGCCCACCTTAATGACCTCATTTTAATCTGATTACCTCTGTGAAGAAGCCATCTCCAAATTCGACCACATTCTCAGGTCCTGAGGGTTAGGGCTTGATTTCAGCATTTGAATTTGGGGAGGGGGAAGACCCAGTTCAACCCATGACAGTTAGCACAGGCTGCCTGGCGTGGCTCAAGGCCCCCAGGCAAACAAAGACACTCTTCTCAAGCAGGACACTTCAGGGGCGTAGAGGGCACCGCCCCGGAGCCGAGGCAAAGGCCAGACTCTCCTTGGGCCAGGTTCATGGCCTTACTGCACAGGTGGGCACACTGAGAAGCCCATTTTACAGATGAGTAAACTGACGTTCATACGGTCCGCAGCCCAATACAGTGAAGCTGGAGGTGGCGCCTCTTCAGCGGGGGTCTTCCCTCCCTTCCTGGGCCCGGGTGTGACTCTCTCCCCCTCCTCCCTGCAGGCCTGAGCCGGGCCGGGCTCCCGTTCGGGCTGATGCGCCGTGAGCTGGCATGCGAAGGCTACCCCATCGAGCTGCGGTGCCCAGGCAGCGACGTCATCATGGTGGAGAACGCCAACTACGGGCGCACAGATGACAAGATCTGCGACGCTGACCCTTTCCAGATGGAGAACGTGCAGTGCTATCTGCCAGACGCCTTCAAGATCATGTCCCAGAGGTAAGGGTCCCCACCCTGCGGGGCTCCTGGAAGATGGGGTGGCAGCAGTCCCTGGGGTCAATAAGGTGCCTGTCCTCCATGCGCCCCTGGTCAGCACATCCCGTGCACCTTTAGTCTTCCTTTTATGCATTCGACCCATGTTTCCTGAGCAATTACTAGGGGCCGGGTCCCATGCAAACAGCAAATAAGACCCAGCCCATGCCCTGCCAGCCTGTCACCTCCCCAACCTGTACCCTCTGCCACAAGCCCGTTGCCTCCAGAAGCTCATCCTGAGATTGGTGGGGGCTTGCAGAGTAAACGCCGTGGCGGGACAGAGTGAGATGTCATGGGAACTGACAGACAGCCCAGAGGTCTGGTCAGGCTTCCCTGAGGAGGTGACAGTTGAACACAGATGGCAGAGGTGTATGTGCTTGTGAATGTCAGAGAGAACGTGTGTGAGAATGTGAGGGAGGGAGTGTGAAGACTGTTTATGTCTGTAAGTGTGTGAGTGTGGGGTGCATGTGTGCAAAGCTGCAGAAGGCTCTTTCACACTCACACCCGCACCACCTAGAGCTGGTCAGCTCTTCCTTCAAATTATACCCTGATGTGACCGCCACTTCCACCACCAAGCCCCCCGGGACTGCTACAGTATCTTCTGCCCCCTCTCCTTGCCTGCTATAGTCTGTTCCCCCCCCATAGCAGCCAGAGAGTGCTTGTGAGCACCTGAGTCAGGTCCCGTCCCTCCTCAGATCACAGCTCTCCTTGGCTCCAACCTCACGCAGAGCAAAAGCCTAAGTCCTCCCCTGAGGCCCCCAAGGCCCTACACGTTCTGCCCTGTCCTCTCCCGGCCCTCACCTCCTCCACACACCTCCTCACTCGCTGGGCTTCAGTTACCTGGCCCACTCCTTACACCCATCCGGCATCTTCCACTAAGGGCTCCCTCAGAGCCTTTGCACTGGCTGTTCCCCCTGCCAGGAATGCTGTTCCCCAACACCCGCATGGCCCCTCCCTCTCCTTACTCAGGGATTTTTTATTTTTTTATTTTTTATTTTTTGCGGTACGCAGGCCTCTCACTGTCGTGGCCTCTCCCGTTGCGGAGCACAGGCTCCGCACGCGCAGGCTCAGCGGCCATGGCTCACGGGCCCAGCCGCTCCGCGGCATGTGGAATCTTCCCGGACCGGGGCCCGAACCCGTGTCCCCTGCACCGGCAGGCGGACTCTCAACCACTACGCCACCGGGGAAGCCCCAGGGATTTTTTGTTTTTACCTAACTAACCTCTCAGCGAGGCCTGCCTGACCACCCTCTAAAATCACAGCAACCCGGCCCCCGCCCCTGCCACTTCCCAACCCCTTCCCTGCGTTCTCTCTCTCCTAGTCCTGACTTCCATCCACAGTCCCATTGGCTATTTCGCCTCTTTATCGTGTCTTTTTTTATGTCTTCCCTCACTAGGCTGTCAGCCCCACAGGGAAAGGGAGTTTTGTCTGTCACCGCTGTGTCCACAGCCAGATACACCACAGGCGCTCACTGAATTTTTGCCAAACGCCTGAGAGAATGCAGGGTTCACTCCAGGATCCTGAGCATAAAACTGGAAAAGGGAAGGAGGCCTGGGGCCAGCTCTACAGCTCCTTGGGGATGCTAGAGTATGTCACTGGGTGGGGTTACTGAAATCCTCCTGAGAGTTTTGGGCAGGAGACAGGCGTGATCAGGTGGGTGGGCCAGGCCAGAACCGCTTCATCCCCTCCCTCCCACTGTTTCTCTCCCGCACATCGGGAATTCTGTGGCGGTCCGGGGGTTAGGACTGTGCTCTCTCACTGCTGAGGGTCTGGGTTCAGTCCCTGGTCAGGAAACTAAGATCCCACAAGCTGCACAGAGCGGCAAAAAAAAAAAAAAAAAAAGGAAATAATCAAACATCCATTCCCCTCCAGCAATCTTGTCCCTCTTCCCCGCTTCCCGTCTCCTGACACCCCTGCATGGACAGTCCCAGTCCAGCCTCTCTCTCCTCCTACCTCCTGCCTCCAAATTCTCCCTGCCCACTTCACTCCGCACTGGCCTCAGGGTCCGTGATGTTCTCCGCCATGTGCCCAAGTACGTAGCACAGCGACTGACCCAGTTCCGACGCTCGTGGGGTCTCAGTCCTAGAGGGGTGACACTGAGCAGGGTGGTCACGGGGGCTGAGGGATTCTGATGAGGCCACACCTGGAGGCTCTTCATATTAGTTAGGGTCCAGCTCCACTACTCTGACGGAGACCCCCCCAGGAAAAACACAGTGACCTGAACAAGATCAGAACTGGAAAGGCCCTCAGCACCCGCTTCTCTCTGTCTCAGCGCTGCAACCCACCCCACCCCCGCTCCCACCTCCTGGGCCAGAACTCAGTTACGGGCACTTCCTGGGCACTTCCTCCCAGCTGCACGGGAGGCTGGGACATGCAGTCTCCAGCTGGAAAGCCAGCGTTTTTGTGTTTTTCTTTTTGTTTTCATCTTTAACGGAGGTGAAATCCACAGAAGATAAAATTCACCATTTTAAAGTGAACAATTCAGTGGCGTTAATGACATTCACAATATTGTACAACCTCTGCCTCCGTCTAGTTCCAGAACATTTTCATCACCTCAAAAGGAAACTCCGTCGCCCTTAGCAGTCACTCCCCGTTCCCCGCCCTCCCCTGAGTTCCTGGCAACCCTAATCTACTTTCCGTCTCTGAATTTGCCTGTTTTGGACATTTCATATAAATAGAACCGTAAAACACGTGGCTCCTGTGGCTGGCTTCTTTCACTGAGCGTGATGTGTTTAGGGCTCGTCCACGTTGTAGTGTGTATTAGAGCTTCCTTCCTTTTTACGGCTGAATAATATTCTATCGTATGGATGTACCGTGTTTTGTTTATCCACTCATTTGTCGATGGGTTGTCTCCACCTTTTGGTGATTGTGTAAATGATGCTGCTATGAACATTCGTGTACAAGAATTCGTACAGGGATACACCTGCAGTGTTACAGCTGGTGAAAGCACTTTGGGGACTAGAACTAGTTCTCTGGGTCATAGGTAACTAAGTCTCTGTTTAACCTTATGAGGTCAGTGTTATATTTTTAAAGAAGGGGGTTGAGGTGGGTGGGTATAAGCAGGTCCTCATGAGTTAAGCACTCATTGGTTAAGGGCAGGATGGAAGGGAAGGCACAGGAGCCCCCTCTGCCCTGTACCTGTCAGGAAGCTCCCCCAAACCACTTGAACACACCCACAGTCAAGTCACCGTTCTGCCCAGCCGAGACTTGGCCTGCTCCAGGGAAACGGAGACCTTGACCGTGGGAACGACGGCAAGAAACATCTTTTGTTGTCATTAACTAGGCCTCCTGTTACATGGTAGCCAGCCTCCTGAGAAGTTGACAGGGACTTGGGGGTGTTCCCCATGGGGAACCAAGGATGGCTTCAGCATGAGGTGAAGACTCTGCCCCTGTCCTGACTGCAGAGCCTCACAGCGGTGCTGTCCAAAGGGTAGGACATGTCAAGACATGGTCTGAGGTGGACACAGGCAAACGCTGTGAGCATTTCATTCATAGCATCTTTGCAAAGACACCACCTTGCGTGTATGGCTTCACATCTTACTCTTCTGTGAACGAAGTGGGGGCTTTATGGTCAATATAGGAAGAAAAAGGAAAAAAAAGGACATAATGGCACTGGTGACACTCAGGATGAAAGTGATGAAGTGTGGCTGGGGAAGCAGTTTATGGGGCCACCCCTCTGGCCCAGCCCTAAGCTTCATGCCATGCCAGGGCTTAGAAATAGAAGAATCCTATCTGGTAGGAGAGAGCAGGCAGGAAACAATGCCCACACAAGGTCCCTGGCGTGGTCTCCACAGTTCCTTCCCAATCTGGGGTTGTCCATTCCTCTCCTGACCCTGCCCCACCCCCCCCAGTTCCAGGCCTGTCTTTTGCCAGCTGCCCGTCTCTCCTCCACAGGTGTAACAACCGCACCCAGTGCGTGGTGGTCGCCGGCTCCGACGCCTTTCCCGATCCCTGTCCCGGGACCTACAAGTACCTGGAGGTGCAGTACGACTGTGTCCCCTACAGTGAGTCATCTTGTTCCTCATGCGGACGCGGGCCCTTCCCCCTTCCAGAAGCGAGTGAGGAGGAGACACCTTGAGCGCGCGCACACACACACACACACACAGGGCCAAGTCGGGGCCAGGCACACGGGGGACAGCTGGGCCTGCTCCCTCCCTCACACATTCTCTTCACCCAGACACCCTTGTCCACACTGGTGTCTGCCCCACCCACACCCCCACCCTCACAGACTCTGTCCCCATCCACTGGGCACCTTCTCCAACTCTTGTTACTCTGGCCTGCTCACCCTGCTTCTTCACATGCCCTTGGGCTTATTTATACACTCCAAGGCCACACCCACGTACTCCACTTGGCACACTTATATCTCTCCTCTCCTCTCCCTGGACCTTGACCTCGCTGCCCTCTAATTCCTCTGCCTCCCTGCTCTTCTCTCACCCCTTCCCTTCGTGACCCCCTCTTACACACCTGCTCTTCCCTCTCACTCACCCCCCTTTCTCTGAGTTCCCTTTCCTTTCTCTTGTCCCCCTCACCCCTCACGTGCCCCCAGTCCTGCCCCTTCCCAGTCCTGGAAGCTGGACTCTGTACTCATACGGAGGCAGACCACCCTCTGAGGCCTGGTGGCAGATCAGGTGTGAAGGGCTAGGGGCATCTTCCACAGATTCCTAACTCTTGGTTTGTTTGCCCGTTACCACAGTCGTACTTCCTGTCTGCAAAGGAAGTGCCACCATGTTGGACTGAGGGTGGCACCAGGAAGCCTGAGAAAGGTGATCTGGGGAGCCAGGGGCCTGCCATTCTTGCACCTGGCCAAGGGGAGCAAACAATGACAGGGTCTCTCCTCCTCAGCACCCCACCCTTAACGTGGCCCTTCTTTCCAGCCCTTACTCTTCCCTCCCTTTCCCCCATCATCCATCCCCTCCCCTGCACCCCCAGCTTCATGTAGGCAACCTAGAGGTAGGGCCTCCGGGCAGAGGCGGGAGGAGGCAGGGCCACCAGGGTGTCTGAGTGTGAGGGGGTAGGGGCGGGGGCGCAGGAGGCCCTGTGACTCTCCCTCCTCTCCCCTCCCACCCCAGCCTTCCCCCCTCTCCCCAACCTTTGATTTCTCCTCGCAGGTGACTGCAGATGTGCTGGGGGAGACGGGACGGCTTATGTGCTTCCATAACCTTCTTCTTTTACTCCTCACCCTTTCCTTTCAGCGACCAAGGCCTCCAGCCACTGCCTGAGAGGGACGCCCATCTGATCCTTGAAGCCTCCCCACAGCACTGGGGACACCGCCCAGCCCCATGGCTGGGGCAGCAGGGAAGGGGGGCAGGAGTTGGGGAGCGTAGCACAGTGGGGAAATCAGGCTGGGTTCGAGGCTCGGCCCCGGCCCTTGGGTTTTCTGGCTCTGAAACTTGAGCCAATGACGTAATTTCTCTGGGCCGCTGCAGAAGGAGGCGAAAGGCCAGGAGATCACGTGTGTGAAGCGCCTAACCCAGGGCTGGCCGCAGAGGCTGCTCCTGGTGACAGAGTGCTGGATGTAAACTCCTGCAGGGCAGAGGCCTCATCTTCACCCCCCTCCCAGCGCCCAGGCCCAAGCCTGGTTCAGGATGTGCTCAGTAATGCTTTGGGTGCCCTTTCGATCCAGCTGAACCTACACCTTCCTCTTTAATGGTGGGAGGGGAATCAAACACCTTCCCTGAGGTGTTGCCCGGAGTACAGAGAACGTGGGTCAAAGCTCCTTGTGCACCGTCAGCCGTAGGTGTGAGGGAAACGGTGCCTGCTTTTGATAGCCAGGTAGCCTCAGCCGTGTTGCTTCACTTCACTGGTCCCCTTTCCCCCTCTATAGACAGGGTTCTCGAAAGGCTGCCCGAGAGGTGCTTAGCACGGTTCCTGGCGCAGAGTAAGCGCCGGGCACTTGGTAGTTGTTGCTTTTCTTGTGACCCCCTCATCATGATTTTTACCAATTATTATAATTGCTATTGGTAATCAAAAATAAAACTAACAACAGATGACAAACCCAATTTCTCCTGAAGCAGGTAAGATAAAGGGCAGGAAAAAAAGAAATCCCCTGATCCAAGTGTCATCCAAAGTGGATACCGTGCAGGGAAAGGAGCAGGAAAAAAGTTAGAGGGTGTGGGGAGGAGAGGGGCTTAGAGACCTCCTGGAGCCAAACTCCAAGTGTGGGTGGGAGGGCGTGACCCTCAGAGAGCAGGAGGGCTCAGGGGATGGGCAGCCCCCAGTCTGATGGGAGAGAGCTAGCCTGAGCCCTGGGAGAGGCAGGGGCACACACGCATACACGCTCTCGTAGTCACAGACGTGAAGGATGTGTCTTGCGGGGGCTGAGCTAACTCCCGGTCCCAGAAGAAGAGGGCTGGTGTTACGAGGGTGATGGAAGCCACGCCGCAGAACAGGGAAGCCGGGCACTCACTTATCCCCCAGAGTTTCTCTGAGCACCTCCTGCGTACCAGGCCCTGGATGAGGCGCTGGGAAGGGAGCCAAACACTGCTCCACCAGAGAGGTGGCAGGAGAGCGAGGCCCTGGTCAGAGGTTCCTAAGGGGTCAGGGACACAGAGCCTGGAGGGGGCGTGCCCTGGGCAGCCATGTTGCCCTGGGCTTCAGAGGCTGGGGTGACCCCAGTGCTGGTCAGGGGTGGGTGCAGGGGCTACCGTGGGAAGGGAGCGGTGGGTGTGCAGGGCTCCCTGCCACACACACATACCGGACAGGCCCGACTAACACTGGATTTGCCTTGCAGCAGAGCACAGTCTAACCATGCCCCCTTCCTCCCCCAGGTGCCGCCCGCCCATCCCAACAGCGGGCTGGGGAGTGCCCGGCTCCTGGGCCCCCAGGGGGGAGCTGGGCAGAGAAACTGAGCCTCGGGCTTGCCCCGGGGGAGTGTGGGAGCGTGTCTGTGCCCCACCTGCTGTCCTGCCCCATCTGTGATGTCCCCCCCACCCCAGCCTCTTCCCTCTCTGCCTCTGTCTCCCCCTCCGGGCTCTTTGAGGCCCAGGGGGCTCTGCCTGTCTGCCTCTCCGTCATTCTGTGTCTGATGCTGCCACCCTCTCTGTGTGTTGGCTTGTTTGGGGTTCTGAGGGTTTGGGGAAACTCAGCTGGAGTCTTGCAAGGCCGGCACAGAAGGGGAAGGAGTCCAATGTGTTCTCTCTCATGAGGCTACCAGGCCCCAGGAGGCACTGAACCCCCTCCCCTGGGCCCCTGGTTCTAGCAGGAGGGCAGCAGGCCGGGCTGAAGGGGATCTAAGTGATTCCTTCACCCTCCCCACCATCCCCGCCTGGTGCCCCCCTAAGCGGAGCCGCCTCCCAGCTGGGGCTCCCCTCCCCAGTCCCCACTGCACTGAGGGTGCCCCTTCCCATCTGAGGGCTCTGCCCCCATGCCTGCCTGTACACCCCCCTCCCCCCCACACCCCTCGTCTCTCTTGGTCTCTGTCCTCCCATGTGTCTCCCCTCCCTGTGACTGTCTCCCTGACACCCTCCCTGAAGGAAAGGACTTGGGGGCGGGGGCTGATGCTACCTTCGGGGTTGGGGAACCAGGAGTGAGGAAAGAAAGGAAAAGGGGGCGTGTTGCCAGAAAAGAAACGAAAGCAATTTAATCTTTTTTTTTTCTCTTTTTTTCTTGCACATTTTTTTTTTCAATTTGTTTTCTCTCTCTCTTCCGATGCTTAAAGTAGAAGTGGAGCAGAAAGGTAAACGCACTGTTACCAATGCTAACCCCTAACTCAGACTTTGTTTTACCTGCACCATACTTATGTGACCCACCCTCCCCTCCGGCCCCTTCTTCTCCCCCCACCCCAAACTTGGTCCAGTCGCTATTCCCCACCCCAGTGTCCCCCTGGTGGGGCAAGCCCTGGTGCAGCCGGGTGACTCCACCCTCCAGACACCTGAGGAAGCTCCTCTCTGAGCCCGGGCAGGATCTTCCGTCTCTTTCTCTGCCTCTCTCTCTCTCTCTCTCTCTCTCTCCCTCCCTCTCTCTCTCTCTCTCTCCCCCCAAGCCTCCCCACCCCCCGGCCCACCTTCCTAGTCCCTGGCCCTTGCGGGGCCGGGGGGGACCTGGCCTTCTCTCATACTTCTTTTGCCTCCTTCAGGAGAAGTGTGTAAGCATCCAGGGCGGGTGGGGAGGGAGGGACCCCCTTCCCTGGCTCCTGACCAGGGGTGAAGGGCACCGGGTGAGCCGTCTCTCTCCTCTCTTCCTCCTGCCCCCCGCTTTTGTAACATGTGTCGGGGTTCGGGGGAGGCAGGGTGGAGGGGACACCTTTGTTTTCCTTTTGGGGAGCAGTTTCCTCCTCTCTCTTTCTCTCTCTCTCTTTCTCTCTCTCTCTCTCTCTCTCTCTCTCTCTCTGGCTCCTGGCGGCTTCAGTTCCTTCTGGTTTGGCGTTTCCAAGGCCCAGAGCTGTTTTGGAGCATGGAGTACCAGTTTCCCCCAGTCCCAACCCCTGTCCTCCACCAGCGGGGGGCCCAGCCCTGGGGAGGGGTATAAGCTGTCCCCAGCCCGGGGAGGGCAGCCTGCCAAATCGGGACGAGGGGGTGGGGGCGGGCCTCAAGGTTGGGGGAGTGAGGGGCGGGGGAGCATTTTCTCTGGTTCTGAAATACTTGCGAAGCTGCAGTCAGGGTTTCTTCTGGGCTGTTGTGGTTAGAGGACCAGGGAGAGGGGGGCGGGGGAGGTATAGGCCGGGTCGGGGACTTCCACGAGCACCATAATTTCTTGCGGGTGACACCTCCAGTGGGGGCTGGGTAGAACTCCATAGGGGGCAGAGCTGTCCGTTAGTGGAGTCGGGCAGGGCTGCAGCTGCAGGCCTGGGCTCTTGGGGATGGTCGCTTCCTCCCCTGAAAGTTTTGGGAAATTTGCAGCTCTGAGGCAGGCAGCAGGGGCCGCGGATGGAAGGGATGACCTTTCAGGATCACTTCTGCCTTGAAATTACGGTGGTCGGTGGAGCATCCCCTTTGAGGGAGGTGGGGCGGGGTCCCTCCGAGCTGCTCCCCTCCCCCTTGTCCCTTCCCCCATCTCACAGAGGCCTGGGCAACCAGCCCACCGCCCTGCCCCTCACTGCACCCCTCCACTCTCTCCCTCTCTTTCTCCTGGAGTCTCTCTCCCACCCAGCACCAGACACTCTTCTTGCAGGCCCGGTGGTGGTTTGGATACGGCAGCCTGGGATCTTTTCTCTTCAAAGGGCGGGTGGGAGGAGGCTGGAGGGCAGAGGAGGTATTGGGAGCTTGGTGCTGGGGAGGGGGTCCTTGCTGGCAAAGGCCCCAGGCAGACCCTTCCTCATCTTCTCCCCCTTCCCCAGGGTAACCTCTAACCACGTTTTCCTCCGCCATGCCCTGCCGACCAGGCTAGGCTCTGAGACCTCCCACTGCCCACCCCCCCACACACACAAGCACATCAGCTCAGTCGTCACAAAGCTGGCGGGGGACCTAGCTTGGAGAGAGGGGAGACCCAGGGACAGGGGAAAAGGGCAGAGGCCAGTGTGCTGAACAGAAGGTGCAGGCCAACCCCTCAGGGCACTGGGGACAGGGAGATGGTGGAGCCCCAAGCTCCCCTCCCCCTCCTAAAACAGGGCATGCTCCTGGCTGCCTTGTGCCTGGAGACCCTTGGGTCAAAATGTCCCCCTGCTGCTGTGAAGGGAGGGCTGGATCTCCGCACCCACCCACCTGAGCCTCCTGAAGAATGAGGCTGGAAGTGGGGGAATGAGAAGTGTCCAAGCCCCCACCCCCCACGCCGGCACCAAGTCCCAGCCCTCCCTGTCCCCTCGGGGCCAGCTGCTTCCGGTGACAGACCAAGCAGGAGCAGAGAATTCACTACAAACTCTCACCCTGGCCTGTCCGTGGGTTCTGCTAGCAGGGAGGTGAGAGGGAGGCCCCCAGCCATCCTGGATGGAGGGACATCACCTCTACAGGAGGAGGAGGGGAGCCTGGCCACACTGTGAAAGTCCAGACCCCCCACCGGGTCAGTAAGGGGAGGCTAGGAGCAGGCGGCGCTGGGACGTGACGGGGCAAGGGTGGGCAGGCTATTGGTGGCCAACGAGATGCAGTTGAGGTTTTCCTCCTTTTCAGGGAATGGGGGGGTGGGGCGGGGCCCCCCACCTTTCTGACATCAGCGCTGCCTTGGTCCCTCCTCCCGAGCCGGGGATGGTTGCAGGTAAATCGGGGTCAGGGCAGGGGAGGTGGGGGGGCGGGGCCTGCTGGGGGCGGGCTGGGTCTTTATCCTAGCACCTGGTTCCCTCCCTTGCCCCTTCTGAGCTGGACCTGGGACTGCCCCCCCAAGGGACCCTCAGTCGGGCCTGGGCCTTGGAGTGAATTCTCTGCTCACCCCCCTCTCTCCTCGCCAGCACTAACCCTTTCTTCCCAGGTGCTCTCCAGTGTGCCTCCCTTGGAGCCAGGACCTCGCCGAGCCCCACCACCACCACCTTGTCTCTCTTCCCTCCACACAGCTCTCCTCCCCCCCACCCAACTCTCCCGGGAGTCCTCTCCCTCCCCAAGTTCTCCCCCTCACCCCTGTGCACCAGTGTCAGTGTCTGCTGCTGAATAACCCCCATGAGAGACCCTGCCGGCTGGGGGCAGGGCTGGGCACCCTCAGGAGGGGCTGGACTTTTCCGAATACCCTTCCTCAGCTACTGATTTCATGGGTACTGGGGGTGGGGGCTGCCACAGGCTGCATCAGGAACCTCGGGTGCCTCTCCCACCCTGGAATAGAAGTGCGCTCCTGACACCCACCCACAGTGGGTACGGAAACATCACTCTACCTTGCAGTTTTTGCAGGAGGAAGAAAATGGAGTTTAAAAAAAAAATCTGTGTCCTGGTGTGGTTGGTGAAGGATGGGACCCTTGACCCCTAGCTCTTCCATAGGGGCGCAGATGATGGCGAAGGGGCAGGGCCCTGAGTCCCTGGAACCTCAAAGCCACCAGTGGCTGCAGTGAGGAAATCTTTCCACTCCTGCTTAAGGCACACGAGATCGTCTCTGGGATGCCTCTTGCCAAACCCCTTATCCCCAGCCTGTGGGGTCTCTAGCAGCCAGGGAAGGAAAGAGGGGCACTACCTCCCACCACTAACCCTGCTCTTAATGGCCTCCAGGGTTGACATCTCCAGGGAGAGGGGCAGCTGGGCGGGGCAGGGGTCCCAGCCCGGAAACCCCCTTCCCATCACCAGCCCTACCAAGCAACCGTGACTGCAGCAGCAGGAGGGGACAGCCTGGCACCCCCCTGGCCGCGTGACCAACTTGCCTCTCTCTCTCCCCCTCCTTTGCCCCTGCTCCTCTCCCCGTGTCCTCCCCGCCCACCCACCTGGCCCAGTCTTCGTGTGCCCAGGGACTCTGCAGAAGGTGCTGGACCCCACCTCGACACACGAGTCGGAGCACCAGTCTGGCGCATGGTGCAAGGACCCACTGCAGGCGGGTGACCGCATCTACGTCATGCCCTGGATCCCCTACCGCACGGACACGCTGACCGAGTACGCCTCGTGGGAGGACTACGTGGCGGCGCGCCACACCACCACCTACCGCCTGCCCAACCGTGTGGATGGCACCGGCTTCGTGGTCTATGACGGCGCCGTCTTCTACAACAAGGAGCGCACGCGCAACATCGTCAAGTACGACCTGCGCACGCGCATCAAGAGCGGGGAGACGGTCATCAACACGGCCAATTACCACGATACCTCGCCCTACCGCTGGGGGGGCAAGACCGACATCGACCTGGCCGTGGACGAGAACGGGCTGTGGGTCATCTACGCCACCGAGGGCAACAACGGGCGGCTGGTGGTGAGCCAGCTCAACCCCTACACGCTGCGCTTCGAGGGCACGTGGGAGACCGGCTACGACAAGCGCTCGGCGTCCAACGCCTTCATGGTGTGCGGCGTCCTCTACGTGCTGCGTTCCGTGTACGTGGATGACGACAGCGAGGCGGCCGGCAACCGCGTGGACTACGCCTTCAACACCAACGCCAACCGCGAGGAGCCCGTCAGCCTGGCCTTCCCCAACCCCTACCAGTTCGTCTCTTCCGTGGACTATAACCCTCGTGACAACCAGCTGTATGTCTGGAACAACTATTTCGTGGTGCGCTATAGCCTGGAGTTCGGGCCACCCGACCCCAGTGCTGGTGAGGACAGCTCAAGTTTGCTCCCAAACGCCCCCTAGGTCCCAGGGTTGGGGGGTGCACTCTGTGACATCCTAGGGGGCCTGGAGGTGGGTTCGGGGGAGCCCTGGAGGCAATGGCAGTGTGACATGGCAAGGTGACAGAGGCTGTTCTAAGCACGCAATTAACTCCTCTGACCCTCGCAGCCTAGGAGACGGGGCTTATCATTGCCCCATTTTACAGATGAGGAAACCCAAGCACTGGGTGAGTATGGGATTAGCTTGCTCCTTTGAGGATTTGGACCAAGGACTCTGGGCTCCTAACCAAGCTGTGCTATGTCTCTTAGAGGCCTGTGCATTTCGAGCCCTGGAACCTCTTCAACCAAAATCTTGGGTGGAAGCCCAGTATCAGTAAAACAGCAAAGCCGAGCCGCCAATGTTGGCCGGGATTGGGGGCCCCTCCACAGTCTCATTCCGCCCTCTCAGCTGCCCCAAACCAGCTCTGAGCAGCCCCATGGCTCCAGGGAGTCCCATCTAATCCAAAAGGAGGAGCTGAGGCCCCCAGAGGGAAGGGACGTGGCCAGGTCAGAGAGGCCAGAGTAAGAGTAGAATGAGGATGGGAGGTGGCTGTGTAGAACAGCCTCCAGACACCTCCTTCCTGGCCCGTCTTCTGTGGTTGCTCTCTCAGACTTCAAAGTACAAATGAGTGAATTTTTGCCACCTTCCAATGCTTCAGATGGTCCCAGGGGTACGAGGGACCTCTGTGGGCAGACGGGCCAGGGGAGCTCTCCCAGACCTAGTGGGGACCAGGATATCTTTCAGTAGGCCTGACGCGTGGGGGTAACCCCGTCTCATATCCCCTCTCCCTTCCAGGCCCAGCCACCTCGCCACCCCTCAGCACGACCACCACGGCCCGGCCCACACCCCTGACCAGCACAGCCTCGCCTGCGGCCACCACCCCACTCCGCCGGGCGCCCCTCACCACGCACCCCGTGGGTGCCGTCAACCAGCTGGGACCTGACCTACCTCCAGTCACTGCCCCCGCCCCCAGCACCCGACGGCCCCCCGCCCCCAATCTGCACGTGTCCCCGGAACTCTTCTGCGAACCTCGAGAGGTGCGGCGGGTCCAGTGGCCGGCCACCCAGCAGGGCATGCTGGTGGAGAGGCCCTGCCCCAAGGGGACTCGAGGTGAGTGCAGAGCCGAGGTTACCTCCGCCGCAGCTGGCTTGGGGAGTGGCCACTGCTGGGTCTGGCCAGGGAAGGGACGGGGGACATGCCCTTAACTCAGCTCAACGTAGATGCACTTACCTGTCCATCTCCCCTGGCAGAGTGTGGGTTTCATGCAGGGGTCACGCCTGATGTCTGCAGCTGTGTCCCCAGAGCCCAGCAGAGCTCCCAGGACACAGCAGCAGCTCAGTTAGTGCCCCATGCCTCGTCCCCCGTCCCCTCCTGCGATACTAAGCACCCGCCACGTGCAAAGCGCTGGGTGGACCCTGCGGGGAGCCCACGGGAGGTAACTTGAGTCCTGGCTTCAGACTGAAACGGAAGAGGCCCGGGAGCAGCTGAAGTGCCCAGAGAGGGTGGAGCCAGACCGCATGCTCTAGGGATCCCAAGGGGAGGGTCAGAAGAGGCTTCGTGGGGGGGAGGGGGCTTCCAAGGCGAGCTTTGCTAGAAGGTTCCAACTGTGGTAGGCAAAGACGGAAGAGGAGCCCAGAGGGAGGGTTTAGGGGAAGAAGGAGTGGCTTATGTCACCTCAGAGTGACACCTCTCTTGACTGTCCGGCCTGCTTCATGTCTGGTCTTCCGTGTTCCCCTCACCTCTCTCCTCACCCACTCGTCCCCCTCTCTCTGTCATCTCCTTTCTCCCTGCTTTGGCCCATCCTTCTCTCCTTCCCTGTGGCTCCCTTCTCTGTTCCTGTGTGTCTGTCCCTACAGGAATTGCCTCCTTCCAGTGTCTACCAGCCCTGGGGCTCTGGAACCCCCGGGGCCCTGACCTCAGCAACTGCACCTCCCCCTGGGTCAACCAGGTGGCCCAGAAGGTACCAGCAGAAGCTGCCCCTCCCAGTCAGGCGCACGTGCTCACACAGCAGGCCCTGGGTGCCCGGGCACAGGGCACAGTGGGGGCAATGGAACAACTGGGGAGACAAGCAGGGGTCCACTCCCTGGCCTGCAGAGGGAGCAGAGATAGATGGGGAGGGAGAAGGCAGACAGGGAGAAGGGGCAGCAGAGAGAGGGATGAGAGGGGCTGAGCAGGCTGGGCGCGTGAAGAGGGAAGCAAAACGGTCCCTGACAGAGCCGGGGCATCCCACTCCCGTCTCACACAGATCAAGAGCGGGGAGAACGCAGCCAACATTGCCAGCGAGCTGGCCCGCCACACCCGGGGCTCCATCTATGCGGGTGATGTGTCCTCCTCTGTGAAGCTGATGGAGCAGCTGCTGGACATCCTGGATGCCCAGCTGCAGGCCCTGCGGCCCATCGAGCGCGAGTCAGCTGGCAAGAACTACAACAAGGTAGAGCCTGGCAGCAGGGCCAGCAGGGCAGGGGGCACTGCCCTGGGAACTTAGGAGATAGCCGGCCTGTTACCGCGGAGCTGGGCTGCCACCCATGGTGACGGGAGAAGGAAGGACAGACCCCAGGTCTACTGGGGCTCCCTCCTGAACTGCCCTGGACGGTCCTGGGGGTGTGGGCTCCCTTAGGAATGGTTCTCGCTCATGGCCTAGCCCCAGGTCAGTAGCAGAGGCAGAAGAGCAAGCTCCCTGGGGCCCAGACATGAGTGTCGGGGTTAGAGGAGTGGGGCTGGGAGACCAGCCCTGAGAGCACCTCCATCTCTTTCCCCAGATGCACAAGCGAGAGAGAACCTGTAAGGACTATATCAAGGTGAGGCTCAAGGGCTCCTGCTGGCCGAGGGGGTGGGGCAGCCCTTGTCGCTCCTGGGCAGGCCCCAGGTGGCGCTGGGGATGGAGTTTCGGAGAAGGGGGCGCAGAGCCCAGCCCAGGGAACTGGAGGATGTAGGGGGAATCACGGAGCTGCCCCCGCACCGTTGCAGGCCGTGGTGGAGACGGTGGACAACCTGCTGCGGCCAGAGGCTCTTGAGTCCTGGAAGGACATGAATGCCACCGAGCAGGTGCACACGGCCACCATGCTCCTGGATGTCCTAGAGGAGGGCGCCTTCCTGCTGGCCGACAACGTCAGGGAGCCTGCCCGCTTCCTGGCCGCCAAGCAGAACGTGGGTGAGTGCTACAGTCGCGCTAGGGCAAGTTTGGGCGCAAATCTTGAACGGTGGGGGCCCCCTCGGCCTGGAGACCGTGGGGGATACCCTGGCCCTCGACCTTGGGCCTCTTGCCACAGCCCGGGCCTCTGGACTGTGGACAGACCCCCAACCTTGTGTGCCCTGCCGTCCCCTGTCCCCACAGTCCTCGAGGTCACAGTCCTGAACACAGAGGGTCAAGTGCAAGAGCTGGTGTTCCCCCAGGAGTACCCGAGCGAGAACTCCATCCAGCTGTCCGCCAACACCATCAAGCAGAACAGCCGGAACGGTCAGTGCCCGAGCCCCGTGCGGGCACCCCTGCTCCTCTCGCGGAGGATGGCGGTTCTTAGCTTTTATCGCACTGAAGAATCCGGAAGGAGGTTGGGACCCGTGGCCACACACAGGTGTCCTTCATTGAAGCTAGTGTTAACATCTCAGGGGGTTCGTGGAGACCCCCCCCCCCCCCGAAGCCCCACAGAGCCAAGCACGCTTCGCAGTTAGTAGGGCTCACTCCTGTGCAGTGGCAGTTCAGGGAGGCTTGCGCCATTTGAGATGAAGGTCCAGAGAGGTTAGGGATTTGCTCAACGTTACACAGTAAGTGAGAGGTGGGCCGGGGACCTGGCCTGTGTATCCCGGCCCACTGCCCTGCCGTTGAAAGCTGCCTATAACTGAGCAGGGGTCCCGCAGAAGGGCTCCCAGAGCCCCACTTGCCTGGGCTGCAGCCTGCCTGGCTTCAGAGGTCCTGGCGGCCAGCGTGGTGGAGCTGCACACCAGCCAGGGGCTGACAACACACCCTGCTGTGCCTGTTCTCCCCAGGAGTGGTCAAAGTTGTCTTCATCCTCTACAACAACCTGGGCCTCTTCCTGTCCACCGAGAATGCCACGGTGAAGCTGGCAGGTGAAGCGGGCGCGGGGGGCCTGGGGGGCGCCTCCCTGGTGGTGAACTCCCAGGTCATCGCAGCGTCCATCAACAAGGAGTCCAGCCGAGTTTTCCTCATGGACCCTGTCATCTTCACTGTGGCCCACCTGGAGGTGAGCTGAGGCGCCCCCTCCCTCCGTGAGGTCCCAGCATCCTCCATTGTCCCTGGCTGTGCACGCCCCCCTACTGTGTGTTCACCCACCCCGAGAGCAAGTTACAACCCCTCCCTGGGGCCCCAGCCCCCACCTCAGCAGCTTGGGCCATTTTGTCCCCAGAGGTCTCAGACTGTCACCTGGAGCCCAGAGCCCCAGGCACTCGTCTCCTGCTTGTCGCTATCCCCATAGCCGGGTGTGTGGGCTGGAGTGGGACTCCCCGGATCTGACCCCCCGGTCACCACCACACAACAGGCCAAGAACCACTTCAATGCCAACTGCTCCTTCTGGAACTACTCGGAGCGTTCCATGCTGGGCTACTGGTCGACGCAGGGCTGCCGCCTGGTGGAGTCCAACAAGACCCACACCACGTGTGCCTGCAGCCACCTCACCAACTTTGCCGTGCTCATGGCTCACCGCGAGATCGTAAGCTGGCCAGCGCTCCGTTCCTCCGGGCGGGCCCACTTTCTGGCCCGGCTTTGCATGGCATCCTAGAAAGTGCTGCATGGGCGGTGCCAGGGAAGGCCAGCTTCGTGGGCATGGGGGGCCTGAGTCTTGCCCGGGGCATGAGGCCACACGTCTGGTTCTCTTTGGTCACGGTCCCACCTTCTCCCAAGGCACTCTGGAGAAGCACGTTGGTGTCACCTTTGTCATCTCTCCACGAGCCTTCCAGAGCATGAGGAAGTGAGCGTGCCGCCTGCAGAGGGGTGGGGGCCGGCAAGTTGGCCAGGGGGGCAGAAGGCCGGGTGGGCTGCACCAGTGGTGCTCGTGGCCCACGGCCTTGCCCGTAGCTGGCACCTAAGTGGAGCCCTGGCCACGTGCGAGACCAGAGGCGCTAAGTACACCCCCTGCTCCTTCCCCCAGTACCAGGGCCGCATCAACGAGCTACTGCTGTCAGTCATCACCTGGGTGGGCATCGTCATCTCCCTGGTCTGCCTGGCCATCTGTATCTCCACTTTCTGCTTCCTGCGGGGACTGCAGACTGACCGGAACACCATCCACAAGAACCTGTGCATCAACCTCTTCCTGGCCGAGCTGCTCTTCCTGGTTGGGATAGACAAGACTCAGTATGAGGTGAGCAGGACTCCAGGGCAGGAGAGGATGGGGGAGAGACGGCACCGGCCGGCCGGGGCAGCCCCTCACCCGTGGTGCTCGCCACTCTCTAGATTGCCTGCCCCATCTTCGCTGGCTTGCTGCACTACTTCTTCCTGGCTGCCTTCTCCTGGCTCTGCCTGGAGGGCGTGCACCTCTATCTGCTGCTGGTGGAGGTGTTTGAGAGCGAGTACTCCCGCACCAAATACTACTACCTGGGCGGGTACTGCTTCCCAGCCCTGGTGGTGGGCATCGCAGCCGCCATCGACTACCGCAGCTACGGCACCGAGAAGGCGTGAGTGCCCCCTTCACCCCCCGAGTCTCTCCCCCTTGCTGGCTCCCTGCTCAGCAGCATCCCTTGGGCCAGGACCCTCAGGGCACTGGCCTCCCTTCTCCTGAGCCCCGAGGCCGCAGCCAGCAGAGTCCCTGGGCTCCTGGAGTCAGAGGGAGGGAAGAGCCCGCCCCCCCGCCACCTCTCAATACCCCGGCCCTGCTTCCTTCACAGCTGCTGGCTCCGAGTGGACAATTATTTCATTTGGAGCTTCATTGGGCCTGTCTCCTTTGTTATCGTGGTAAGTTGCAAGGCAGTACCCCCAGTACTGAGTCTCTATCCTTCATCCAGCCTAGCTCTGACCCCAAGGCCCCCCTTCTCCCCAAGCCCTTGAAAAGCATCAGAACTGAGCAGCCAACTAAGAAAACGAGAGCAGAGTGGGCCTGTAGAGCTCCAGCACTGAGGTCCGTCCTTCCAGGAGCTGTGATTTGAGCCCCTGCTCTGTGTCAGGCCATGGGCCCTGCCCCCCGGCCCCGAAGCCACATTAACAGTTACGCCAGTAGGCAGGCACCTGGGGGCAGGTACAGCAGCAGAGGGGACCCTGAAGAAGGGGGGTCGTGGCTGAGACTTGGCCAGGAGCTGACGCCAGGAGGCAGAGGGACCCTGGCCCAGCCCCTCCCCTTGTCCCGCCCCCAGGTGAACCTGGTGTTCCTCATGGTGACTCTGCACAAGATGATCCGCAGCTCCTCCGTGCTCAAGCCCGATTCCAGTCGCCTCGACAACATTAAGTGAGCACCCCCTCGCCCCACCCGTGCCCTGGGACTTCCCAGGCCTCTCCCAGCGTTTCCTAAAAGGTGGTGTTCTGCCTCTGGTGTCACATACTGTGATTTTAAGGACAAAGATGGTGTTTTACTGTGTTTGTTATGTATCTATTTAACGAGTATTAGAAAACATGGTATTAGCACATCCAGCTGTGGTTTTAGGCACATAATTGCTAAGGGTGAGACTGAGTTCAAAAAGTGAGTCCAGGGAATTCCCTGGCGGTCCAGTGGTTAGGACTCTGCACTTTCACTGCCAAGGGCACAGGTTCGGTCCCTGGTCGGGGAACTAAAGATCCCACCAGCCATGCGACTCGGCATAAAAAAAAAAAAAAAAAAAAGTCCATTTCAGGGCAACTTAAAGGCAGATAGGCAGCAAAAGATAGTTTAAAGGTCTGGAAATATGGCCAAAAGGATGAAGGATGCAGGAGAATGACTGGCCATTCACAGAGCCCTGACCCCTGACCTCTGCCTGCCCCTCAGGGTCAGCTTGGGTGAAAGTGTCACTGGGCAGGCCTGCTCATCCCAGGGCAGCATCCAGGCCTGCTCAAAGAGGGACACGCAGCAGGGCTCTGGGGGAGGCATCTCTGCTGGCAGGGACTTTGATGTCCCTGTTCCCTCTCCACCTCTCCCCAGATCCTGGGCCCTGGGGGCCATTGCGCTGCTCTTCCTACTGGGCCTCACCTGGGCTTTCGGCCTCCTCTTCATCAATAAGGAGTCGGTGGTCATGGCCTATCTCTTCACCACCTTCAACGCCTTCCAGGGGGTCTTCATCTTCGTCTTTCACTGCGCCTTACAGAAGAAGGTGAGGTCCAGGGAAGGGACCAGGTGCCTGCCTTCTGTAGCGGGACCTGTGTCTGCCTGGAGGGAAGCACAGGCTCACAGGGAGGATTTAGGCAGGGGTGCAGAGGGTTGTGGAAAAGAGCAAGATACAGGGGCCTAGAGGAACGAGAAAGCAAGGCAGATTTGGGGAGTTGGGAGAGCACAGGGCCTGTAGAGCTCCAGCACTGAGGTCCGTCAGTGAGGTCCGTCATGTCCCAGTGAGGGACATGGTTGATGGACCCTCCCCAGGGTGTAGGGCACAAGTCAAGCATGTGGAGGGAGATGACTCTGGGTGCCACCCAGACAGAACATTTCCGACTTTAATAGTTGTGGGATAAAATGTGAATTTTGTGGTGATAGGAAGTTTCTTTTTAAAATAAAGTGTGTTACAGTCTGAATCTTAAAAAAAAATAAATTAAGGAGATAACAGAAGCAGAAGAATGTGGAGAAGAGTGTACGGGCAGTAGACTCAAGACTAAAGCCAGGGAAACTGAGCCAAGGCGTTTGTAGATTCATATCCTGAAGGCAGTGGGGAGGCCCGGTCAGACTGTTGTTGGTCTTAGGGGACAGTGAGGGGGGTAAGGCTAAGGAAGGGATGAAGGAGGCAGTGATCACAAGTCTTGGGTGCAAGGTTGACTGTTCTGCTCAAAACTGTCCCATGGTCCTCATCAGACACACAGGGACATCCTTACAGAGGCCCCCAGGCCCATACGGTCCAACCTGGGCTTCCCCTTCTCTTCCCTTCCCTCCAGCCATTCTCTGTCTTCTGCTCCCTCAGACACCTAGACATGGACCCTCCCCAGGGCTTGTCCCCTGCCCCTCCCCACATATCCACAGGGCCCACTACCTTATTTCTTTTAGGTCTTTGCCGAAATGTCTCCTTAGTGAGGCCTCCCCTGATCTTTTTGAAATCGTGCCCCCGACCCCCACCGACAGCACTGCCTACCTCCCGGCCATGGTTCTCGGCAGCACCTCACACCATCAGATGCCCTACATAACGCACTGATGTTTCACCCGTGTTCAGTCTCTGTCTGCTAGAAAATACCAGCTCTGAGAAGTAGGGCTTTGGGTCTGATTTGCGTCTGTCCTCGGGGCCTAAAGCACACCTGGCGTATAGAGGATGCTCATTAAAGATCTGTTGAGTGAATGAATGGATGAGAAATTATTGGTGGAGGTGGAGAAAGGAGGATGGGCCTGAGTGAGAAGAGAGCCTTCTTGGCTGGCTGTTGGGAGACAGGAGACAGTGGGGCTTCTGATCCCCACCAGCAGCTTGGTCACTGGACCCCCAAGGCGGGGGCGCCTACTGCCTGTCCTCCTCGCCCCCCCAGGTGCACAAGGAGTACAGCAAGTGCCTGCGTCACTCCTACTGCTGCATTCGCTCCCCGCCCGGGGGCGCTCACGGCTCACTCAAGACCTCAGCTATACGGAGCAACACCCGCTACTACACGGGGACCCAGGTATCCAGGCCGGGGGCTGGGGCGCCAGGCAGGGCTCCCTGGGGCTGAGTGTTGGAACCGAGAGCCCAAGAGGCAGGGCAGTTCTCTGCCCAGGTCCCTGGTGGTGCTCATCAGGCAGGTGGTCTCAGAAAGATCGTGGAGGGTGGGCGGCCCAAGGGCCCCCTCACGTCTGAGCTGTGTCCCCAGAGCCGAATCCGGAGGATGTGGAACGACACCGTGAGGAAACAGACGGAATCCTCTTTCATGGCGGGTGACATCAACAGCACACCCACCCTGAACCGAGGTGAGACTGGATCCCTCACCCCCGGCTTCAGTCCCTCAAGATTCCCGAGCCCAGGTCTCCTGGCCGCCTTGTGACCTCTGACCTCCTGGGCAGGTACCATGGGGAACCATCTGCTGACCAACCCTGTGCTGCAGCCCCGTGGGGGGACCAGCCCCTACAACACTCTCATTGCCGAGTCGGTGGGCTTCAATCCTTCCTCACCCGCCGTCTTCAACTCCCCAGGTGAGAGAGCACTGTGGTGCCAGGAGAGGGTGACAGCCCAGGTCAGGTGGTATCCTTGTGCCTCCTGAACTGGAGCCGAGACTTGGCATCCTGAGCCCGCTCTCTCCTTCTCTCTTTTCCCTCCTGGCCGGCACCTGCAGGGAGCTACCGGGAACCCAGTAAGTGTGACTGTTTCCTAGTAATATTTCCAAGGCCGGGAGGGGAACGTGACAGTGGCCTCCTCAAATGGCCTAACTTAGAGAGAAGAACTCGAGTGCCCCCCCCCCACACACACACACACAGACAGTCTCTGGCTTGGCAGCTGGCAGGAGGGTGTCGCGTTAGGTGGGGAATGAAGGTGATGGGGGGGACAGAGCGTTGGAAAGGGATCTGGTCACCCAGATCTCCTCATACTGCTGAGACTCTAAGCCCCCAGCTGCGAGGGGACCCTGGGGGAACTGGTCCCCACACGTACCTCCACTAGTCTTCTGCTGAGCTGGTGTCCTCAACTGCCAGTGAGGAAGAGAGGGAATACAAGACCCCAGTCCCCAGGGGCTGGGGTGAACCCAGGGAAAGCCAGGTGAAAGCAGGCACCCCCGTCCCCGTGGCCTGCGCCCCTCTCACTGCCCGGCTCTCCTTCTGAGCAGCTCCCTTCTGCCTGCAGAGCACCCCTTGGGAGGCCGAGAAGCCTGCGGCATGGACACGCTGCCCCTCAATGGCAACTTCAACAACAGTTACTCCTTGCGAAGCGGGGACTTCCCTCCAGGGGATGGGGCCCCCGAGCCACCTCGAGGCCGGAACCTGGCCGACGCTGCCGCCTTCGAGAAGATGATCATCTCGGAGCTGGTGCACAACAACCTTCGGGGTGGCAGCAGCGGAGCCAGGGGCCCTCCACCGCCTGAGCCCCCCGTGCCGCCAGTGCCAGGGGGCAGCGGCGAGGAAGAGGCAGGCGGGCCCGGGGGTGCTGACCGGGCAGAGATCGAACTTCTCTACAAGGCCCTGGAGGAGCCACTGCTGCTGCCCCGGGCCCAGTCGGTGCTGTACCAGAGCGATCTGGACGAGTCGGAGAGCTGCACAGCGGAGGACGGGGCCACCAGCCGGCCCCTCTCCTCCCCTCCGGGCCGGGACTCCCTCTACGCCAGCGGGGCCAACCTGCGGGACTCGCCCTCCTACCCGGACAGCAGCCCCGAGGGGCCCAGTGAGGCTCTGCCCCCACCCCCACCTGCACCCCCTGGCCCCCCCGAAATCTACTACACCTCGCGCCCGCCGGCCCTGGTGGCCCGGAACCCCCTGCAGGGCTACTACCAGGTGCGGCGGCCCAGCCACGAGGGCTACCTGGCGGCCCCAGGCCTCGAGGGGCCAGGGCCCGATGGGGATGGGCAGATGCAACTGGTTACCAGTCTCTGAGGGACCTCACGGACCAGGGGCTGGTGTCCCAGGCCGGGGACTGAACCCTGGGTAGGGCTCTGGTGGCAGAGGGAGGCTGATGGAGACTGGCTGCTGGGCCACTCTCTCCAGGTGCCCCTTTGCCATGGGCCCTCCAGGCCCCTTGGGGGCTCTGCTCTGGGGGCCCGAGGTGCAGGGTTCACAGACAGGGTTTCCCACCAGCCGTGTGCACCAGCTCAATTTGGGGCAAGTGCAGTGAGGAACCAGGAGGTCCCCAGGGGAGTGAGGAAGGAGAAATTGGAAGGGTGCAGCTCACTCTTGACTTCCCCCTCCCACCCCCTACTCATCCTACTCCCTGGAGGGAAGTGAGGGCTCTGGTTTCCCTGGGTCAAAGGCCCTGCTGGATGGAACCCGTCAGCTGCTCCTCTCTTTGCAGCCAGAGTGCTGCCAGTTGCACCGGGATGGAGCAGTGGGGACAGGACAGATGGACAGGTTCCTCTGCACTACAGTTCCCTGCTCCACGGAGACTGGGGCCTCTGACCGGGGAGAGAGCCCTAGCGGGGAGAAAGCCCCAGGGCAAGAGGAATGGGCGGTTGTGGCTGGTGGTTTAAAGGTGGAACTTTCTCCGAAGCTCCTTCTCTCTGCTCTTCGTCCCAGCCTTCCCAGCAAGCCTGCCCCCTCAGCCCTCCTTGAGTGCACCCAATGACCCCCTCCCTTGGGGCGACTCCTGATGAAGCACAACTCCCCGCAGGGCCCCCAGCCCACAGGGGTGGCCATACTTGAGCAGTTCCCAGTCCTGTGGGCTTGGCTATGGGGAGCAGATTTTGGGTCTGGATCTCCCTGGGGAGTGGGTCCTGGGCTTGGATCTTTCCCTAGGGGGCCCTCTTACCCCTTCCCTCCCTCCTCTTCCTCCGTCCCCATTGCTGTAAATATTTCAATGAAATGGAAAAGGAAAAAAAAAAAAAAAAAGACAAAAAAAGAAAGAAAGAAAATCTCATCACTTGAAGCCACCAGGAGCCTGCGGCCCGGCCAGCCCGGGATTTCTCCGGAGCAGAGCTGCGCCGCCGGGCCCTGGCAGCCAGGACTTCTCTGTGTACGTGTGCATCCCCAGCCGGGTGGGCGGGCCGCCAGAGCAGCTTTTTACAATCCAGAGACAGAAAACAAAATCTAGAAGCAACATCGAAACAAAGAACCCGTTTCCTTTCCGGCACCCGGCACCCGTTTCTGTTGCCTCCTTCCCTCATCCACCTCTCCCTGGCATCAGTCAGCCCTCCTGGGGCGTGTACCTCACTGCCTGCCCCAGGACTTGGGGCCTGTCTCCCCTTCCCCTCCCCACTGGCCCGGGGGAGGCACCCTCACACCCAAAGATGCTTTTGCCAAGGTGGCTGCGCTGTCCCTTGGAGTTCCTGCTTCTTGTACATTGCTTCTGGGACTCGGCCTGGGAGGAAGGGGCCGATTTCCCGCCTAGAGAGGTTGAGAGGGGAAGGAAAATGAGGGCAGCAGGGTTTGACAGATGACTGAGGAGGGAGGGCTGGGGGCGGTGAGGTGGTTCTCCTTCACGGGGTGGGGAGGTGAGAGGTGAGAGACTGCCTTCCTTACCCAACACGCCCCCGCAGGGGAGACAAAGCCAGGTACCAGGGCCTGGCTGGGGTCAGGACACCCATGTTCAGAGGGTTCAACCCCAAACCTGCAGATGCTGGAAGCTCCAGGCTTGGGATGTCTCCTGAGTACCTCTCCCAGTCCCCTCTCCAGTCTGTCACCCTGGCCTTCCCAGCAACACCCCCCCCCAACTCTTTGGGGGTAGCATAGTCCCACTGCCATACTAGCCCAGCCCTGTCATTTGCCATTTCCCCAGGGGTGGCCCTCCACCTCTGCTCTGACCCCTCATCTCTTTTGTCCCTCCCTCTTTTCTCACAAGTGCCATGAGTTTTCAAACATCTTCGGGTCTCAGCCTGCTGCTGCCATGAACTTTGGGTTAATGGGGAGGAACTCCGGGGAGGAACTGGGGGAAAGGGACAGATAGGTGGCTGGAGGGACCCTTTTTGCTGCTAAAAAGCCCCTCCCTTCTCCTGAGGAGCTAGGGCTGGCTTGTCCCCATCAGTTATAGGGGAGAAGGGGCCAGACCCAAAGATGGTGGTTTGTCCCACATGGGGGGACAGGCGTGGGGAGAAGGTAAAGGTGGGTTCCATCTGTTTTCTGGTAGGGAGTTTTAACCCGTTTCACCAGACCATGGGTGAGTCTGGACGGGCAGGTGAAGTAAGGATAGGAACGGTCTTGCGCAGATGGCTCTGTGAGGAGGGCAGGAGACAGCTCCGTGGCTTTCCTTGGCTTCACTAGGCCAGGAACTCCTCTTTGGGGAGGGGTGGCTAGAGACCTGTGAAGAGATGGTGGGAGACAAGGGTAGATGGAAGAGTGGGCCCAGCCCAGGCATCAGCCCAGCTAGAGTCAGAGAATGCCTCTGACCAGCAAAGAGGTCTGGAAGAGAGGGTGGGCTGGGGGAGTTCCCAGGGGAACTCCTGCGTCCTCTCCCCTGCCCAGTCCTCCTTTTCTCTCTCCAGACTCTGACAGTCAAAGGGAGAGAGAGGGTACAGCGGGTCCCTTGGTTCCCATTCCAGCCAGAATCACCAAGGTGGATTCCCAGGCCTCAGAGTTGTGTGGCAGGGCTGGTAGGGCTGGAAACCACTGCAGTCCAGCACAAAGCTACCCCGAGAGCCCAGGTGTCCCCCCACCCCAACCAGACCTGGTGCCTTGATGCCCCCACTCCAGCTGGGACGGTATAAAGAAGGAAGGGTCTTGGTTTCCTCTCCTACTCCCTTTCTTGGGCTCCTGAATTCATTTGCTTTCAAATCTTATTTTTCTCTGGGTTTGGTGGGGGTTTTTTGGCTTTGGTTTTGGTTTTCCTTGCCTTTTTCTCTGTGTCTCCACCTCTTTCCCTGTGTCTTTCTCACTGTCTCTGTGTTCCCCTTCTCTTACCCTCAATTTCTCTCTGTCCATTTGGGCCTCCTCCCTCTTCTCCCACGCCCCCAGTCCCTCCTTGGTCTCCTTTTCGATATGCCAAACCAATTTTGGGTCGAGTGCATTTAACGAGAACAAAACAAAAGGCTCATAACAACAAGAACGTTTCAGAAAAAAAAGTTTAAAAAAATTGTTGAGTCAAAAAAAAAAATCAAACAATAAAGAAATTAAGATTTCTTGGAATGACAAGAGTAGCGTGACTCATTTGCGGGGGGAGGCAAGAAACAGGTGAGTGGATCTGCACGGAGCATCCCCGTGAGGCTGGGACCGAGTGAGGAACCTGCACTGCCACATTTAGAACCCACAGCAGAGGACTGGTGAGTCACAGAATCATTAATGTTTATAGAACCTGGTAGGTTCAAGGGCCTGCTAGGCAATGCAGGTGCAGTTTCTCTCTGAATCCTCATAAATGCTCTGGGCGGAGGTTATTCGAGCTCCATTTTACAGATGGACAAACTGAGGCTTATAGCACCTGGATGCACGTCCAAGTCTCTGTGGGCCAGGCCGCTGTGCCATGTTGCGCCTCAAGCCCTTCTCAGCCTGGACTTCGGTCCACAGGCTATATTAGAGCATAGCATAGGAACTGTATGCTGTGCCTGTCTGATTCCAGCTGCTATTTCTAGACTCCCACACGTTACTGGAATGGTGCATTTTCGGTCATGACAGCACAGTGGAATTGCATCATGTGTATTTCACATTCTCACAGTGCTCAGAGAGAGAGGAATGACCAAGTAGTGCAAGCACTTCTCTCCATGCCCCTCTGCCCTCAACACTGGCGTCCAGGATGCCGCACTCAGCCACTCCTCCTCCCCACTCCCCAGCTACTCCTTCCCAGTCTCCACACTGGTTCCTTCTCATCTCCTGACCTCTTAATGTTGGCGAGCCCAAGGGCTCAGCCTTGGACCTTTACCTACACTCACTCCCTGGGAGATCTCATCTCATTAAATGGTTTTTAAATACAGCTGACCCTTGAGCAACACAGGTTTGAACCACACAGGTCCACTTAGATGAGGATTCTTTTCATTAAGTATATTGGAAAAATTCTTGGAGATTTGCGACAATTGGAAAAAACTCGCAAATGAACCATGTAACCTCAAAACCTTCAAAAAAATTAAGAGGCATGTCATGAATGCACAGAATATATGTAGATACTAGTCTATTTTATCATTTACTACCATAAAATACACACATATCTATTATAAAAAGTTAAAATGTATCAAAACTTACGCACACACTGACAAACCGTACACAGCCCCATCGACTGCACTAGGCTACCATAAAGCAATCATATTGCTGCTTCTTCATTTTCAGTGCATGAATCATCATACCTGTAAATAAAAATGAATTTCTTTTTCACATTTTCTTTTCATTTTTGATGTCTAGTGTTAGTAATATGTGTAATATCTACAGTGTTTTTTATAAGACAATATTGATGTAGGTACTGACAGACGATTCATCTTGTAAATAAATGATGTACGCTTTCGGTATTGATAAATACAGTACCGTATTGTAAATGTATTTTCCTTACGATTTTCTTAATAAGTTTCTTTTCTATTGCTTACTTTCATGTAAGAAGACAGCATATAATACATATACAAAATATGTGTTAATTGACTGTTTATGTTATGGTTAAGGCTTCCAGTCAACAGTAGGCTATTAGTAGTTAAGTTTTGGGGGAGTCAAAAGTTATACATGGGGCTTCCCTGGTGGCGCAGTGGTTGAGAGTCCGCCTGCCGATGCAGGGGACATGGGTTCGTGCTCCAGTCCGGGAGGATCCCACATGTCGCGGAGCGGCTGGGCCCGTGAGCCATGGCCGCTGAGCCTGCGCGTCCGGAGCCTGTCTTCTGCAACGGGAGAGGCCACAACAGTGAGAGGCCCGCGTACCGCCAAAAAAAAATTATACATGGAGGTACTTCGCTGGTGGTCCAAGTGGTTAAGAATCCATGCTTTCACTGCAGGGGGCACAGGGTCTGGGAACTAAGATCCCCGCATGCCACAGTGTAGCCAAAAAAAAAAAGTTATACATAGATTTTTGATTGCACAGGGGTCAGCACCCCTAACCCCTGCATTTTTCAAGTGTCAGCTGTACTATCTATTATGCTGATGACTTCCAAACGTAGAGCTCCAGCCTGAACTTCCATCTTGAGATCCAGATTCATTTATTCATTTATTTATTTATTTATTTATTTATTCATTCATTCATTTATTCATTTATTTATCCAGATTCAATAATTCATTTATTCATTCATCCAGCTACCCACTCCACATCTCCCCCTGGGTGTCTGGTAGGATCTCAAAGTTAAACCCAGTTCCACGCACATGTATACACACACCACTGTTCCAGTTCCTCCCACAGGCTTCCCCACCTTGATTAACGGCAAGTCCATCCTGAGACTCAAGATAAGACCCCTGGAGCCTCCCTTGAACTCACTCATTGTTTCATACCCCATATCTAATCTGACAGTAGACGCAGCAGTGCCTCTAACTTTGAAATACCCAGAATTAACTAGTTCTCACTACTTTGGTTCAAGCCACCACTGTCTTTCACCAGGACCACTGTAACAGTCCCCTAACTAGCTCCCTTGTCCCTCTTCAGGGGACACACAAAACAGAATGATCTCAGTAAGCATATTTTTTGTCCCTCCTCTGCTCAAAACTCTCCAAAGGCCTCCTCTCTCACCCAGACGAAACGCTAAGGTCAGCACAATGGCCCACAAGGCCCTACAGCATCAGATCTCATCCCTACGGCTCTCCTCCTTCCCTCTACTCCAGCCACACTGGGGTGCTCACTGTCCACAAACATGCAGGCAACTCCTGCCTGCCTCAGGGCCTTTACACTGGTTGTTCCTAGGGTTCACCTATTCTCCCTTTAGGGCTTATGAAAATAAGAGCTTCCCAGCAGGCCTTCCCAGGCTACTCCATTTAAATTGCAACTGGCCACTCCAGAACTCCCTAACCCCTGTCTTGCTTTGTCTCCCATAGCGCTCCCATCTCACAAACTGCCTTTTTTGCTTGTTTATTGTCTGCCTCCCCCACCAGAAAATAATGTACAATGGTCTGTTTTTTCACTGCTGTTCCCTACTGTTTAGCACAGTGTCTGGCACACACTAGGTGCTCAATAAATATCTGTGAAAGGACACACAGCTGAATGGAGCACAGGACCCAGAGTAGGCCTGAGATGAGAGTTGAGACCATTCCCTCAGCTGCTCTCAGTTCCCATGCACCCCTCACTGTGCGATGCTGTTGTTACTTCAGCATGGCCCTGAAATCTAAGTTCAGCAATTTAGCTGGTGCCCAACCCTATCCTATGCTGAAGAGGAACTGGTTCTACTAGACTTACAGAGAGATGCTCTGTGAGCAAATTCAGGAGCTTTAAGCGTAAACTTAATTATTTATGATTTTGACCTCATGCTCTGACTTTGAAATTTTATCCTAGCATAAGATGAGAACACAGCCAGTTCTTCCACCTTTTTGTCCTTTACTTTCCCGGCACTGTACACATCCGACTCCTCTACCCACACAGTGAAACCTGTTGTGCCTGACAACCTGTGACCCTCAGTGGTTGTTAGTGGCACCTGTACACACTTGGGGCAACCATTAGCATGTGCCCAGGAACAGTAACATTTATGTTGATATTCATTTCAAAGCTCTTTCCTACATTTCATCTTATTTAATTATCACAAGATATATATTATCCCCATATATCAGATGAGGAAACTGAAGTTAGGGTGAGTAAATGACTTACTCAAAAAAATAAGATTACTATGCAGTTCAAAGTGCCCACACCCTGTAGATGCTTTACATATGCTGTCCAATTTAATCCTTTCAACCACCCAGTGAGGCAGGTTTTAGTTAGCTCCAATATACAACTGCAGAAGCTGAAGCCCAGAAAGGTTCAGGAACATACCCGTGTTCACTCAGCTAGTAAGAGGAAGATGGACCAGGCCTCCATCTTGGTCTTCCTGTCCCAGGGGCTGCATTGAGGGCTGTCTGCACCCAGCTGCAGTTGCCCAGGCCCCATCGCTGCCCACCAACCCCACTCGGCATTCACTAAGGGAAGCTGACTATCTGGCTCCCCACATCAGAGATGCCCACTAATCATGCCACACCCTGATGGTCCCTATGTAGCTAGTATGTTAGGATTGTCCAGAGTGGACTCAACGTGAGTTAAGCCAGAGGGAAGGTCTTAATGCAGAGCAACAGAGGATTCGCTTCAGATCCCCAAAGGCTTCAAAGCATTGGAGCCTCTGCCGTTGAGAAAACCTCCTCTCTCCCGTGAACTCTTGGGAAGGCCTAGGGGTGCCAGGCTGAGGCTACTCCTTTATCCCTACAATATCCTCAGGCTTATTCTGCCTCTCTCTTACCCTTTCAAACATCTCAGTCATGGCAATGAGCTGTGATGACAGGACCCTCCCCCATTTATATCCCTTCTTACTTCACTGGGACTCACCTTGACCAAAACCCTTGCAACCACTACTCTTTCCTGTCTGTCCTGCCCCACTGTCTTCCATCAACCTTTGCCTCTGTCCAAGTGATCCCAGCTTCTCACAACTGAAGCCCTCACTTTAAGCCAACCAGTCCTCTCCTGGGAATTGATCCTAAGGAACCATGCATGTGCATGAAGACAGTGACAAGAAAAGTTTGCTGTAGTGAGGCTTCTAAGAGTGAAACACAAGAGAGAATCTAAAATTTTAGCAAAGAAAACTGTTACATAAATAATGCACATCCATAAACAGAATACCATGCAGCCATTCAAAATAATGCAGAAGAACACTAAAGGACGTGGAAATATATTCATAATAATACTAAGGGTAAAAACCTAGATATAAAAAACAGGGTAAAGTATGACCTTACTTTTGTTTTGATGGCATGTATATACAAAAAGTGTGTGTATACAAATATGAAACTGTATATATACAAGTGTATGTGTGTATGTGTATATGTGTGTATAAATATAAAATATATGCAGGGACTTCCCTGGTGGCACAGTGGTTAAGAATCCACCTGCCAATGCAGGGACACAGGTTCGAGCCCTGGTGCAGGAAGATCCCACATGCCGCGGAGCGACTAAGCCTGTGCGCCACAACTACTGAGCCTGCGCTCTAGAGCCCGAGTGCCACAACTACTGAGCCCACGCGCCACAACTACTGAAGCCCGCGTGCCTAGAGCCCCTGCTCGGCAACAAGAGAACCCGCCGCAGTGAGAAGCTCGCGCACCATCTCTCTGCAACTAGAGAAAGCCAGCGTGCAGCAACGAAGACCCAATGCAGCCAAAAAATAAACGTTTTAAAAAAAGAAAAAATAAATTTTAATTGACTTTAAAAAATAATAATAAAATATATGCAGAATATAAAGCTATACACCAGAATATTAACAGGGTAATTTTAACTTTCTCGCAACTCTGTATTTTAAAAATTGTTTGCATTAATATGTATTACTTTTGTAATAGGAAAAAGTATTTGTGTGCCCCACTTTCTATGGAAGAACAAAGACCAAGAATAACCAGCACAAATGGAAGAAGAAAGAACAAGGTGGGGAACTAGCCTTACCAAGACGGGTTATAGTGTGGTAATATTTAAGTCAATGTGGTATCTGGCACAGGAAGAGACAAAAAGTCCAATGGAAGAGACCTGTGACTAGATGGAAACTTGCTCTAGGCAGAGATTACAAATCACTAGGAAAAGGATGGATTAATCCAGAGGATCTTATATTTTTTTGGTCTTGAGATCCCTTTACCCTTTTAAAAATTCATGAGGATAAGGAGGGGGATGACTGGGAGGAGCACGGAGGATTTTTAGGGCCGTGAAAATACTCTGTATCATACTGTAATGATGAATACATGTCATACATTTATCCAAACCCATAGAATGTGCACCAAGAGTGAACCTTAACGTAAGCTGTGGATTTTAGGTGATAATCATGTGTCAATATAGGTTCATCAATTGGACACAAATTCACCACTTTGGTGGTGGATGTTAATGATGGGGGATACTATGCATGTGGGAGGGGGAGAGGTATATGAGAAATCTATGTCATGAACCTAAAACTGCTCTAAAAAAAAAAATTAAATCTTTTTTTAAAAAATGAATGTGGGGCTTCCCTGGTGGCGCAGTGGTTGAGAGTCCGCCTGCCGATGCAGGGGACATGGGTTAGTGCCCTGGTCCGGGAAGATCCCACATGCCGCGGAGCGGCTGGGCCCGTGAGCCATGGCCGCTGAGCCTGCGCGTCCGGAGCCTGTGCTCCGCAACGGGAGAGGCCGCAACAGTGAGAGGCCCATGTACCGCAAAATAAAAATTAATGGGGACCCTAATGAGCTGTTGTTTATGGGGATAGAGATTATTTATATTTACTGAATTGGAAATTAAAACTGAGCAAAATTTTTAAATATTTAACTAAATTAAATTGGTTAATAAATCTATTAAATGTTAAAATAAATAAACTATTTTATTAAAAAGTAACTATATGCACATTTTAAAAACAAAGTAGTGCAAAGAATGGCATTGTTTTACATTTTTGTAAAACTCCTACTGTCTGGTGTAATGAAAGGCAGCTGTATTCTCACATCAGGCTTCTGCAATCAATCTGTTGCAATATCCTGTTTTGGTTGAAGTATGTGAAGAAAAGCCAGCCTCACAAAGATACATAGTTGGAAAAGGGAGGAGTGTCATAGCCTTTTCAGCTAATTGGGGATATTTTACTTTGTTACTATACCAAAACTCAACAAATGGTGGTGTATTAAAGTTAGTTACAATGTTGAATATGAAACTGTATCAATAAACTTTTCATACTCTGTTACACTGAAACCCATTGGTCTATCTTACAAATTTTAATTGATCTTTTATGACTGATTTTGTAACATCATGCATTGGTCTTTAGGAAAATATTGATATGCTGAGTTATTACATTTCACTCTACAGTATTTTTTAAATATATCTGTTAATAATATCACCACTGATCTCATCAGGAAAACTTTTAAATATTGAAAAGTTGTCAGGCTGATGGTGGTGAATAAAAGTTTCCTAAATGTCTAAGTTTTGCTTAAAAGCTCAAATATTATCATTGGCAACACACTGTTAATTTTCCTCCAAGTGACCACTCACTGCATTTGTTTCTGAGAAAATACATAGCATATATCCTAGTCTGAATAATTAATAATTAGCAATTATTCAAGTAAAAACTGTGTTCATGAAAAAAGTCAGCAGTTCCACCTCCACTCAAACAACTGTACATTACCTCAACTACCATCATTCTCCAGCATGCGATAGAAGTGCTCTATGCAAGCGTCGCATTTCACCACCCAGAATATTAGAAAGACCTGCTGTAGGGCTAAGCTTTAACACAATTACTACTTTCACTGCTTCTTCAAGGACATTCTTAAGTGAAACTGTTTTAACATTGAGCATGTGTGTGTGTGTGTGGTGGTGAGGAATACAATGACAACCACTACCACAATATGGTGACACTGCACTGTTTCCTGCTAAGGGGCCAGAAGTTTTACCCATTGTTTTTGTACCAACAGTGCACAGACAACACAGCACAAATGAGAAAGGCAAATAATGCCTTAGAATTGTTATGAAAATAGTTTATCTCATGGATTCCCTAAAAGGTTCTTGGGGATCCCCAGGGGATCACATTTTGAGAACCACTGGACTACTCAATAAATGGAGCTGGGACACGTGGTTATCCAAATGAAAAAAATTAAACCTACCTCACATCATAAACAAAAATAAATTCCAGATTGTTTGTTTTTTAAGCTAAATATGAAAAGTAGACCTTCCAGAAGAAAATACAGTAGGATATCTTACTGATTGCAGCGTAAGATTTCTTAAGCAAGACACCAAAAAAACACAAACTATAAGTAGATTCATAATTCTGATGACATTAAAATAATGATGATGATGATGATAACAATAATAAACTCTGAACATCAGAAGACACCATACAAATGAAAAGGCATGCCTCAGATGTAAGAACTCCTGCACTCAGTAAGATGAAGACAATCCAGCAGGAAAATGGGCAAAGATATGAACAGGCAATTCACGAAAGGCAAATGGTAAATAAACATGAAAAAAGCTCAATCTCACTATTAATCATGGTAATGCAAACTGAAACCAATAATTCACACCCATCATAAAGACAGACATGTAAGAGTCTGACAATAGCAAGTATGGATAAGGACACTGAGCAATAGCAACAATGCTGGTAGGAGTGAGAACTGGAACAATCATTTTGAAGAACAAACTGGCAATATCTAGTAAAGGTGAATATTCCCCAAACCCAGCAATTCAACTCCTAGGTATGTAGCCTAGAGAAACTCCTGCATGTGTACACAAAGAGCCATGCACAACAATAAACATTACAGCACTGTTTTTAAGAGTAGAAAACCAGAAACAAGCTAAATACCAAGCAAGAGGTAGATGGATAAGTAAACACTGTCCAACAAAACTTTCTGTGATCACAGAAGTATTCTTTATCTAAGCTGTCTAATGTGGTAGCCACTAGCCACAGGTGTCTATTAAACACATGAAATGTGGCTAAGTGACTGGGGAATTGAATTTTTCATTTAATTTTGATTAACTGAAATATAAATAGCCACATGTGGCTAATGGTTACTACATCAGACAGCACAGCCATACACCAGTGAAAATAAACGACTAGAGCTATACACGTGTCATATATATACCTCTGAAAAGCATTATGTTCGGGGCTTCCCTGATGGCACAGTGGTTAAGAATCCGCCTGCCAATGCAGGGGCCACAGGTTCGAGCCCTAGTTCGGGAAGATCCCACAAGCTGCAGAGCAACTAAGCCCGTGCGCCACAACTACCGAGCCTGCGCTCTAGAGCCCGCAAGTCACAACTACTGAAGCCCGCGCACCCTAGAGCCCGTGCTCCACAAGAGCAGCCACCGCAGTGAGAAGCCCACACACCGCAACGAATAGTAGCCCCCGCTCGCCACAACTAGAGAAAGCCTGCGCACAGCAACAAAGACCCAACACAGACAAAAATAAATAAATTTATTTTTTAAAAAAGGCATTACGTTTGACCCCAAAAAAGCAGCTTCAGAAGGTAGGGCTGGGGGACTTCCCTGGTGGCGCAGTGGTTAAGAATCCACCTGCCAATGCAGGGCACATGAGTTCGATCCCTGGTCCGGGAAGATCCCACATGCCGCAGAGCAACTAAGCCTGTGCACCACAACTACTGAGCCTGTGCTCTAGAGCCCATGTGCGGAAACTACTAAGGCCTGCATGCCTAGAGCCCATGCTCCGCAACAAGAGTAAGCCACCGCAATGAGAAGCCCGTACACTGCAACGAAGAGTAGCCCCCACTTGCCGCAACTAGAGAAAAAGCCTGCGCGCAGCAACGAAGACCCAAGGCAGCCACAATTAATTAATTAATTAATTTTTAAAAAATTGAAGGTAGGGCTGGGACCAGAGTGAAGCAAGTTAGGTGTCTAGAATGAAAATTTTAGGAGGCACTCACCCTCAGAGTCATGCAGGTACAGGATGGCACTTGTGTGACTTGGAGGGTGTATCTCCTTAAATGTTGTGCCCTTGCTTTCCTCATCCTAGTTCCAGCCCTGTCAGGATATATGTGGTATGATACTGTGTTGGGGGTCCCCAAGATCATCCCTGACTCACTAGGAGGATTCACAGGATTTAGCATATAGCCTCCTCAGGGTATGATTTCTTTTTTGTCGTTGTTGTTTTGGTTTTTTGCTTTTGTTTTTTTTTTTTTTTGGCCACACCATGCAGCATGTGGGATCTTAGTTCCCCAACCAGGGATTGAACCTGTGCCCCTGAAGTGGAAGCTCAGAGACCTAACCACTGGACCACCAGAGAATTCCCCAGGGTATGATTTCTTACAGTGAAAGGATACAAAGCAAAATCAGCCAAGGGAAAAGGTGCATGGGGCGAAGTCTGGAGGAAACCAGGCACAAGCTTCCAAGAGTCCTCTCCCAGTGGAGTTACAAAGGACGTGCTTAGTTCCTATAGCAGAGCTGTGACAACACGTGTGAAATGCTGTCCACCAGGAAAGCTCCTTAGAGATACAGTGCCCAGGGTATTAGGGTGGGGGGCGGGTGGGGCAGCTGGTCAAGTACCAAACTTCCAGATTCCAGAAGGAAAGCAGGTGTTCGACACAAATCACATTGTTTGTACAGTTTAGGCACCATGAGCCCCTTGTATTATTTAGGGAATGGTGTGAACCCTCCTGAAATCCAAGTTCCTAGACACCAACCAAGGGCCAACCTTGCAAACAGGCCTTTCTAAGGAGAGTAGTCTCAGGCCTGCTATAGTTGACTCTTTTGTATAAAGTTGTAGAACATGACATACAATACTATACATAGTTTAAAGGCACATATTAAAGATATACAAACATGCACTGAAAAATAAACACCAAAACCAGGATTGTAGTTACATCTGAAAAAAAGGGGAGAGGAACGGGTTTCAGGCAGGGGTATATAAGACCTTTCAATTGCATCGCTAATGTTTTACTTCTTAAGCTGGGTAATGGGTAAAAACATATTTGTCATGGCATTCCTTATGCTTGTTTTTGAGTGTGAGTGCACCTGAAATACTACATAAGAAAAATGATGACTTATCTCCTAATTACTATGCGCTACTAACAGTCCACGTTTATGGTGTTTATGGTGTACTCTTCACATTCCAGGTACTATGCTAAGTCTTTATATGGATTTACACTTTAAAAAAAAATTTATTGAAGACTTCCTATGCTAAGCTCTGGCAATACACTGAGACTTCAGTGTGAGACAAGTGAGATCTCTGTCCTCAACCAGCTTTCAGTCTACTGAGGGATGATGAGAGATAAAAAGCTCAATTAGGGAGTTCCCTGGTGGTCTAGTGGTTAGCATTCGGCGCTTCCACTGGCCCAGGTCCAATCCCTGATAGCGGAACTGAGATCCCGTAAGCCGTGCAGCCAAAAAAAAGAAGCACAATTAAAATCAACATATCTACAGATTCTGGTAAGTGCTCCTAAGATAAAAAATAAAGCAGGTTTTTGTAATTAATGGAGGTCTACTTTAACTAGGGTGGTCCAAGAAGGCTTCTTTGGGAGAGACATTTGAGGTGAACCATAAATGATGAGAATGAGACAGCCACCCAATTATCTGAAGGAAGCACATTCCAGGCAGAAGGAACAGCAAGTGCAAAACCCTGCAGCAGGAATAAGTTTGGTGTATTGAAAGACGGGAAATGAAGCCAGCAGGGCTTGAGAGTGGTCACAAGAGGGAGACTGGTAGCTGAGGCTTGAGAGGTCAGCTTAAGCCAGTGTGCAGGGCCTCCTAAGCCAAAGTAAAGATCGTAAGTTTCATTCTAAGTATGATAAGCCTTTGAAGGTTTTAAGCAGGGTAATGGCATGATCTGGTTTACAACTGAAGATTATTCAGCCAGCTGTAGGGAGAAGGCATTATAGACAGGGCCATTTTCTTCATTAGCACCACAGACATAATGCTTACGGCTGATGAGCTTTTCAGAGGCTATGAAAAGGTTGGGGCTGGGAATAAAGGAAAAAAAGTTCCACGATGCAAAAAGAAAACTACGAAGTTGTAATGAATAAATGTTTAATTAAATGTCTAGAAAACATATCATAACAACTTCATTCATCAAATTTTGTATTCATAAACAATCGAATTACATTTGGAAATAATTTGAAAATTAGATTTTCTCAAGTCACAAAAATTCCCAAGGATGCCCAGTGACTGCCAAGAAATCATAACTGATTGTAATGTGAATTTTCTTGCAGCCAAATCGTGTCAATGGGAGAAAAAAAATCTGGGCTTCCCTGGTGGTGCAGTGGTTGAGAATCCACCTGCCAATGCAGGGGACACGGGCTCGAGCCCTGGTCCCAGAAAATCCCACGTGCTGCAAAGCAACTAAGCCCGTGTGCCACAAATACTGAGCCTGCACTCTAGAGCCCGTGAGCCGCAACTACTGAGCCTGTGTGCCCCAACTACTGAAGCCTGCGTAGCTAGAGCCTGTGCTCCGCAACAAGAGAAACCACCGCAATGAGAAGCCTGTGCACCTCAACGAAGAGTAGCTCCCACTCACCGCAACTAGAGAAAGCCCACATGCAGCAACGAAAACCCAATGCAGCCAAAAATAAACAAATTTATAATAAAAAAAAATTTTTTTTTTTTACTTAATGTGAGATAGAGATACAAAAAATAATAATAATGCCTAGCATCATGAGGCCACAGAGGAGGCTGGAGAGGAAATGCTAGTGGCTTGCGCAACCCACCCCCACCTCTGGGCCGGGTGAAGGGCTGGAAATTGAGCTCAATCACCAGTGGTCAGTGATTTAATCAATCATGCTTAATGGAGCCTCCGTAACAACCCAAAAGCACAGGGTTCAGAGAGCTTCTGGGTTGGTGAACACGTGGACAATGGGGAGAGAGAGCGCGCTCAAAGAGCATGGAAGTTCAGAGAGCGTGGAAGTTCCACACACAACCCCCCCTTCCCCATACCTTGCCCTCTACATCTCTTTCATCTGGTTCTTCCTGAGTTAGATCCTTCTATAATAAACCTGTAATCAAGTAAGTAAAAAAAAAAAAAAAAAAAAAAAGGCGCTAGTGGCTTGAAACAGTACTGTTCAGGCTTACACTCTGAGTCTGAACACTGTCCAGGGGACCCTTGGAAAGGTTTCTCCCAGGAGAGGACATCTGAGCAGAGACCTGAATAACAAGAAGGCACCAGTCATGGCAAGAGCTGGAAGAAGAGGTGGGGCTGCCATGTCAGATTTTTACGAAACTAAAAGAGGGTCAGTTTGGCTGGACTGAAGTTGGGGGCTGGGTGGGTAGTGAACAAAGCATGTAGAGTCTTGAAGACAATATTCTCATACTGAGAACAACAGAAAACCACTCACATTTTAAGTGGGGCGGGGGTGACTGATCCAATTTGTTTCAGATCTGCACTGTCCAATACAGAAGCCACAGGGGATCACGAGCTCCTGCATGTGGCTTAGTGCCGCTGTGAAACATAACATTTCCGTCGCTTAACTTTCATCAATTAACATTTCAATTTAACACCGACAGAAGACTGAGCTCATGGGAAACTTTTAAGTATGCTGGGTACAGCTTGGGTATGTGAACCAACATTTCAACTGTAAATTTTATGAAACCTAAACTATTTCCGGTGAAAATGCAGGGTCCGGATCACAGATGTGGTATAAAGTGTAAAACACACAGGATTTCAAAGCCTTAGTACTAAGTAACAAAAAGTAAGATACCTCTGTTGTATTTTTTTATACTGATCACATGTTGAAATGATATTGTGGCTATATTAATTTTAGTATATTAAAATTAATTTAACTTTTTAAAACTTTTTTTTTAACGTGGTTACTAGAGAAAAGTGTAAAATTAGGTATGTTGCCGCTGGTGGAAGCACAGTGAGTGCGGAGGTCCCTAGAGTCTTCCAGGCTGGGGGCCACGGTGGTCCGGCCTACGCCTGGGAGTGTGGAGAGAAGTTTCTAGATGTATTACGTAATCGTAAGTCAGGAAAGTCAATTTTCACGACCCCGTTCAATGGGCAGGGAAACGTGGCCTCGGGTCGCGACTGGCAAAGGCCGGACTCGAACTCCCACTTACAGCGCTGTCCACATGAAACCTCCCCAGAGGCTCCCGAGGGTGTAAGAACTGGATTCGAACCAGGCCCGACTCCCGGTCTCAGGACTCAGCGCGCCGCGTACCGGCCCCACCGTCTCCCCTCAAGGGTGACTTAAACGTTCACAACGTTCTCCCAGGCCGCTGGGCCCGAGGGGCCAGGAGCCCCCTTCGAGAAACTTCCGGCAACGCTCACCAGCTGACAGACGCCAAAGGTACAAACGCTCCTCCTTCCTCTTCACACGCGGCTCAACCGCGCCAGCAGCCGACTTCCGCTCCACTCCCACGAATCCCCGGCCGATTCTTCTCCCCTCCCGCTTCCCGCAGCCATCTCAGCCAATAACCTCTCACAGAATCTGCTTTATTCCCTCCCCCCTCCTGCCTGCCAATCACCGCAGGTCGAGCACCGCCCTTCTTTCCCTCTTAAGCGAGCGCCGCGCGCCACCGCTCGGAGGCTGGCTGCGCTGTCCCCAGCTGGATGCGTCTCCCGGAAGGGCGGGGCTAAGCGCTGACCTCGCTGGTGCGGGGACCCTCAGGATTGGCCAAGAGGGGCCCTGCGCCGTGACCCCGCCCACCCCTCCCTAGACTTCCGAGTCGGAGACTCTGGGGATTGGTTCTCCGCGGACACCCAAAGAAGCTAAGAGACGGTCCCGCCTCCCTCCCTCATCCCGGAGAGGGAGCTCCACGGATTGGTCCCGGGAGTCTCGGCGCGCAGACCGACGCTCCAGGATTGGCTGAGGGGGAGCTCGCGCAGTCGTGGAGCGTGGACTGTGATTAGCCGGAGGGTGGGACCCGCTATTTGAAGGAGGCGCGCGGAGGAGATACGCACTTTAGATCGCGGTCGGAGGGAGCGGGAGCGGGTTCGGGCAACGCTGCTCCGCTGACCCGATAGGACCCAGACGCGGGCTCGGCCCCAGCTCTGGCCCCGGCTGCGACCCGACGAGGCGATGGCTAAGGTGTCGGTGTTGAACGTGGCGGTGCTGGAGAATCCGAGCCCTTTCCACAGCCCCTTCCGGTTCGAGATCAGCTTCGAGTGCAATGAGGCCCTAGCAGACGGTGAGGCTGGGCCCGTGTGGAGACCCCCTCTCCCCTGGGCCAACCCCGACCTCCCCTTGGAGACAACCCCGAGGCCAACCCTGTGAAACACCCCCCCCCTCCCCCAACCGAGATCTCCGGTGAACCAAACCCCCTCCCAGTGCCAACCTGCCCTTGGAGACTACCCTACCCCCACCCCCACGGTTACTCCCGTTCTCCCCCGTGGAGACCTCATCATTCCCCTCTTTCTACTGTGGCGCTCCTCCTGGGCACCTGTGTTCTATGTAGAGACCTTCTCAGTCTCCGTTCTTTAACCTGCAGAGACACTCAGCCACCCCGTCTTCCCTGTAGCAAGAAACGCCCCACCTTCTGTTTCTGTACGGGTAGACTGCCACTGCAGCCACCCAGTCCTCCCCACCAATCCCCTCTCCCCTGTGGTGAGACACTCCACCTCACTCTTTTCCTATGGCGATCCTAACCTCCAGGCCCCTCGAATTTCCCCAACGGAAACCCCAGCCCCCTCCCAATTTCCCATATGGAAACCTGAGCCCCCTCCCCCATTTTCCCTGTGCAGATCCTTTCGCCCTGTGGCAAGACCTCACTCGTCCCCATCTCCCCATTTGTCGCCCCATAATCTCCTCCCCTACCTGCTGATACTTAACCCCAACCCCAGCTACTTCTGCTTGTTTTCTACCCCAAACCACATACCCTAGAACCTGGCTTCCTTCCTTAGTCTGGCCCCAACCCTCTACTCCACCCGGGGAGGCATGGCCTGGCTTCTGGCTCCAGTCTTTGAGGATAACCTGATCTCCCCAGCTCCTGTTCTTTCTGCCTCTCTGACTGTGGGCTTCAGTGAGCATACTCAAATCTGAGGGGTGGCATGGCCAGGCAAGCATTAGCTGGTTCCTACTGTTTGCCTGCCAGATTCCTGCTGACCTACTGCAGCAATACCCCCAACATTTTTGATGGTCTGACCTAGTCTTGCGGGGTGGGTGTTCCAGGCTGAGCCGTGAAGGTATCTGGCTTCAAACAATCATCTGGGAGGTCACAACATTTTGTGCATCTTTTCCAAGGTGCTTTCACAGATGTACTTACTCATCTGTGTAACAAAGGTGGTCATGGCTCTCATCTCACAGATGAGAAGACGGGAGCCACAAAGAGTAAAAGACCTTTCAAGTCAAGGTCTATAAAAATCGAAAAATCTGAGGTCCTTCAGCGAGTCTTGGCACGACTTTCAGGGGGAAGTACCCCATTAGATCTCTTCTCCACTTGGTGGTTAAGAGAAGAGGCAGCGGCTGAGGAGGTGGAGATCTGTGAGGCCAGGGTGTGCTAAGCAGCACCTCTCAGTGGTAGGTGGGTGGTTTACCTGCATGTCAGCCCCCTGGAGTAGCCTGGGGTTGATACAATGTGTGTGTGCTTGGGCTGGGCCATTGGACCAGTCTCTCCCCAGTTTCTCTCCTTTTTAAATTAAGGGGTCTGCTTGTGACTAACTGTAGAATAAGCCCAGTTAAATCCTTTCTGGAACAAGGCAGGGTGTAAATAAATAAATAAGGTGTAGAATGACCCTGTGGAATAAGATTTAATTTTAAAGCCAGGAGGAGATGTAAGGAGCTAATAGGTTAAGGGATTCACAGTTCCCAGATGGCAGGAGATCGGGTTTCAATCAGCCTGTTTGTGCTTCTTGCATTTAAAAATGGTTGCATGGTCATTATCTAGTACTTTCATTCCTACAAAGCTCCTGCTGTGTTACTTTACTAATCTGTTTATAGAATCAGAGCAGGAAAGGCTAAAATCAATCTGCTGGTTATTATTTTTTAATAGAAAGAAATGGAATGACTTCTCCAAGGTCACACAGCCGGTTTGTAGAATTATTAACCCTAGGTTTTGTCTCTGAGTTCTGTGTCCAGGGTTCTTTATCTTTGCTATAACCTGGGAAAGAAGGCATCCTATTTTAGAAGTGGAGCATAAACAGGACTCAGAGGAGGGAAAGGGGGGTGCTGTTATTATTTATGCCTGGACAATAAAGCTTTTGCTCAGAGAAATTCCAGTTGGAAAGCCAATTCTGGCCTAGAAATCTAGACTCTTTGGTTGTACCTGTTGAGCTGTCCTTCACTCTAACCTGCCAACTCCCTTTCTGCCTCTTCCCACAGAGCAGACAGAATTTGTTTCCTGCCTCCCAGACAGATGGAATGGGCCTGGCTCTAGAAGTCTCAGATTCTGGAGGAATCTCAGTCTTGTTACCTGGTGACTTCAGACACTGGCAACTGAAGAGCTGAACGCCCAATCCCCAGTCTGACCCATTTCTCAAGGGTTCTGAACCCCTTTTGCTCTCTTTTCTCCTCAGCATCTTTCCAGATGCTTCCAAGGCATGGGTCTACATTCAGTACATTGGGTGTGTTTTTCCCTTGTTTAGTTGAGAAATTCAACAGGTACTACTTGAATAAGTCTTGGAGCCAGGTGTTCTGACCCACATCTAACACCCTGAGGTCAGGCCAAGGTTCATCTGTATGATTACGAACAAAGGAAAAGTGATAAACAGAAAAAGTCCTGCTAGATAAGTTGTTGTTTTTATAAATTTATTTATTTATTTTCGGCTGCCTTGAGTCTTCATTGCTGTGCCCGGGCTTTCGCTAGTTGCTGCGAACAGGGGCTACTCTTTGTTGTGGTGCATGGGCTTCTCACTGAGGTGGCTTCTCTTGTTGCGGAGCGTGGGCTCTAGGCGCGTGGGCTTCAGTAGTTGTGGCTCGCAGGCTCTAGAGCGCAGGCTCAGTAGTCGTGGCGCACAGGCTTAGTTGTTCCACGGCATGTGGGGTCTTCCCGGACCAGGTCTTGAACCTGCGTCCCCTGCATAGGCAGACGGATTCTTAACCACTGCGCCACCAGGGAAGTCCTGTTGTTGTTTTTAAGGCAGGAAACAGATTCCCCAGCTAGTTCAACTATGATATATTTTTTTTAACATGTCTTTCATCATATCATTGGTTTGGGTTTTGTTTTCATACATAGTAGAGCACCATCCTGTGCAGTGGTTAGATTATAAAGTTAAGGCATAAAGACAAAATGTAACGTAAGGAATTCCCTGGTAGTCCACTGGTTAGGACTCTGCACTTCCACTGCAGGGGGCCCAGGTTCAATCTCTGGTCAGGGAACTAATCCCACAGGCCATGTGGCATGGCCAAGAAGAAAAAACAAAAGTAATGTAGTCATTTTACCCGTGAAATTACTCAGAAGGTTAGGCACACAATACTACATGTGTGTGACCGTGTCCCATATTCAGGAGAAGTCAGTTTGTGTTGTGTTGGTGATTGATGCCCCGTATCTCATTCAAAAATGAAGTCACCTCAGTATGCTTCTGCTTAAGACACTTGAGCAGGTTTCAGGCAATTCCGATTTGTAGATCCTCACTTCAGTCATCTTCTGTCTTCCATAGGTGATCTTATCAGCTCCTCTAACCCTTGAGTATTTCTCTGCAGTCCTTGGTTAATTCTCTGGTTTCTTTCTGGCCTGTGTGGAGGGAGCCATCGTGATCCATTTGCTTGTCCACCTGCATTTCTCTCTTCTGGTCAGCCAACGTGCTTTCTCGGTAAACAAAATTTTAGTTTAGGTTTTGCTGACGGTATTTTTTTTTTTTTTTTTTTTTGGCTGCACCACACAGCTTGTGGCATCTCAGTTCCCCAACCAGGGTTTGAACCCGGGCCACAGCAGTGAAAGCCCAGAATCCTAACCACTAGGACACCAGGGAACTCCCTTGCCGACAGTATTGAACGCTGAGAGCCCACGGCATACACCCCGGCCTGCTCTATTAAAATCTCCTTTTTGTCTCCCCCTGCAGCACATTAGTTAATGCACACATGTGTGACTCCCCTGGTGATGGGAAAAAAGGCCAGAAGGAAAGATATCAAATGATAAAGCTATGTTAGGAAGGTGAGAACAGAGCTAGCTTGTTTTCTTTTCATCCAAAAACGTTATTTCTGGTTGTGCCACTACTTGTAATAAAAATAAATTAGTAAACTTAACTCCTCCCTGCAAATACTAAGAGACTGGAGTTTGACTGAACCCCAGTGAGCCCAATGGCCACCACCTCCTACAGATCTGTTAGGGTCCCTGAGTAGAAGGCCTGGGTGTCAGTTGCAGAAGGACAGGAGGCCAGTGTATTGAGAAAGGGCACGGAGCCCTGGTGACAAACCTCCATAGTCATGGCCGGGCATTGCCGTGCTTCCAAAGTTGGGTGCTCTTGTGGGACACTAGACCAAGGAACAGGGCAGCTTCTAAGACAGTTTGCTTCCTGCGAAAATCACAGCTTGTGAAACTTCCCCCGGCTGCTGGAGCCATAGGTTGTGTAATTTCGAAGAACCTAAAATAAGTTTCAGGTCTCCTGCCAAATTTCCATGTAGTAGCATGACCTTGCCCCTGATACACTTGGACCTCCTGCAAGAGGCCGCAGTCACTGGGAATTTCCTGCGATGGACGGGCAGGGTCTCATTGAGCACTTTCCCTTTTATCTTGCCGGAACATACCCAGGAATGTGAGTCCCCGACTGGATGGGATGCAAGGAAATTGGGGTTCAGAGGGTGGCCGTATGATGCCATATTTGTTGACTGAGTCGCTGTTGCCCTAATGCCTGAGAGCAGGCATGACTTGGTGCTGGATCTGGAGGACCTGGGGACTGGCTGGCTCCCCCAGCGACCTTATCTTCCCCTCCTGCCGGCTGGCTGTCCTACTGGATTGCAGTCTGCTGCCCTGCCCCAGTTGTCGAGGGATCTACTCAGTTCAGTGGCACTGGTCCCTGTGTGTGAAAGAGGATGCTGCTTCCTATCCTGGCACCCAGTGGGCAGGGCCCTCAAATGGCCCAACTCCCTGCTGTTCCCTCCTCAGCACGCCTCCACGCCTCTGTCACGTGGCTCTTAATTCAACCTCTGCCATACGGTTCACCCTCAGGCTCTGAGAGGCCCAAGTTTCCCCGGAGGTGCCGAGTCAAGGTCGCCTGGCAAAGCTAGGCCCACAGGAGAAATTTCCCCACGGGAAATAGAGCTTCGCGCCTGCCCCAGTGATCGGGACCGCAGTGCCTGGCACTTAGTGCCCAGTGGGTGTCAGGTGTCCTTGAGAATAAAAACCTATCAATATATTAAGAACCTATCCAAAACTAACATGAGAAGGCCCTTTCCCAGCCTTCTTGCTGTCAAGCCATTTCAGTTCTTAACACCCTGTATCCTTGCAGACCTGGAATGGAAGATCATTTACGTTGGCTCAGCCGAGAGTGAGGAGTTTGATCAAATCTTAGACTCAGTGCTGGTCGGCCCTGTCCCAGCAGGGAGACACATGTTCGTCTTTCAGGTAAGAAAGACGAGGCCTTAGGCCTTGACACCTAGAAATAGCCTCTCCTACCCAAAAGCACACAGAATGGTTCATTGGTCAAAGTTCAGGTTCAAATCCTAGCTCTGCTCTCAAGCACTGTCTGACCTCTCTCAAAGGTACTTTGGACACCTCCCTCTCCTCCACCGCTGTGTCATAACTGTTACCATGAGCCACTGATTTACAGTTGATTCTCATTACTCACGGGAGTTATGTTCTGTAAAGTTGCTGCAGACACTGAATTAGTGAATACTAAATCATTGCCCCTAGAGGAAATACAGCGTTATTTTCCTGCGAGTCACATTTTTATCAACCAGTCAATACATAATCTTGTTTTATGTTTTTCTGTTTAAAGACGACTTATTTTGTGTTGTTGATTCATTCGCATTGACCGCATGGCCCACATCACTATAACTCATGCCTGAACAAAGCTTATCTAACACGTTTTCCCTATGAAGTACATCCCTTCTTGCTTTCAGAAACAGGGCAGCACTCAGCACTACGCTTTGGGACCCTTTTAAACAGCAAAATCACCAACAAAAATGCAGAAACCGTGGCCCTGAGACCACCGGAAAGACACGTGTTTACAGTCTGAGACTGCCTGATTCTGCCCACCCCTGCTCTGTGCATGTCCTTAAATGACCGTGAAAGCCCCTGAATATTGATTTGGGGGTTACAAATACATTGTAGCAAGTAGTCAAATTGGCAAATACGGAATGCCTGAATAATGAGGATCCACTGTAGCTGCTCAGTAGCTCTCTAATCCAGCATCACAGGGGCTGTCAGAAGTGCAGGTTTCATGTGATTCTTAGGCACACTAAAGTTTGAGAGCCTCTGCTCAAATCCATTCACTTACCTGATCTTGGCTATTCCCGCCCCAGTCTAAGCAGCCTCATCCCATCACCTAAGCCCTCACCCACCCATATCCAGTCCACCTAACCTACCCCACAGCCAGGACCGGCTTCCTAGGCATGCGACCCATGCAGTCACACTGGGCCCCACTCTTGGTATGACGTTCTGCTGTCACTGGCTGAAACTTACTAATTTTTGAACACGAGGCCTCGTCTTTGCATTTGTTTGTTTGTTGCCTTTTTTTTTTGCCTGTGTTGGGTCTTCGTTACTGCGTGCAGGCTTTCTCTAGTTGTGGCGAGCGGGGGCTACTCTTCGTTGCAGCGCACGGGCTTCTCATTGCGGTGGCTTCTCTTGTTGCGGGGCATGGGCTCAGTAGTTGTGGCGCATGGGCTTAGTTGCTCCGCAGCACGTGGGGTCTTCCCGGACCAGGGCTCAAACCCATGTCCCCGGCATCGGCAGGCGGATTCTTAACCACCAGGGAAGTCCCTTGTGTTTTCATTTGTGTTGGTCTCATTTTGCACCAGTCATATAGCCGATCCTGTCCTTAACAACACACCCCACATCTGTCCACTCTCTCTCCTTCTCTACTGCCTGATCTAAGCCACTGTCCTCTCTCCAGGATGACCTCTGTAGCCTCCTGCCTAGTCTCCCTGCTCCCACTTAGCCCTCTTCCTATCGCAGCTCCACTGGCCTCCAGGGTCGTCTTTTCAGACGGCAGGAGTGATGCCACACTTGTCTCCTGCTAAACATTCTCGATCTTTCCCAAGCCCTTAACTGACTGGTACCCAGCTGCTCACCTCTTCAGCCTCATTTTATACCGCTCTCCCCCTTGCTTACTACACTCCTCAGCACCGTATACTTCTCCTTGATGGTACCTGTCACACTCGGCACTGTACAGGCATTCGCGTGGTTGATTCTGTCTTCACCGCTGGATTGAAAACCCCTGAGGGCAGAGACCCATACTTTTGGCTCAGTAAATATACGTTGCTTGAGAATCGTATTACCGGTCAAGGTGTGACTGGCAATCAGCGCTCTAAGGCCCGGCCTGTGTTTCCCCTAGGCCGATGCCCCCAACCCATCCCTCATCCCTGAGACGGACGCCGTGGGTGTGACTGTGGTCCTCATCACCTGCACCTACCACGGACAGGAGTTCATCCGAGTGGGCTACTACGTCAACAATGAGTACCCTAACCCTGAGCTGCGGGAGAACCCGCCCCAAAAGCCAGACTTCTCTCAGGTGGGTCCTTTCTCCACGCTTCCTGCTTCAGACAGGCTGGCTCCTTGGCACCTGGGGGTAGTTGAGTCGTTGGAATTGGGAGCCAAGGTCACTTCTTAAGGTTTTCAAGTAGTGCTCAGCTCTTGGAGCGCCAGGCTAGAACAGGAAAGAGAAAGGTCTTTGTTTCTCAGAATTTTGCCTCACAGAATCAAGATTAGATAGGCCCCGGCCCTAAATCATGGTGCACAGGCATTCCCTGGAGTTCTCCACATATTGTTGGTGGGGATGGAATAAACAAGGTCTGGTCTTCCTGGGCGTGGGGCGGGATCTCAGAGCGCCCTGCTGTGTGGGAGTAACGCGAGGGCATGCTAACGAGGGTTTACGTTCCTTTTCCTGCCCCAGCTCCAGCGGAACATCTTGACCTCAAACCCCCGGGTGACCCGCTTCCACATCAACTGGGACAACAACACAGACAGGCTGGAGGCCATAGAGAACCACGACCCAGCCCTGGGCTGTGGCTTCCCCCTCAGCTGCACTCCCATCAAGGGCTTAGGTCTCCCTGGCTGTATCCCTGGGCTCCTCCCTGAGAACTCCATGGACTGCATCTAACTGTGGGACTGTAGGCCCTACCTGGGCCCAGTTGGGACTGCGGGCCAGTCTCCTGGCACATCTGGAGGGGGCAGCCGGGCCTACCAGAGAGTCTCAGGGAGGCCACGTGGAGGACTTTGGGGCCATCAACTATATCCAGGCCAGTCAAACTTGGCACCAAGGAAGGAAGGGGTTCAGGTCTCTCTCTCCCAGCCCCGGCCCAGAGGATCATCTCACCTCTACTGCCCAGGCCTGAAAGAAGCAGGTACTTCAGTTCTCAATTCTTTCTCTCTCGTGTCCTTTCTCGCTTCCACACACATTATAAACTCCACCTGCGGGCCACTGTGTCACTGTACTCCAATAGTACCGTTGACCCAAAGCTCTCCCCACAGACCTCCCTGGCCTGCCTTGAGGATTTCTTGGTCTATGCCTGGCAAGGCTTCAGCCCTGTTGGGCCAAAGGCTCTGTCATTCATTTTCCTTCCCAAACATCTGAGCAGACCCACCCAGCTTTCTGGAGTCACAGGCCCGGAGCCTTGGTAGAAGGTGGACTCGGACACAATTTCTGTCCTTCTCCTAGGATGATTTTTAGGTCTTTTCAATCCAGTAGCCCTCTGGAAAACTCTGTTCCCAGAAGGGCGATCAGCAGGATGCTGAGAAAAGATGGTTGATGCTCCCCTCAGTCGCAGCCACCTTCCTGCTGCCTCCCAGCTGGATCTGGCTCTCCCTGGAGGCTGCCCTTGTAGGAAGATGGTATGTTGGAGGGGCCTTTTGTGCTCTGTCTCAATATCGGTATCAGGGCCCCTCTGCTTCTGGCTGCCTTGATCTGCCCTCTGCTAAGACCTCATGCTCTCAGAGGCCACAGTGCAGACGAGAAGCAGGAGGGACCCTGAGAACCTTCCCCCCTCCACCACGCTCCCCACCCTTGCCCGCATCCCCTCGCTGCTACATGGATGCTGTTGTGATGGTAGTTTGTCTGTTGAAAGGTTTTTATATTAAATATGTTTGGTTGGTCTACAAATAAAAAGCACTTCATCTAGACTGTTTCTGCTTTTGTCTTGGGTAGACTGAGGCAGTTTTGTCCATCTCTCCTCATGACCGGGCAGCCTCCTTCCCCAGCCAGTAGGTTGACTGCTCCTTGTCCGCTTGCTCAGCTTCTTACTCTAGTCTTGCTTGTTATAGTTGTATTCCAGACTGAGGTCCAGGGAGGGGTTTTTCTTTGTCAAAACTTAAGCAACCCAGCTGTTCTGTAGATAGAGCATAACCAGTGATTTTTCAGACTTTGACCTTGACCCACAGAAATTAGTTAACATTGTGCTCCAAGGATACACACAGCAACACTTTTAGTAAATTTTACTTAGCCTTACTTTGTAACTCCACAGCCCCAGGTGGAGTGGTTTGGCTGATGAGCCATTTCCCCACAATTCACAGAAAAACGTAGACTCTTCCCTCCCTGAGACTGTGGTGGACTTAGGAACATAGGTCCAGACAGCTGCTGGGTGGGGTGCAGGTTGTATACAAGTCCAGAGGCAGAGCAGTGAATTGGCTTGTAGACCTGAGACGAGCTAGCCTCCCCAAGCCAAGGAGAGCTGGCTCATCCAGTCTCCTGCCCATCGTGTCACTTCCTGTTTGGGCCTTCCTCTACTTCGGTGGTTCTCAGCTGGGGGCAGTTTTGCCCCGCAGGGCACATTCAACAATGCCTAGAGATGGTTTTAGTCGTCACAACTGCCGGAAGAGAGGGAAGTTCTACTGGCGTGCCGTTGGTAGAGGTACTGGAGATACTGCTGAACACCCTATAGTGCACAAGACAGCCCCCCACCTCCACCCCAGCGTAGGATGATCTGGCCCTGAATGTCAGACATGTGGCAATGGGAAACTGACCGTCCTCAGGCTGTATTTAAAGGGCACCCTGAAAAAAGGGGTTATCTTGCACTCCTCTGCTCCAGGAGAAGAGGTTCCTTTTGCATTGCCCAGACAGAGGGAATCCTCAGTCTGTCTGTGCCCCAGATTCCTCATCTGTAAAATGGGAGTGATGAGACTAGTACCTACGTGACAGGAGTGTGGTACGAAGTAATGTATTTAACAAGTGCCAGCTCTTACTACTGGCATGAGTCCAGCGTGGGCACCCAGCAAAGGGATGGCTACTGAGCGCCCCCCTCCCGGAGCTCAGCATCCTCCTGAAGCTCGGGCTGTAGCTGAGGGAGACCCAGGAGGACCCCGGCATGGACCCTGGGCCTGCTGCTGCTGTCCTGCGCCAGGCCTTATGAATGACGACGGCTGGCGGCCCGGAGACCTATGACCCGCGGCGCTTGCCGCGCCCCTCCCCCGCTGGCAGGTGGACAGCGGCTGCGCCGGGGTTGGGGTGGGGAGGCCGCGGCGCCAACCTTGGCTGGCCGGCAGCCGCTGCAGCACTGAGCGGGGGCGGGGGACTGCGGCGCGCACGGACCCGGGCGAGCGCCCGCCTGGACCGCCTTCTGGGCCTCGGAGCGCGGCTCCGCCGCCGCCCGCCAGCCTCCGCCGCCCCGCCGGGCGGGCCCGGGCAGCAGACTGCACCTCCGCCCCGCCCTCTCACCCCCGGATTGACACTGAACGTTCTGCCGGGGGCTTGCCGGACAGCGCGCCTCCGCCAATTGGCGGCCTCGCTGGGCGGACCCCAGGCCCTGTCGCGAGCCTCGGCCAATCAGACGCGTAGGCCCGCCCAGCTGGGGCCTCGCAAGCGCGCGAGTGGCCAGGCGTCCTAGGGGCGAGTCATGGGGCCGAGAGCCTATGGCAGCACGGGAGGGTCACGGAGAACCAATGGACGGCGGCGCAGCACCGTCAGTCAGGGCGGCCTAGGCCAATGAGCTGCGGGCTGCGGGGGCGTCACGGACAGCAGCAGCGGACTTGGGCTGAGGTTCCCGGGCGGGCGGGCGCGGAGAGACGCGGGAAGCAGGGGCTGGGCGGGGGTCGCGGCGCCGCAGCCAGCGCAGCCAACCCGAGGGGCCGCCGCCGCCGCCGCCCAGCGCGCTCCGGGGCCGCGGGCCGCCTCCAGCACCCGCCGCGCCGCAGCTCCGGGACCGGCCCCGGCCGCCGCCGCCGCGATGGGCAACGCCGCCGCGGCGAAGAAGGGCAGCGAGCAAGAGAGCGGTGAGTGCCCGGGCCGTGACCCCGATCCCGGCCCCGCGCTGCCAGCCCCCTCCCTATCCATCACTGCCTGGCCCCTCCCCCTACGCGCCCCCCCATTTCTCTCTGCTTACCCCTCAGCGCCCCTTCCCCTGCCTGTCCAAGGTTGGGGCCCAAGGCCCGCAGATGGCCCCGTAGGAGCCCCCTTGCCAAAGACCGCCCCCCACTGCAAAGACTGTGCTCCCCCCCAGCTGTCACTGCCAACCATGGTACGTATGACCGCTGGGGCCCCACATGGGGCCCTGTCACCACCCCACTGTCTCCTCTCCTGGTCCCTCTCCCCAGATTCTAATCCCTCCACTTCCTCACTCACCTCTTACACAGATGTGACCCACTGCCAAACCCCGACCCAGGCCTCTGCCAGTCTGGGAGTGCTGTGGGGTATGCCTCCACCCCGCAGGGACCTTGGCCACTTGGTGACCACACCCCTCCCCCCCTCCAGCCCCCGCCATCTTTCTCCTGCCCTTCCCCTCTTCACCTTATCACAGCCCCCCTCCAAACCCACTCTGTCCCCTTTGAGCACTTCCCAGAGCTACCTCCAGCATTGTTTTTCTCTTCTGTGTCACTTGGCATGGGGGACAGGATCTTTCTGGGTCCCTCTGCCCCTCTCTCACTCTGTCACTCTGCTTCTCTGCTGTGCCTCCTCCTCCAAGCAAGCGTCTGTCCCTGGCTGGGGTAGCAGACTGTTTATGAACCTAGAGAACTACTTCTGTGCTTCAAAAGCCAAGTTTGAGCCGATCTTGCTGGAATTCATTGCATCCTCTTTCCGGGGTTGGGGCGGCGGGGGGTGGTGTGTGTCAGCAGAGAGCCCCTTCCCATCTCCTGCTGTTCCGTGAGCTCTAGGCTCCTTGGAGGGCCCTTCAATAAATGGTTGTTTCACAACTGAGGCTCTGTCATTCACCCAGTCCCCCAGGCTTCTTCACCCGCTCCTGGCTTGGGATGAAAAGTAGAGGATGAAGAGGGTCTGGGTTTAGCAAGGCTCATTCAGCTTGAGCTGGGATGGTGAGAAGGAGGTATCAAGGGATGGCAGTTGGGAAGAGAAGTGGTTGACATCTAATGACTTGCTTTGCCAAGAGACAAACAGATTCTGATCATTCCCAGCGTTCAGCCAGAGAGGGGACTATTTCCCCCTCAGCTCCCAAATATATTGGCCTTTTCCAGCCAGCCGGGGAAAGAGATTCTTTATCTGGAAGTGCCTTCAGAAATGGTCTCTAGCCCCTTCCTCAAGTCCTCCAGCTCTTAAATTGTCATCACTCCAGGCCTAAAGCTGGACCTCAGCTAGGATCCCCTTCCAGTTACCCAGAAATAGAGTTGAAAAGGAATGGCCACATCAAAATACGCTCTTCCCAGTTACTGGTCTCAAACCCCAGTGTCTGAGTTCCCTGAATGCTCCCTCCCAGAAAGACCCAGGCATGAAAGCCAGGGAACTTTATTCCCACCCAGACTCAAATGGCAGAACTCAGAGTCACTGAGCAACCATGGAGAGGCCTGACATGTCACCGATGGGTGGGGGACGGGAAGGCAAGTGCCTGTAGCTGAGCGCTTGATGACAGAGGAGCAGGTGGGTAGTGACCAAAAAAGGCCTGGGCATGAGCTTGGAGGGGACAAGGCAGAGGGGGAGGGGCCGGGCCCCCAGCAGGTGAGACCGGCTGAGAGGTGGAAGGTGGAGGCAGGCAGCTGTACATTGCAGTGGCTCAGTTGAAAGTTGGGGAGATGACATAGTCCTGGAAAACTTTCAAGGCGTATCAAACACATGCAGTGGGGAGTGGGGGTGGAAAGCCACACAAGGAAAAGGAGCCCTAAGGAAAAGATCAGAGGCTTCGGAAGGAACCACTAATTCAGAGCACAGGCCGGACACCCAGGAATGGACTATCAAGGTGAAACAGAGCCACTGTTTATTGGGCATCTGGGATGTGCCAGGCTAAATGGTCTCCACAGATCTATCTGCTCGAGTGATTTTTCATAGCGGGCTGTTATCTGAATTTTCCAAACAAGCTCTCTGAGTTTGACATAGATGATGCCACAGAGGCAGGATTCACATCCAGATCCACCTACCAGACAACTTCCTGGACCCCAGGGTTTCCCAACTCAAACATTCTCAAGCCGCCTCCCTGATTTTTACTATATTCACTTCTATTTTGTTAACTTAAATAAAAATTTTGACTCGCTTTTGTTCAGATGTAAATTTTGATCTGTCCTAAGCAATATTATAAATGAAATCACAGGATTGCTGTGCCAGTGATATTCTCTCTGATATGCATTAAAATACAATGTAACTAGAAAAGTGAAACATCCCTAAAATCATTTCATGCCCCGCCAGTGGGACCTGTGTCACACTTTGGGAAGGGCCCTAAGCTGTACTTCCTTCCAGAGGCTTGCACGGGCTCTCAGAGAAGGAAATAGGATGAGGCAGGGAGCCCCTCTTCGCTTCAAATCTCCAATTCTGAGAGGATGGAGTTAAGACAAAATTTGCCTTCTCGTAACCAGGGTCGGCTGGGGGTGGGGTAGTAGTAGCCAGGCCAGCCTGCAGGGGGCACCTGAATTTCATCTGCCAGATGTCAGCCCTACTGGAGTAAGGAAGATGACCGAGCCTTAGTAGGCACCAGTTCAGCATCCCGCAGCCCCCTATACTACCGGCTCCATGCCGGGGCAGGACAGCATTGGCTTCCTCCCAAGAGGATAGGGATCCAGAATGAGCCCTGGGGTGGGGTGAGGGAAATCTGTACCCAAAGTTGCCAGAGCCATTGGCAGGGGCCTGGGTAAAATGCTAAGAGGGCAGAGAAAAACAAGACTAAGCCCTGGGCCCCGAGCAAGCTGGAGGAATTGAGAGAGGGCAGTGGTCTCAAGAGGCCCTGGGACAGGCGGCCAAGTGGGGCTCAGGCCTTGGCTGCCCTGACCAAAGGCACCCCTGAGAGCTGGTCCATGGGAGAAGGGACAGGTCTGGTGAGAAGGAGCCCTCCAGATACCATCCCCCACCCCCCAGGTCCCAGGGACAAGCAGATCCAGTCTCCGAGAGTGAGAACTGCCCCCCAAGAGGTCCCTAAATGGGAAGAATTGTGGCCCTCTAAGGTACTACAGAAGTCCCAGAGGGCCAAACACTGTCTGTGCGTTGGCAGTTGTATGGGTGCCCAAGAGGGTCCTGCCAAGGCAGCTTTTCCTTTAGCCCAACCAGGCTTACAGAAGCTTGAGGGTCCTCTCTGCCCCTTCCCTGCACCCCCACTGGCCCCAGGTTGGCTTTCTTTTCCTGACACCACCCCGCAACTCCCTGGCTCCCCCTATAGGCAGGGCTTTGGGGATGGGCAGCCAAGCTGGTGCAGCAGGTCTCATGAGCCTTCCCAGCCACCATAGTCCTGGTGACCTGAGAGGAAGACTTGAGTGATGGCTTCCAACCCCAGCTATGGTGAGGCTGAGCCCTGTTGCTATAGCAACTTACCAGGCACTCTCTGACACTCAAGTCAGGGAAGGACTGCAGTAGAGTTTAGGGAACAGGTGAAGAGGAAAAGTCTGTGGACCCCTGGCTGGCCCTAGAAACCCTCCCTTACTAACAACCCTGAGCTGGGGGGCCTGGGGAAGAGCAGGCGAGATGGGTGGTTCAGTTCAGACACGGAGGGGATGGTCACCCAGAGCGGGGGTCCAGCTCAGAGCCGGGCAATGGGGTAGTCCAGCTCAGTGTTGAGGTTCAGCTCAGATTGGGGGTTGGTCCAGCTCAGTGATGGAGTCCACATCATAATGGACAGTGGCCCAGTATAGAATGAGGGTCCATCAGACTGCGGGTTGGTCCAGTCCAGTGTTGGGGTCCAGCTCAGGCTGGGGGATGGTCCAGTCCAGGGCTTGGTTTTCCGGCCCCAGAATTTCCAGGACAACCAGGTTTCGGGGAGCAGCAGGTCCTGAGATTGTTGTCTGGGGGCGTCTGAGGCTGGGCTCCTGCCTCCTGATGGGGCCCTGGCTTTTTGAGGGATGCTCTCTCTGTGAGCTCCAATTGAATCCGGACCACAGTGGAGGCTGGCACCCCTCCTGTGGGAGACATGGGCCGGCTGACAAGCTCTAAGGACAGCAGCCAGCTGGGTTTCCCTTCTCTGCCACTTCCTGTTGTCAGCAGGGGCCATGGGTGCCAGGCACTCTCGGGAGAAGCTGCCACTGACCCTCCACTTCTTTTGGGATCTGGAAAGAAGGAGGAAGATGGTCAAGGCTGCCTCCCCCTCCCCCACCCCGGGGTTTAGCGTTTCGTTTCCGGTTTGGACTTGCATGGCTGAGAGCAGAGCCAAGCACAGGGCAAGGTTTGATAGAGGCCAAGGACATCCCAGGATGCCATTCCCCCCTCCGCCCCTGCATAGAAGCAAGACAAAGTCAGATGTACCCATTTCTTTCTCAAAGTAGCAGAATTTGGGGGCTCCAGGTTCAAAGAGCACTTGGGGGAGGAGATAGGGTATCTCTCACTGCCCCCCCCCACTCCCGCCTTTCTCTCCAGCTGCTCTTTCGGCTAATTAACGGAGCTCTGGGGCCTCTTTGGCCCCCAGGGAGGCCCCAGCTGCTGCCTGGGCCTGAGCCTTAACTCCTTCCCCTCTGCCCAGTGGGCACTGCCCTGGGCACATTGGGTGTCATCCTCAGGGTAGTCCAGCACCCACCGAGAAAGGCAGGGCCTGGCAGCCCGGGAGCAGTGTAGTCTGTGGCACGGGAAGTTAGCTTTAGCCCCCCACCCCCAGGGCAGGCAGGCCAGCCTGAGGAGGGACACCCTCAGGACAATCTTCCCACCACCTCCTGCCAAGGAGGGGCCTTTACAAACCTTGGCCAGCGGGAGCAGGTACCTTTAAATGCTTCCCTGGCAACCAGCTCCTCCTCCCCTGTCCCCCGAGGCCTTCCCGAGGAAGCCAGCTCCCAGGCTCTGCGTATTCCTGGTTTCCCTGCAAAGGGAAGGTTCCAGGAGAGCTTAGGGAGGCCTGGGATGGATCTGGGGTCAGGTAGAGGCTGGGGTGGGGACTCAGAGACCACCTTCCAGCTGTGGCTGCAGCTGCTTCTCTGGGGCCATGTGATTGTCCGTTTCCTGGGCTACCTGTGCTGCAGCCTCTGGGCACCTAAGCAGAGCCAGCACCCTGAGCCTCGCTGGCCAGGGGTAGATGGGCCCCAGATCACCCCATCCCACTCTACCCCCCATTTTGCCCTCTGCTGGAAGAGGCAGGAAGCAGAGGTGAGTATGGGGGCTCCTGGCTGGGGTTCCCCCCATCATTATCCCTCTTTATCTGCCCACTCTTTCTGGTACTGCCACACCCTGTGCCCCATCCCCAAATCTGGCAAGCTGATAGCACCAGAGAGCACACAGCCTGGGCCCTTCAGCATTTCGAAAGGCCAGAACAGGGCTGTGTCAGAATCAAGGCACCGTGTGGAGCCTCCTAGTGGGGTACCAGCAGACAGACAGACCCACCAAGGCGGGAAAAACAGGACATGGCAGTTCTCAGGGATTTTGCTGAGAGCAAAAGAGGAAGCAGGACCAGGCTTTCTCCTGGGTTCCTCTTAAACTCGCTCCTCTCTGCCTTTCTGGGTGAGTGACGGTAGAATCCCAAGAGGGTGCCTTCACCCCCACCTTCATCCAGAATTCAGTGTGTACGTTTGGAGGTTTCCAAGGAATGTGTTGTGTGTCAAGAAAGATTCTGCCAGAGAAAGCATTGGATGTGGTGCAGCCCCCAGGTTCAGGGAGGCCTCAGACAGTTGGTGGCTCAGCCAGGCACCAGCCTAGGACTCTCGGCCATTCCTTGACCACCCCCTCTCCGCCTGGTCATTCTTTGTAGGGCTTTCCTAGCCCACAGTCTCTCCTCCATCTGCCACGCTTGCAGCTCCATGGAAGGCTCTTCTCTGCAGATGCTGAGGGAGGAGAGCCTTGCGGGTGATGGGGGGCGGGGGGTTGGCTACTCAAAAGGCTGTGGGGGTTCCTGGCACTGCATATGGGTGAGATAGGCAGATATCTGACAGGCAAGGCCAAAGTACCAGTGTGCAGGACCCCTCAGGGTGGCATCCGTCCCAGGAACATCAGGGTTGAGGACAGCTCTGTCCATGGGCCATCCTGGTGCCCTGCAACCAGTCAGAAGCAAAGCAGTTAACCTCGTGGGCAGTGGGGTCCGGGAAGTGATCTGAGACCAGTCTTCTCATGGGTACAATGAGAGTAATAGCAGCTCTGAGCCATCAGTGTAGGAATTAAGCATGGAAAGCACTCAGCACAGAGCTGGCACTCAGGGAGGGTCCCTGAACAACAGCGCGCCTGACCCCAGGGGACGGTTACAAGGACACGTCCATACTGTAAGAATCCATCAGGTTGAGCATTTAAGATTTGAGCACTCAGTGCTCCTCCTGTATTTTATATCTCCATTTTAAAAACTACTTAAAAGCAAAATTAGTAGCTGACATTTATATGGCACTAACCCCTGTGCCGGCCACCATCCAAACCCCCTTTGCCAAGATTAACTCATTCGGTCTTCACAACCACCCCACCAGGTCATTACTATTATTATCCCCATTTTACAGATGAGGAAAACCAAGGCCCAGAGGTGCGATCAGTTGCCTAAGGTCACATAGCTCATCAGGGACCAGGCTGGGATCTGAACTTGATCTTATCCCAGAGTCCTGGCCCTTAACTGTTTTGCCGGGCTGCCTCTCCACATGGGCGGGAATGCCTGTTTTCAGGCCTCAGTTTCCTAGGGTGGTAAACAGAATGGTTAAAATGAAAGTTGACAAGTGAACCAAATGAGATAGTGGACGCGAAGCAGCAAGCCCAGGGTCCGCCAGGAAGTCTTCAATGTTAGCCAGACGGTGATGTTCGCCTTGGGGTGCTGAAGGACCTGTAGGGGGCAGGCATCAGGCGAGGCTTCCCTTGAGCAAGCTCTGGAACGAGGGCCCCTCCATTGGCAAAGGTGGGAATGGAGCCAGCCGGGGGCCAAGGCAACAGCTGAACCCCCCAAAGGGCGCCTGCTACCCGAGCCCCAGAGGCCTCCACCCTGGGCCGGCCTCCCCAGAGAAGGGGCCAGAGGAACAGCCAAATCCCGAGGCTATAAATACCTCGGCTGGCGTCGTCCCCTGGCCCTGGAATGTCAGTCAGAACTGGGGCGAGTGGGGGTGGGCTGGCCTGGGCGCCGCTCTCTGTCCCCCTGAGAGTGACCCCCGAATTGCCCTGTCCCCCATTTGGGACAGAATTGAGGCTGGACCCCACCTCTCTGTAGTAAAGGAGACCCCAGACCCCAGCCCAGATCAGGGCCCCCCCACCAGACTACCCTCAGACTCAGCCAGGACACCCGAAGGCACTGGGAGAAGGTCAGGCTCTGGACTGAGACGACTGCACCCCACTTTCCACAAACTGGCCTCTCCCCAGGAATAGCCCAGGCCCGCGCCAACGAGGTGGGGTCTCCATCTCACTCTCTCCTCTTTTCCTTTCAGTGAAAGAATTCTTAGCCAAAGCCAAAGAAGATTTTCTTAAAAAATGGGAAAATCCTGCTCAGGTAAGCCCCCTGGGTACAGAGCCCTGGGAGGGATAGCTGACAGCCCCCTGCCCCTCAACTGCATCCCTGTGCCATGGCTAGGATTTTACGGCCCTGTGGAGGGCTCCAGACCTGCCCTCATTCTCTCCCTAGATGCCCATGGGGGCACCTGATCACTCACTGCCAGGTTCCCCCACCCCACCAATCCCGTCCAACTGGCAGCCCCTGCCCCCCAGGCAGCTGCCAGCAGCTCCTGGGCCCCAGGCCAGGGCCGGATCTGGCCCCTGCCACCAGCCTTGAGGAATGTACCCTCCGCCATCTTGTTTTTCCACCCCCTGTCCTCACCCCCCTAGCTCCACCTGGTCCCCAGGGCCCCCTCTGCTGGTTGCAGAGGGAACACCCCGAACTTTGGCCTAGCAGGCTAGACGGGGTGTCGGGGGGTGGTCCCTGACCCTCCAGACCCTTGTGCCCACAGAATACAGCCCATCTGGATCAGTTTGAACGAATCAAGACCCTCGGCACGGGCTCCTTCGGGCGGGTGATGCTGGTGAAGCACAAGGAGACCGGGAACCACTTCGCCATGAAGATCCTCGACAAACAGAAGGTGAGCCCAGCCCTGCCACAAGGCCCTGGTCCCAGCCACCAGGGCTTTGCCTGGGCTCTTCCCACCACCTGGAGTGGTCTTCCCACCTATCCACTCACCAGCTATCTCCTGAGCCTCCATAATGTACCAGACCCAAGGGCGGGAAGGGTACCACGCTGCCTTCAGGAAGCTTTCCCCAGGAGGAAAAGCACCCTAAGACGTAAAGCCCACACGGGCTCAGACACCTAGCCTGTATCGAGGAAGCCAGAAGTCTTCCTGGGGGAAGCAATGTTTACACAGACCTTCTTTCTGTAAATATTTTGTTTCTGAATTTTATTTTATTATACAGCAGGTTCTCATTAGTTATCCATTTTATACATATTAGTGTATATATGTCAATCCCAATCTCTCAATTCATCACACCACCCCCTGCCCTTTGTAAATTTTTTTTTTTTTTTTTTTTTTTTTGCGGTACACGGGCCTCTCACCGCTGGGGCCTCTCCCATTGCGGAGCACAGGCCCTGGACGCGCAGGCCCAGCGGCCATGGGCCACGGGCCCAGCCGCTTCGCGGCACGCAGGATCCTCCCGGACCGGGGCACGAACCCATATCCCCTGCATCGGCAGGCGGACTCCCAACCACTGCGCCACCAGGGAAGCCCCTGTAAATATTTTTGAAACCCTACTTTTTGCCAGGCGATGCTCTAGAGCAGCACCATCCAGGAGACATATCACACAAGCCACATATGGTTTTAAATTTTCTAGAATCCTCATTTTATTTATTTTTATTTATTTGGTAGCACTGCGTGGCTTGCAGGATCTTAGTTCCCGAGCCACGGATCGAGCCCTGGGCCCTCGGCAGTGAGAGCATGGAGTCCTAACCACTGAACCACCAGGGAATTCCCTAGAATCCTAGTTTTAAAAGTTTAAAAAAGGCAGAATTCATTTTAACAATATGTTGTAACTAAGCCAGTATATCTACAATATTATCCTTTAAATGTATGTATCCAGTGTAGAAATATCCTTAATGAGACATTTTACATTCCTTTTTTCCGTACTAAGTCTTAGAAATCCAGCGTGCATTTTACACATATAACACATCTCCATTCAGATGTTGATTTTCACTGGAAAGACAAGAAAAAGTAGAGAAATTGAAAAAGCAGATTCACATAGCCCAGGTTGTTCCAAACAGGCTTGAAAGTTGTCTGGTAACTGTGCCAAGTATCAGTTTTTAAATTTTCTTTTTTTTTTAATTTCTTTATTTCTTTCTTTATTTTTAGCTGAGTTGGGTCTTCGTTGCTGTGCATGGACTTTCTCTAGTTGCAGCGAGCGGGGGGTACTCTTCTTTGCGGTGCACAGGCTCTAGGCACGAGGGCTTCAGTAGTTGTGGCACATGGGCTCAGTAGTTGTGGCTCACAGGCTCTAGAGTGCAGACTCAGTAGTTGTGGCACACGGGCTTAGTTGCTCCACAGCATGTGGGATCTTCCCAGACCAGGGCTCAAACCCGTGTCCCCTGCATTGGCAAGTGGATTCTTAACCACTGTGCTGCCAGGGAAGTCCCTAAATTTTCACTATATATATATATATATATATTTTTTTTTTTCTTTTTGTCTGCCTTGGGTCTTCGTTGCTGAGCGCAGGCTTTCTCTAGTTGCAGAGAGCAGGGGCTACTCTTCGTTGCGGTGCGCGGGCTTCTCAGTGCGGTGGCTTCTCTTTGTTGCGGAGCACGGGCTCTAGGCGCAAGGGCTTCAGTAGTTGTGGCGTGCGGGCTCAGTAGTTGTGGCGCACGGGCTTAGTTGCTCCGCGGCATGTGGGATCTTCCCAGACCAGGGCTCAAACCCGTGTCCCCTGCGTTGGCAGGTGGATTCTTAACCACTACGCCACCAGGGAAGCCTTAAATTTTCATGTTAGATTCTTCAAATTTTAAACTTGGTTCCCCAGCCAACGAACCACATTTCAAGTACTCAGCAACCATATGTGGCTAGTGAGGAATCTACTGGACAGTGCAGGTATAGACCCAAAGGATGTAGCTGTGAGCAAAGCAGAAAAAGCCCCAGTGCAGTGGGGCTTAGAGCTGACCAAGGGGCCAGGCTACCTGCGTGTGACAGGCTGGACTGATGTTGACTAGCTGCATGTGAACTTGGGCACGGCACCCTCCCTCTCTGCATCTGGGCTTCCAAACTTGCATGCTCCCATTGCATACCCCTCAGGGCTCCTGTCAGAGAGTGTGAGACGGCTGCTGGGGACAGCTGAGGGCTGAGGAGGAATTAGCCCTGGGTTCAAGTGGTTGTGGGGGGCGGGGTGTCCTCTAGATGCAGGGAAGGTATTTCTAAATCCCCCACCCCTTGGGTGCTACTCCCACCTGTCTGTTTGGTTTCAACTCAGCTGCCCCTTCCTCCAGGAAGCCTTCTCTGACTCCCCAGGCTTCACCGGATGCCTTATCTGGGCATCCACAGGCCCCAAGCTTCCCCCACCACAGCTCTGACCCCTGTGGCCTGGTGACTCATGTGTTCCTGCCCTGAACTGCATGCCATGTGGGGACAGGCACCCAGCCCAGGGCTTGACAGGCCCCAGGCACTCAAACGATTCTGGACGGAGGACCCAGCCCAGCCCTGGCACATCTACTTTTGGGTGGCAGGGAAGAAAAGAGCTCTCTCACACCCACTCCTCGCTCCTCTCCCACCCCTGCAGGTGGTAAAGCTGAAGCAGATCGAGCACACCCTGAACGAAAAGCGCATCCTGCAAGCGGTCAACTTTCCGTTCCTTGTCAAACTCGAGTTCTCGTTCAAGGTGGGGTCCCAGCGGCCGCAGACCAGGGCCACTGCCGGGTGGCGCAGCCTCTGGGTTCCCAGAGCTGGGGCTCAGCCAACCACAACCAGTGGTTGCCCGAAAAGGCAGACCCACTGATCGGGGAGCGGTGAAGAAGGCCCCCTGGGGTGGAGGGCAAGTCAGCCTGGGACTCTCATAGACCCCAAGTTCAGCTGGGCCTGCCAACTTATAGCTTGATAACCTTGGGCAAGTCCCCCAACCTGGATAACATCCCTCAAAATCATCGATCCATTTACAGCAAGAACCTGACACACAGCCACAAACTGCCGCTCAGCCTGGGTTCAAATCCCAGCCTTGCACTTCCTGGCGGTGTGACCCTGGCAAGAAACTTCACCCCCATGAGCCTTAGTTTCTTCATCTGTAAAATGGGGATCATGGCAGGCCCCACGTGGTGGGGCTGCCATGACAGTTCCAACCGCATCATGAGCACCCTGCGTGAGCTGTTTTGAGTGCCGTCCTAAGCCATGACTGTGAGAGTTGGGAAAGGCCCCTCAGGGCCTGTGACCCCAGCAGTCACAAGGACCCCAGGCTTTGTTTAAGGCTCTGCTGCCACCATCTTGAAATTCATAATCATTTTTTTAACAAGGGGCCTCACTTTTATTTTGAGGGGGGGACTCACAATATCTGTAGCCCATCCTGGTCCCATTTGACAGATGACAAAACTGTGGCCCCAAGAGCCTTGCTCAAGACAGTCACAGACAGGAGCCACCACAGAGTTCTCTCTGCAGCGCAGGCATGCCAGCCAGGTTCCTGATGTACCTCTAGCCAGCCCTCACTTTTGGCCCCCGTAAGCAGGATCATGGCTGCCCCTTCTTTCTCACGGGCAGAATGAAATGAGACAGGTAATCAGTGAGCACAGTGCCTGGCGCTTGGAACGCGCTTCACATGGGAACCAAAATTGTTGTTGTCGCTTTGTGTCTGACACCTGCCTTCAGGTGGGGCCTGGGGCTTGGGGAGTGGGGCCCTGATCAGCTGCTGCTTCCTGCAGGACAACTCAAATTTATACATGATCATGGAGTACGTGCCTGGTGGGGAGATGTTCTCACACCTGCGGCGGATCGGGAGGTTCAGGTGAGCCCGACGCCCTCTGCCACCCTGGGCCTGGGGTGTGCATGGGTGTCGTCCGTGGAAGTGGCCTCTTCAGGTCCCTGTGGGTTCTTGTTCCCCCGAGCTGAGGAATCTACGATGTCTCAGCCACCACGAAACAAAACAAACACGGTGACTTAGGCGTCACCATGTAAGTGGGCAATTTCGTGTCGTTTTAAAATTTGTGCTATCTTATTTATATAGATGTGCACTTTACATACAATAAAGTGCACAGGTTTTCAATACCCTGTTCCATGAGTTTTGACAGCTGCATTCACATGTGTAACCACCACCCCAGAAAATTCCCTCAAATGCCTTTCTTGGCAAATCACCACCCCAACAAAGGCAAACGTCCTTTCTGGCTTCAAACACCACAAATGTGTTTGGTCTGGGTCTGGACTTGATATAAATGGAATCACACAGTTCATATTCTTCTGTCCCTTTCTTCTTTTGCTTCACATAATCGTTTTGTGATCCAGCCACATTGTTGGGTATATTCATCGTTTGTCCTGGTGGTGGTGTTGGGTAGGATCCCATTATAGGAATCTATCACAATCTGTGATTCCATTCCTCTGTGGATGGACATTTGGGCTCTTTCCAGTTTGGGGCTGTATATGAATAAGGCTTCTCTGCTGATGCATTTTAATCGCTGGGCTGGAGGCAGCTCGATAGGCCCACCTGCTGGGCCATTAGGGGATGGGCAGGTCCTGCTGGTGTGGCCACCCACTCTCACCCATCCTCTCCCTGCTTGTCCCCATCAGTGAGCCCCATGCCCGCTTCTACGCAGCCCAGATCGTCCTGACCTTTGAGTACCTGCACTCGCTCGATCTCATCTACCGGGACCTGAAGCCGGAGAACCTCCTTATCGACCAGCAGGGCTACATTCAGGTGCCCACTGGGCTGGGCGAGGGGCAGCCCCAGGTGGCCACAGCCTGAACCCTCCCACCCTCCCGGCCAACCGCCCATTCTTGTGCCCACAGGTGACAGACTTCGGTTTCGCCAAGCGTGTGAAAGGCCGCACCTGGACCTTGTGCGGCACCCCCGAGTACCTGGCCCCCGAGATCATCCTGAGTAAAGTAGGCGCTTCCCTACCCCTCCCACCGCTCTGAGGCCTGCTCCACTGCCGGCGGCCCCCTCCTCACCCTTCTCCCCTCACCTGCTCCCCTCCTCTCGCTCCAGGGCTACAACAAAGCTGTGGACTGGTGGGCCCTGGGGGTTCTCATCTATGAGATGGCCGCTGGCTACCCGCCCTTCTTCGCTGACCAGCCCATCCAGATCTATGAGAAGATTGTCTCTGGGAAGGTGAGGCCCGGATATGGGGGCTCAGGCCTAAGCCTGACCCTTCCCTGCCTGTCCTGCTCACTGTGGAGCCCCGATCGTCATTGTCAGAACAGCCTAGGGAATTCCCTGGCGGTCCAGTGGTTCGGACTCTGAGCTTGCTTCCACTGCAGGGGGCACAGGTTCGACCCCTAGCTGGGGAACTAAGATCCCGAGTGCTGTGTGGGGCGGCCAAAGAAAAACAGAAAAAGAACAATCGAGAAGTTGATCAAGTCAGGCCAGGTGGTGAAGCCAGGCACACGCACTACGCTAACTGAGGCTACCACTTCACACAACCTCGCTGTCTGATTCTGGACCACAGTGCCCAAATCCTAAGGGTTTTCAAAACCCCAGGTCTCACCCAACCTCCTGCCCTGCCTGCCAGGAGGCTGGTCTCGTCTCTAGTCGGCCCCGTTAGCATGAATTTTCACAAGTTTCACAGCAAAAAAGCAAGCATGTTCAGTTCCCAGGCGCTACCCCAGACCCCTCCGGGGAGTCACTTTGGACATAAGGCCCTGCCTCCTTTCCCAAATGCAGACTTTCTAACTTGCAGGGTGTGGGTAAGGGGTGGCGGAACCGTTAGAGCCCCGGAGTGCATTAAGTACCCGCTGCCCCATGCACCCCCTCGGTCGTACCCCACCACTCTGAGGGAGTGAGGAAGCCGAGGTGCAGAGATTGGACATGTCTGGTTCAAGATCACACGGCAGCATCGTCTCAAAAGAGGTTGGGGACCCCACCTCTCACTGCAGCTCACCCACCTCACCAGGAGGACCAACCATCCCTCCATCTGGCCCAGGAAATGGTGTGAGTGGCTCCCAGCTCAGCCTAGGTGGGCTGAACTGGCTCTAAGTCCCAGCTCTGCCACCCATCGGCTTTGAAACCTCAGGCCAATGTCTTCGCTTCTCTGAGTCTTATCCATCTCAGAACTGGGGAACTAGCCACTTGCCTCTCAGAGAGGTTGAGAGAATCACCACCTGCAAAGTGGGGTCACTAAAAAAGGGAAAGATGAGGTGTCTACCACCAGGCAGAACAGAAATTGCCAAGAAAATGGCCCAGAGTGGGGAAAAAAAAGAAGAAAAAGCCATAGAAGTTTTCGAGGCGGGAGAGAAATGAGCGTGACTCCCTTCTTTGTAGCATTTCACAGTTCCCACGCACCCTCAGCGGGATTATCTCCCTCATGCAGCCCTGGGATATCTGCCCCGTGCCAGAGAGGCAGGCACAGGCCCAGAGAGGTTAAGGGCCGTGGCCAAGGTCACACAGCATGGAAGAGGCAGAGCAGTGCTGGAAGTCGGTTCTTGCAGCTCTAAATCCAGTGACTGCTTGCATACAAAGCTGTGGACTCAAAGCATTTGGGGAAAGTTTCTGGAAGAGTTGAACTGAGCCTCAGAGAATGGAAGAGCCTTAGCTATGCAGAGAGAGAAATAGACAAACAATTATTTCTCTCAGAAGCATGAATATTTCTGAAGTCCCCAGACCCTAGCAGAGCTGCCTTAGGAAGCAGTGGCTAAGAATGCAAGTTCTGGAGTCCAGCAGACCCCAGACGGAACCAACTTGCCCTGCTCCTCTGAGTGATCTTGGGCAAGCTGTTTAATCCTTCCGAGCCTGTGTCCTCCTCTCAGGAAATAGAAATGGGAACCTCTGGATTTCCCCGGCAATCCAGTGGTTAGGACTCTGTGGACTTCCACTGCCGAGGGCCTGGGTTCAATCCCTGGTTGGGGAACTAGGATCCCACAAGCCGCATGGTGCAGACAGAAGAATAAAATGGGAACCTCCTAGCTCTTACCTCTCCAGCAGCATCAGCATGGCTCAGGAAGTGGCTAGAAATACAGACTTTCAGGCCCCACCTGAATCAGATATCCCGAATCAGAAACTCCAGTGGGCCCAGCAAGCTGTTCTAATGGGATTCCGATGCACACTCTGGTTTGGGGTCCTCCACCCAATAAGACAATTGGATGGTGAAGGCAGTGTTCTGGGCTCCCCAAGCTCCAGATCAGTTTCCCAATCTGTCTATGTTACCCCCTCTCCAGGTGCGGTTCCCGTCCCACTTCAGCTCCGACCTGAAGGATCTGCTGCGGAACCTTCTGCAGGTGGACCTCACCAAACGCTTTGGGAACCTCAAGAACGGGGTCAATGACATCAAGAACCACAAGTGGTTTGCCACGACCGACTGGATCGCCATCTACCAAAGGAAGGTAGGCCCCCCCTTCCCCTTGTGCTCTGAGGGTTTTGGAGGGGGGTGGGCAAGAGCCAGGGAGTATTGCCAATGGAGAGATGAAAAGGGAAGGGGAATTTGAAAATAGGCTGCGGGCTCTGGGTCAGTTTAGATAAGGCAACTTAGAGCATTGGGGGTATAGAAACAGAATTGTGGGGTCATTTGGCCACTCTGTGACCTTGAACAGACTTCCCTCTCTGGAAATTAGTTTCCCCGTGGGTGAATTGGCTATAATAAGATTCTTGGGTTGTTAAGATGAGTCCATACCCTAATGCTAAGATCAGGCCTGGGTCAGAGTAAGTGATCTCATGAATGTTAGCCCATTCGCATTTATTGTTGTAACGATGATTATGTTGACTGCTGAGGTCTGAATGGCTCTTGACCCCTCTCCAGGTGGAAGCTCCCTTCATACCAAAGTTTAAAGGCCCTGGGGACACGAGTAACTTTGACGACTATGAGGAGGAAGAGATCCGAGTCTCCATCAGTGAGAAGTGTGGCAAGGAGTTTTCTGAGTTTTAGGGGTGTGCCTGTGCCCCCATGGGTTTTCTTTGTTTCTTTTTTTTTTTTTTTTTTTTTTTGTGGTGGGTGGGAGGGTTGGATTGAACAGCCAGAGGGCCCCAGAGTCCCTTGCATCTAATTTCACCCGCCCCCGCCCCACCCTCCAGGGTAGGGGGAGCAGGAAGCCCAGATATTTGGAGGGAAACACCAGCTGCTCCCCCTCACCCCCTTCTCCCTCCTGGCCCCCCCCGTCCCCCCTACTGCTTTTGCCTCCCTCCTCCCCCACAGACCCCCACCCTAGCCCATTTCTGCCTGTTTTAAACGAGTTTCTCAGTTCTTCCCTTCTTCAGGTCAGACCAGGTCTTGCTGGTGTGTCAGGGACAGGGTGTGGAAAGAGGGGCCCAAACTTAACTCCAGCCACCTGCCCCCCACCCAAAAAAAAAAAAAAACCACAGGCACCACTCTCTAAGGGCAAATGAATGAAAGGGTAACCTTCCCTTCAGAGCAATCTTGCCAGGGAAGGAAAGATTTTAGTGACATGTTCAGCGGGCTACTTAATACAATATTTTAAAAAAACAATTTACAATCTTATTTAAGTTCCACCAATGCCTCCCACGCTCCTTCCTCTCCCACCCCTTCCCATGCCCCTCCTCCCCAAATCCATTTTAACAAGGCTGGGAAGCAGACTGTAAAGGAAGGAGCTGGGGTTCCAACCTCTCCCCCAAGCTGCTAATCTCCCCCGACCTCCTGCCCCCTCGGGGTCCCCTGCCAAGCCTGGAAGGGTCTCAGCCCCTTTAGGAAGTCCCCACTCCCTTCTGCCCCAATAGACCTGTCTTCACCCGTGGGCTTCGGGACCTAGACAAAGCAGCTGCCCCTCTCCCTGCCAAAGAGGAGTTGTCCCCTGAAAAGATAGAGGGGGAGCCCCGAGCCCAGGGTCTTTCCTCCCAGTAACACTCTCCCCAAACTTCTTAATTTTATTCTCAACTAGATTTTAATGTCCAGCCTCCTTTCAGTTGGGAAGGCCACCCCCGCAAAAGGAGGCCAAGCCCCCCCCCCACCCCGCAGACGGCCCAGAGTTCAAGGCCAAGGTTGCTGGGGAGGGGCTGCTTGTTTTATTCACCCAGGAGCCTCCGCCCCCACCCCTCCCATCCTGGGCGCTCCTCCTCTGCTTAGCTGTCCGCTGTCAATCACCCGTTCTCCCCGCCCCCCCATTGTGGTTTTTTTCTCTCGAGAAAAGTCGGGAGTCACCCCACTCATCCCCATATTTGTCCCTCTCATAATTTCTCCCCATCCCAGGAGGAGCTCTCAGGCCTGGGGTGGGGCCCCGGGTGGGCGCGGGGGCGATTCAACCTGTGTGCTGCGAAGGACGCAACTTCCTCTTGAACAGTGTGCTGTTGTAAACATATTTGAAAACTATTATCAATAAAGTTTTGTTTAAAAAAAAAGTGTCGCTGGTGCTCCTGACTTCGGTCACCCACCCACACACCCCCAGGGGGTTGGAAAGGGAATTTCGGACCACAGCGTCCAGGCTGATCAGCACCTGGTCTGCAGTCCTTGTAAAACCGGGTATAGCTGGAATTCTGCCACTCTCCCCGCCCCGCAGGAGAAGGGGGCGCCAAACTGCCCTCTGACCCCAGATTAGGGGTCCCCACATTCTGAGGCGCGCCCCCTCTGCGTCCAGCCAGAGGCCGAAAGGGCGGGCGCTCTAGGGAGAAGCTGGGGCCGGCGCGCCGGGAGGCCGAGCGGCGGCGGGGGCGGCCCTGGTAGGGGGGTATGGGGTGGGGGTGACGGTGCGCGCCCCCCTTCCCGCATCCTCCCCGCGGAGCCAAGCGCGCCCAAGGGGCGCGGAGGCGTCGGTGGTCCGAGGATCCCCGCAGCCCCGGCAGAGCGCGGTGGCCCGACCCACGGGCGGCGAGTTCCCGGTAAGTGCGGTCCCGGGAGCGGAGCGCGCCGGGGAGGCGTGGAGAGGGGGGCTGGGCGCCGGGGACGTCTGGGTCCCGCGCCCAATGGCTGGAGGGCGGCCGAGCACCGCCCGCCCGCCCCGCCCGCCCCCTCTCCCCTCCCCCAGGCGCTCCCCTCCCCCTCCCCCGCCCGCCGCTTTCCCCCGCCCCCGCCCCGGCGCCAACTCCGCGGCGCCTCCTTAAAAAGCGCGCGGGAGTTGTAAGGGGGGGCCGGAGCGAGCCTGAGTGAGCGAAAGCGCAGGGTAAAGGGGGCGGGCGGGGGGCCCGGGCTCCACCTTAAAAGCGGGCGCGTGGGGGTGGGAGGGAGGAAGGCGGGCGGCGGGGAGGAGGGAGGGAGGGAAGGAAGGGGGGCCGGAGTGTCCCGGGCGCAGGGCGCGCGTGCGGCGGCGGCGGCGGCGGCGGCGGCGGGGAGGGGCCGGCCGCGCCGCGCTCCCCTCCTCCCTCCTCGCATCCCCGGCCCCGCGCGCGCCCAGCAGAAGCGGGTCTGTGTGTGCGTGCGTGCGAGTGAGTGAGTGTGTGCATATATTTTTCTCTCTTTTCTTTCTCTCTCACTGTTTTTTCTCTCTCTCTCGCTCCCTCTC
>NW_020837997.1:5855169-5914487 GCF_003676395.1 Aethalodelphis obliquidens | reverse complement strand
CCGCTGCCGCCGCCGCCACAGCCGCCGGCGCCGCCACAGCAGCAGCAGCAGCCGCCGCCGCAGCCACAGCAGCCGCCGGAGGGGGGCGCGGCGCGGGCCGGCGGCCCGGCGCGGCCCGTGAGCCTGCGGGAAGTCGTGCGCTACCTCGGGGGCAGCGGCGGCGCCGGCGGCCGCCTAACCCGCGGCCGCGTGCAGGGGCTGCTAGAGGAGGAGGCGGCGGCGCGGGGCCGCCTGGAGCGCACCCGCCTCGGAGCGCTCGCGCTGCCCCGCGGGGACAGGCCCGGGCGGGCACCATCGGCTGCCAGCGCCCGCGCGTCGCGGAGCAAGGTGAGCGCGCCGCGGAGGGGGGCGCCGCGCGGTGGGCAGGTGCGGGCGAAGTTGGTAGCGGGGCGCGAATCCCGGTAGTAACCGGGCCGCAGGCGGCCGGGGCTTTGCGCTTCTTCCCGGCGGGCTCGGCGGGTGGTGACCTTGGCAAGTCACTTGATCTTCCCCAGCCTCAGTTGCCTCTGCTGTATAAACGCGACTTAATAACAGTAGCGACTCCTTGGGGTTGTTGAGCGAGTTTAATGAGATTTGGCTACTGAGGGCTTTATTAACACAGAGCCTGGCATGGAGTGAATGTGTAAAAGTTAGTCCGTGTTGATATTAAAGGTGGTAGTGAGGCACACCACTTGGTCCTGGATCCCAGGGATTGGGCCCAGGGCCAGAACAGCTACTAACCTTGCGTGCCTGTCTCCCTTGCACCAGAGAGGTGGAGAAGAGCGAGTGCTTGAGAAGGAAGAGGAGGATGAAGATGATGAAGATGAAGATGATGAAGACGAAGTGTCTGAGGGCTCCGAGGTGCCCGAGGGTGACCGTCCTGCAGGTGCCCAGCACCAGCAGCTTAATGGCGAGCGGGGCCCTCAGAGTGCCAAGGAGAGGATCAAGGAGTGGACACCCTGTGGACCCCACCAGGGCCAGGATGAAGGGCGGGGGCCAGCACCAGGCAGTGGTACCCGACAGGTGTTCTCCATGGCCGCCATGAATAAGGAAGGGGGATCAGGTAAGGACCCCGCTGGGTGGGGGAGGGTGCCTGGTGGGAAGGAACCGAGCCCCAAGACAAAACCACAGGCATATGCTTTTTATTTCCCAGCCTCTGCTGCCACTGGGCCAGACTCCCCATCCCCCGTGCCTTTGCCCCCAGGAAAACCAGCCCTACCTGGGGCTGATGGGACCCCCTTTGGCTGTCCGTAAGTTGGGGTGTTTGAGACACAGGGGTGCCGCCCAGGTGTGTATCACAGAACCAGAGGAGCATCACTGCTCACTGGTTCCCTTTGTTCCAACACAGTTCTGGGCGCAAGGAGAAGCCGGCTGATCCTGTGGAGTGGACAGTGACAGATGTGGTAGAGTACTTCACCGAGGCCGGCTTCCCCGAGCAGGCAACAGCTTTCCAAGAGCAGGTGAGTTCCTGACCCTCAACTTAGCCCCAGCATTCCAGGGCCTTAGTGGGGGTGTGTGCTCTGACCCTGCTCGCTCGCTCGCTCTCTCTCTCTCTGTCTCTGTCTCTCTCTCTCTCTCTCTCTCTGTCCCACCCAGGAAATCGATGGCAAGTCTTTGCTGCTCATGCAGCGCACAGATGTGCTGACCGGCCTGTCCATCCGCCTCGGCCCAGCCCTGAAAATCTACGAGCACCACATCAAGGTGCTGCAGCAAGGCCACTTTGAGGATGACGACCCCGATGGCTTCCTAGGCTGAGCGCCAAGCCTCGCCCCTGCCCCAGCCCAGTCCCCACCTTACACAAGACCCCCAGAGTCCGGGAGCTGGTCGGGGACACCCTCAGCCCTCATCACAGATTCCAGTGAGGGGGCATGCCTACTCCTCTTTTCCCTGTGTCTCCCCAACACACACACCTCTGGCGCCCAGCACAGCCTGGACTCCCTGATAGAGGAGTGTCGGGTGGGACAGGGCCTACTTATTTCACCCCAGGAGGCCAACCCTCCCCCTCACCCAGTCTAGGACATTTTTGGAAAAGTAAAATGGGGGCTTCCCATCTTCCCTAGATCCTCTTCAGTTCAGCCAGATGTTTCCTATATAAATGTTTTATTCTGTCTGTTCATTTTGGTGGGTGGCCGTTCCCCCCTCCCCCACCACCCAGGCCCCTCCCCAGTCTGTCCCTGGCCTCCAGCCCCTGGGAGCAGCTGGGAGGGGGTCCCTGGAGCTTCCTTATCCCTCCCATTTCTTTCTGTTCATTGTCGCTCCAGCTGGCTGTATTGCTTTTTAATATTGCACCGAAGGTTTTTTAAATAAAATTTTAAAAAAAGAGAGAAGAAAAGCATGGCACAGCGTCCATTTTATGAATGTAGTCGGGGACGTGGAGATCCACACCAGCCTCCTGGGAGTCTTGGGTTAGGACAGAATTGTTTGAGGAGGGAGACAGGTAGTGAATGGGGCTGCCCCACAGCCAGCTAACTGCTCCAGGAGGACAGGAATATTTGCTGCTTCTGCCATCTCCCCATTCCCAGAACAGCGCTTGGGCACACAGTAGGTACTCAAATATTTGTTAAGTGACTAGCAGTTAACTCTAGGCTTTACGGGCATTCTCTGGGTCTCACCACAGCCCCATGAGGCAGGGCTCGTGAAAAATCCACTTTACAGATGTGGCAACTGGCTCATCACAGCAAAGATGTTTGCTCGGGGTCACGCAGGGTGCAGCCTGACACCTGTCTGAGTTCTTTACCCAGAGTCTTTAAGTATAATTAATATGTTTGGCTTCATAGCTCTATTATCTGACAACCTTTGCATGTTACAAAGAATCCAGCCTACAACTGTTGCGGGCAGGGGTCTGTTTTGGGCCCATGGTAGGGTCTCCAGGCCTCCTGGCCCTCTCCATAAAAGGGGCGGAAAGGACTGGGCCATCAGATGAGGTCATGGGATGGGAAAATTTTTCCAAGTGAAAATTTTTATTATTGTTAGTAACAACCACTACATCACAAGTGCTGCTAAGTTCTAATGCAGTTTCTCAACTCCATTAGTTTTTTAAAAAAATATACAGATTCCGTGTCCTGGGAGTCAGAGACTCAGCGAGTGGGGCGGGGCCGTCCTCGTTTTCTATACCTGCAACCCCGGGGTTTGGACGCTCGGTAGAGACCCCTCCTCCCTAGGAAATCGCCTCAGAGAGTCAAATGCGCTGGCCCCAGGTCGCACCCCCAGGACACTGCCGCGCCAGCAGCGGCCCAGGTCGCCTCCCCCGGCGCGTACCCCACGGCCAGGTTCCGGGAGCGCGCGTGTGCGCGAGGCGCCGCGGCCGGGCCGCGCAGCGCGAGCCGGAACGGCTCGCCCCTCCTGCGTGTTGAAATTCAAATGAACTGAACTCCCTCCACGCAGCGCCGGCAGAGAGGTCGAGGCCCGGGTGAGATGGAGGGGGACGCGCTGCCAGCCAAGTCCGAGGTACCCTGGGCGGGGTCGAACCTGCGGCCAATGTGAGCAGCGGAGGCTTAAAGAGCTCTGGTCCCCGCCTCCCGCCGCACGATGGCAACCAGGCAGTGGTTCTTGGGGCCGCTCCCCGCGGGCCCTGGGGAAACGCCGCTCCCGGACGACTTGGAACCTGGGGTACAGCCCTGCGAAGACCCCTCATGGTCGCCTCCCACTGGCCGACCTGGGGACTCACCCCAGGCGGAGCCCGAGGATATTCAGGGGCAGCTGCCCGAGGCCTCCACCTCTACGCCTTTCCCTGAGCTTCTGGCCCCAGGCCCCGGGCCCGCCCCTCCTCGCCTACCCTTGGACACCATGTTCAGCCCCATCAGCGAACAGCTCCGTTACCTGCTCAAGAAGGCAGATGATTTCCAGAGCTACTTGTTCTACAGGTGATGTTGGATGGGGTCCTAGGTTCTACCCATGGATAAGGAGACGGAGAAGGGAATAACAAAATAGGTGACAGACACTAGATTTGCAAACTCAAAAGCATTAGGAGCCAGAGGAGGTAAATGAAGCTAGCTGAGCAGCAATCCAATTTCGAAGAGTTATGAGAACTGTGCAGAAATTTGGGGTTAGGGAGTGCGGGCTATTATGTGGGCCCTTGGGGTTGCCAAATCGCTAGAACTCTTCTCCCACTTTGTAACCGTTGGCTTAGGTTTTGAACCCTGGGCAGGCTACACAAAACCTATCTGAGCAAGATTTGGCCTACTGGCTACCAGTTTGAGGCCTCAAAGGATAATATGATTCCCAGACCAAGGGAAAGGGGACTGTGATTCTCATATATCAATGTCCATGGGAATCCCCTGGGAGGTTGTTTAAACCCTAGATTTCTGGGCTTCACCCAGGGAATAGTAAGTCAAAGTCAGTCTTGGGACTCGGGTGTCTGCATTTAACAAGTGTTTCAAATGTTTTTGATGCTGGTGGTCCTGGAAGATGCTCTGAGAAAGGCCTGACACTGGGGGATTTGGTTTGTAGTGGGGGTCCAGGTCAGGGATACAGGTGGGCAGTGAGTGGAATGGGAGAAATTGGTGGGGGAGCCAGGGACCTCAGGCAAAGGCCCCCTTCTCCCTTCAGCAGGGACCGAGTGCAGAAGGAACAGCTGGCGAAGGCCATGCCCACCTTCTTGCAGATGTGTGAGCCCTACTTCCTGTACCTGGAGGCAGCTGCACGGAGTGTGCCCCCCATCTTTGGAGCCCTGCAGGAGCTGATCCGAAAGGGGGTGTGTGGAGCAGGTTTCCCAGACCCTATGCCCCTTTCTTCATCCCTCAGGCCTGGGGGATGGGGAGGACGCTCATGGCAGGCCAGCTAATCACATTATGCCCCCTCTTCCATGCAGCTGTTGGAGATCTCCCAACAGCTGACTCTGCGCCTGGAACAGCTGGTCCTTATGTATGCATCATTTGGGTTTGTGAACCTGGAGGAGACTGACCCCCTAAGGTAAAAGGTTAGGAGATTGGGATTGGGGTCAGGGGTGGAGGAGTCCAGGGCATACCCTCATTCCCCAATCTCCCATCTCCTGCCAGCATCTCCTGTTTCTTCTGCGGGAGGTTCTCCATCAGTCCTTCCCACGAGGTGTCCATCTTTAGATACTGTGCCCCTGCTGCCTACACCGCCAGCCGCTTGCCCCGATACCTCTATAAGAAGATGCGCTGGAACCTGGAAACCACCCCAGAGTCCAGCAGCCAGGGGCAAGATTCCCGTGTGGATTAGTGAGTCCCCTTATCAGAATCAAAGTCCTCCCCTCTCTATGGAGAATGCCAGTTTGGGCCACTGAACCACCACCATCAAAGCATGGAAAGCCAAGCAGGAAATCAAGGACCTTTGAAAGGTCATCCCGACCTTTAAAAATATATATATGCCCCTATCAAAATAAAAGCCCTCATCTTAAAAGTAGGCTGACAGTGAGAAAAAGCCTCAGTATTGAATCATATCCCTACCTGAGAACTTGAAGGCAACTTCTGATGAGTTTCTACCTTACCTCCAAAATTAAAACCCTTCAACAGAAGTTAGGAAACTGCTCACATTTAATTGCTGCCCCTTCCCCTCCCAGCTACTTCCTGTGCTATAGAGATACATGGGAAGACACAGGCAAGAGTCCAACCAACTCATGCCCCCAGATTCAGAAACTGTGGTCCATCGGCCGATGGGTGCCCCTAGGACCAGCTGAGGATGACCTTTCTTCATGGTAGGAGCTAGGGCTATGGCAAGGTGGGCGTGGGGTCTGGAGGGAGGGGCAGAACCCAAACAAACACCATCTACCTCCCCCAACACTGTTTCCATTGGTAATAATGATAGCATTTTATTGTGCCCTGAAAAGCGCTTTATGCAGACTCATGTAACAACCCACTGAGGTCTATACTACTAGCCCCACTTTACAAAGAAGGAAATAGGTGCTCAGAGAGAATAAATTACCTGCCCAAGGACACACAGCTAGCTGAGTAATTGGCCAGGTCAGGGCCAGAGTTGTTCAGCCTCCCAGAGCCGTTACCCTCTATGTTTCTCATCAACAAGAAAATCACTTTCCCCCAGGGTTTTTCCCACCCCTAGCTGAAACAAAGCCTCTCTCAGCCACAGCCTCTCACTCAAGGGGAGGGGCTCCCGAGTAGCAGGGGGCGCTCACATCCAGGCCTGTCTCTCCCCGGCCCCCAGGATTTTGTCCCCGCAGCCTTCCGGGGACTACGAGCAGCTGCTGACCATCGGCTTCGAGGAGCCGTCGCACATGCTGGCCACCGACCTGCTGGTGCAGATCCTCACGGGCCAGGCAGGCACGGCCCGGCCCCCGAGCGCCGCCGGGCCCGCGGCGTGGGCCGCGCAGGAGTCTTGAACCTGGAGAGAGGGTGGGAGCTGGAGCTTGACAGTTCCAAACTCCAGGAGAGGGAGTAGTGGAGGGGCTCACTCGTTCTCCTAGTGCAGCTCCGCCTCGCCTTCCAAGGGGCCAGGCCGAGCTAGCCCGTCCGCACTGGGTCCGGCCCGGCCGCGGGGCCCTGCGGGTGGACACACCGGTTTTATGTTAAATAAAAGAAAGAAAGAGGTCACAGGCTCAGCGTCCGCTCGGATCGCCGCTCCCCTCCCCTTGGGGAGAGGGGGCCCCGCCCACTCGCGCGACCTTCTGGGAAATGTAGTCTCTGGAAACAAAACCATAGTCCACGACGGGAGGACGGAAGCTCAGAGCATGCGCAGAGGCGCGCATGAAGCAAAAAGGGAAGTAGCTGCTCCTGTCAACAACCGGAACCCAGAAAACCTCAAGTTTTGGGTAGCCGGGAAATTCAACGCCCACTGTGGGAAGGGACGCAGAGCCACGCCCACTCTTATGTTTTGACCCGGAAATTATTTCCCTGTACCGAAAAAGACTATATTTCCCAACGTGCCCCGGGAAAGGGCCAGCCATCAGTTTCCTAAGAGCCGAGGTTAGATCTTTTCTTCCAGCTTTTCGGTCTTGTCTTGTGCAGGTCGCCGTACCCCCTGGAGTGTCCGGGGCGCGGGCTGGGCGGGAGAGCCTGGAGGCAATCCAACTTAGGGTCGCTAAGCCTCATCCCAACCTTGGACCGGAGAGAAGACACGGGTTGAGAGGTGAACTCGCCTGCCGAGAGCTACGGCGACCAAGTGGCGGAGCCTGGACCTGAGCTGGGTTCTTCTGATAGCAACTGGTCACTTGTGAGGGGAGGGGTGTCCTTGCTGACCCGGCTGTCACTCAGCTGCGAGCAACCCCCCGCTTTAAACTAAGGGACACCTTTTGGTTCCCCCTAGCATTTTCAGAGTGGGAGGAGAGACTTGGAGCCCTGCTTCGTGGAGCAAAACACTCGCTTACCTAATAGTCCCTGGTACATAGTATTATCATAAGTATTATGATTATCCCAGTTTACAAGTGACAAAAAAGAACGTGAGAGGTGAAGTAAATCAGGACTGGACCAAAAGCCTTGTTCACTCGGGGTGGGATTGGAGGCTTCTGGTGACAGTTTCTGACTGCATCAAGGATTTTTTAGTCCACAACCCAGGTCTGAACGGGTCCAAAGGGGTTCTGAAGTTCCCTGACACGGATTTGAGGCCCCCCTCCACTGTTTAGACTAGCCCAGTCCAATAGAAATTTAAAATGAGCCACAAATGCGAGTCACATATGTAATTTCAAATTTTCTAGTAGCCACATTAGAAAAATAAAGAGGTCATAAGTTTAGTGATATTTTTATTTAACTTCATATATCCAAGATATTATTCCAACATATAATCAATGTAAGAAATTATTAATGAGATAGCCCTCTTTTTTTGTCCTAGGTTTTAAAAATCTTTTGTGTATTTTACACTTACAGAACATCTCAATTTGGACTAGCGACATGCAGATTTAATCTATCTCCCTTAAGACAAATCCACAAGCCACTTAAAACTAGATTTCTGGTGGGTGGTGACAACACAGAGAGGAAGGAAACAGGCTTAATTTCTTGGGTCCTGTCTACACCCATGATTCTCTAACTTCAGAGTCATGTGGAGGGTTTGGTCATTAAGTCTGGGATGGAGCCCAAGAATGTGTGTTTCTTACAAGTTCCCAAGTGATGCTGACGTTGCTCGTCCAGATGCCACACTTTGAGAAATGCTAGCCTACATCGACCTCATGGCTCTCAAACTTGGCTCCATGTTAGAAGCACCTGGGGAGCTTTACTGATGCCAAGGCCTCTATCAGATTCTGATTTATTTGGCATAAGGGTGCCTCAGGTGATTTTAATATGCAAGAAAGTTAGAGAACCCAGGCCTACACTTAAGCAGTTCTGTTAACCCTACATACTTAATTCTTAGCTCCCCTGCTGGGGGGATTAAGAACAGGTTCTTGGCGTTTCCATTTTCCACTTTGGCAGTGCTGGCTCTTTCCTGCTTTTCTCTCTGTACCTCCCAGAGTCATGGTCAACCATGTGGTCAGTGTGCTGATGATGGGGTCAGGGGTGGGTCCTTGGGCTGAGCTACTGTTGGGGTGCAGTGCTGTGTGAGCTAGACCCAGGGCATACAGAATTGGACAAATCCAGGAGTTTAAACAATGATTCTAAAAGTCTTTTCTTGGTCTCAGCGCACCTCTAAGAAGCTGATACACTAACACTGCAGAATATACTGCACAGATGCAGTCTTACAGCTTATCTTGAATCCCATCCAGGGGAGCCTTGGACCCCTTGTCTTGGGACAGAGGGAAATTAAGGAGGGCTTGCCAATTGACAGCCATAAGCCCGACTGCAAACAGGTGTTGCTTGCTGTCCCCTCCTGCCCCCCACCAATTAAAGTTTTCTAAATAGTCACAATTAAAGTTTGGTAGATTTCTCTTTTAAAGCCTGGACTTCCAGTTGCTTTGGGGGTTTTTTGTTTGTTTGTTTTTTATTTTTTTGGCTGCACCATGGGGCTTGTGGGATCTTGGTTCCCAGACCAGGGATTGAACGCAGGCCTTGGGCAGTGAAAGCACAGAATCTTAACCACTGGACCACCAGGGAATTCCCTCCAGTTGCTTTTGGAAAGCAGAAGCTTGACACCACTAAGCTCACTCACTCATAGCACTGGTGATATGGAAGAACACCTACCTGCCTGTTGAAATGAGGCATTTGTTTTACAGCACACCCTGTCTCTCTCTTAATATCTGCCTAAGGTCTGTAGGCATGTGAGGTTTGCAATTGCTAGGCAGATTATAAATGGCCTTGCATGCCCTACTAAGGAGCTTGAACCAATACCACTCCCTTTTTTTTGTAGCCATTGTTTATGTCCCCAAGGGCGGGAACAACCTCTTATCACCTCTGTCTAGCCAGCACCCTGCGCGGGGCATGTGGTTTGGCACCAATAAATGTTGACGAAATCTGGAAAGGGTGGGCATGAGTTCGTTTGTCCCAACGCCGCAGTTCGCGCCCGCGTCGCCAGGGGGCACTAGGGCCCCGGCCGGGCAGGGGGAGATATGCGGCCCTGGAACAGGGAGATAGGGGACATTCTGCATTCCGGCCGGCGCCTCCGGCGACTTTCTCAAGCCTTGCTCCTCTCGCCGCGCTCCCGCCCCACCCCACCGCAGACGAAGAGGACCCAGAAAAAAGCAGCCCTGCACTGCCCAGAAAGAAGGGGCTTTATTGGGGAGTGGGGACAGCCGAGGAGGTGACCCCTATCTAACAGTCAAGGCCGGAAGGAGAGGCTAGCTCCGTTTGCAGTTAGGTGGAGAAGGGCGGGGCAGTTTTACTGGCGGGGTTGTGATAGTGGTGTTTCCCCATTGGGACTAACAGTTTTATAGAAGATTCTGGTCAATTTCACAAAGTCAGGTTCGAGGAGGGGCTGATCGATTGCGTCCTTCCTGGCTCAGACCTGTAGCCCCTCTCTAGGTCTTCCGCCGATCCGGAGGGCACTCCTGGGCGCCCCTGCCTGGGTCCTCTGACGGGCATGTTACCTTCGTCCGGGGACCCCAGCCGGCTCGAACCTCAAGGCTTCGGCTCCTCCTGGAGAGAGGGGCCAGACCGAAGGCATGCCTCGGGGGCCCGCGCACCGCGAGTGGGGACACCCAGGCCCCGGGTGGGGCAGTTTGGGCCCCAGGACCACCGCCTTCTCGACACCCCTGGGCCACGTCCGGGACTTTGGGTCCTAGCGCAGAGTGACTTCCCAGAGGGTCCTTTCCCCAGCCCAGCGTTCTCGCACGCAGAGGGTTGGGGTGAGGGGCAGCGACAAACGCCTGAGGCAGGAGGGGAAAGGGGTTCCCACCTGCTCCAGACCGTTCTCCGAAGCCTTTCTGCGGGGAGGCCAGATCACCGCCAGCTTTCCGTCGCCCCTGCTCGCTGCGGGGGAAGGGGCGCTCAGCCGAGATTGCCCCTCCTCTCACCAGCTGGAGGCGGCCAGGACGAAGGAGAGCGGCCGCGCCCCTTAAACACACACAGGCGTTCACCCCCCTCCTCCCCATGGAGGCCTCCATCATGAGGGAGGAGGGAGGAACCCGAGGGGGGAGAGAGGCAAACAAACCCAGGGTGGGGAGGTAGGAACCCGAAAATTAAGAGGGAGGATCCAGGTGTGCCTGAACCCAGGGAGGGTTCCCTGGAACCCGACAAAGACATGTGGGATCCTCCTCCCTTCCCCCACCACGAGCCTAGGGGTCTGGATCTGGGAGTCCGACGGGGTCCGGGGGTGTGGAGCATAGGGATGGTCAGCCCAGAAGAGGTGAGTTGAGAGGGGCCCGAGGAGTCTGGGAGCCAGGAAGGGGGACCCTGAGGATCAGAGGGCCACTGGAGCTGGGCAGTCGGTGAGAGCGGCTGGAGCCCTGGGAATTCCCAGCGTAGGGGCGCCAGTGGCTTACCAGTTAGGCTGGGCGCGGGCTCCTTGAACTCGGCGGTGCCGTAGACGCTGAGGCGCTGGCGCTGCAGTTCCCGCTCGCGCTCATTCACCTCGCGCACCTCCTGCTCCAGCAGCGATGGTGCGATGGGCGGCGGGGCGCGGGCCAGCACCGGGCACCGGCTCTGCACGACTGAACGTGGCCGACCTCCGGGCTCAGGCAGCCGCTGCGGGTCCGCGCTGCCCTCCGCCGCCAGCGAGGAGCCGCACCCGCCGGCAGCCTCGAAGAAGCGCTTGAGCTCGCCCAGCGGCTGAGGCGGCTGCCGGGCGCGCTGCTTTGGGATCTCGGGGTGCGCTAGCGCCGCCTGCCGATGGGCCTCCCGCTCGATGTCTCGCTGCATCTGCGCGCCCGCCCGAGCGCGCTCCAAGGCGCGCGGGAGCGCGGAGCCGGGGCCCGGCAGGCTGAGCACCGGCCGCACACGCAGTTCGACGAGTTCGCGGCCCGCGCGACCTGGGCTCAGGCCCCGGCTCCGGCGCAGGCTCTCCTCGCGTTCGCAGCTGCGGCGGATTTCGCGCTCGATGGGCGTCTCCATGAGCGGCTGCTCTGGGGGCTGTTGTGGGGTCTCGGATCGCAGTAGAAAACGCAGCTGGGGGGATTCCGAGTTTGACTCAGAGGAGGTTTCCGGACCTTGAGAGGGACACTGCTCCAGGAGCCCCGCGCCTCGCGCTTCACACGGTTCAGCGTCGTCGCTGCCTCGCCCAGGACTCTCAAAGTCCTCAGCTGCGGTCGGTCCAGGGCGCTCTGCCTCCTGCCCCGCTGATGGCCCGAGGACTTCGCTCTCTTGCTCGGGGGTCTCCGCGCCCTGGTCTGGGGAGGGCACGGGGACCTCGCCTCCTGGCCTGGGGACCTCGGTATCCTGCTCTGCGGCAGGCCCGGGAATTTCTCTGTCTAACCCGGGGGGCTCAGGGCCCCGCTCTTCGGACGACCCCAGGGCTTCGCTCTCCGGCCCGGGGGCCTCGGTGTCCAGGTTTGGGAGCAGCTGGGAAGCCGTAGCTCCCAGCGCTGGAGTTTTGATGCCCAGAGCTGGGACACACCGCCCTGCGCGGCACCTGTAGCTGCAGTCGCCGTCCGCGGGTTCCAAGGCGTAGCCTGCACCGGCCGCTTCTCTGACCCGCCCCTGGCCTCCAAGAACTGTCCCCGGGGGCAGGGCCGGGCAACGCCCCCTGCACCTGCAGGCAGGACTCCGGGCTCCGCCCTGGCCCCGCCCTCGAGACGGGGGCGCCTCAGCTGGGCGCTGGATTTCTTCCACTAGCACGCCTCAAGTCAGCTCAGGGCATTGGCCCGTTTAAAAGAGGACTTCCCTAGACCTAGCCCGCTACCTGGGACGCCAGTCTGGGTGCAGTGTTCACTCAGGGGGCGCCACCCTAGAACGTTTTCGGCCTCACGTCCCCGGCATTGCCAGGAGGCTTGGCCCTAGCTGCACGCCTGGCTGGGCCTCTGAACGCTGTCCTCTGGTGGGGTGTCCCCCGAAGCCATCTTTCCGGGGCCTTGCCTGTCCCGCGCAGCAGCAACGCGCACGGCGTCTGGGCTGTCCTTCCACCTTCCACCCCTGCAGCGCACAGCTCGGGCTGGAGGGGGCGCCAGGAACCGCCTCACCGCCCGCCCCAGTCTCCCTCCCAGTGCCTGGGTTCAGCAAGGTTCCGAGCGGTGAGCCAGCGCCCGCGCCAAGCCCAGAGGGCCCTTCCCCTCACCCTCTCCAGGAAAAGTACGCGAGGCGTCCACCGCCAAGTGCACTCCCAGATTGAGGGACGAGGGAGGGACGCACACACAGAACGCCCAGGGCTCAGCAGAGCGGCTGAGGTTTGAAAGGCGGTCACCTTGGACCCAGGCGACTGGGAAGGCTCAGAGAGGTATCAAGGCTTGCGGGAGGAAGTAGCTCCCTGCAGCTGGGGCCAGATTGTGACGTTCAAGGCCAGGATCGATGCCGGGAGCAGGCGACCTACCCCCAGGGACATTTTCCACTCTCTTCCCCTGGGCTCTCTCCAAAACCTGCCTCCACCCCCCACCATTTTGGGGTGACCAGTAAGAAAGATATAGTTACCTAAAGAAAGTGGGGGGGCTACACAGCCTCAGGAGCCCCAATAATCCCCCAACTCTCTGCCTACCCTGGTGACTCCCCTTTCTGTCCACCCTCCCACTCTACTCTCTCCTTGATCCCAATCTCAAGCTGCTACCCTCCTCCCTCTGACCATCTGACCTCCTTCCTTCCTCTGACTCTATTGACCCAATTGGAATCAGGCCCACCTGATTCCCGCCCACTCAGAACCTAAGTGTCAGCCTTCTCCAAGGCTCAGTTTCCTTGTCTGTAAAATGGGGATAATAGTGCTTACTCCCTCGGGAGGTGATGAGGATGAAAACTGTACTTCTGGAATGAGTTGTCTCTACAGTGGACTCTTTATCACCTCCTGTCCCTCTTCTAGCCATGCTTACTGGGCTCTTGGTTCCACCACGCCACTGAACCTTCTCTGTCCAAGGACCTCCGTGACCTCCATTTGCCAGACCTGATCACTGACTCCTCCCTGATTCCCTCTCCATTAGCTCCTTGGTCTTGGAGGACACCATCCTCTCCTGATTTCCCTCCTACCTTCCAGGCACCCCTTCTCAGACTTCTGGTTCACCTGCATCAATGGGCTTCCTTCCCCTCTGGCTTCCATTGGGTTTGGCTGATGGGAGAGAGGTGAGTGAGGTCAGGATGTTTATCCCATGCCCCCTTCCTCCAAGCTTTGTTGGCTGTGTCCCTCCACAGCAGGCAGCAGCTCCACATAGCTCTCTCCCTCCAGGTCCATGGGGTGGTAACAGCTCCTGGCTGTGGCGAATCCAGGGTATGCACTATGCCTTGATTATTTCCTTCTACTGAGTTCTCATCAATTACTTGGTTTAAGTATACAGTCTCTTTCCTGCCAACACTCAGACCTTGACAAACTCCAATCTCGTGCTTTAAATACCATCTCTATGCTGATGTCTCCCAAATTTATGTCTCTAGCTCTGACTTCTCCCCTGGGTTTTGGACTCATATCCAACAGTCCCTAGTCTAATAGATATGCCAAAATGAACACTTTAGAAACTGAACTCTTGGTTTCCCCCAACTCTATTCCTCTCTACTATGTATAGCAACTCACTCATTCTGTTTTTCATGCCCAAAATGTAGAAGTCAGCCTCAATTTCTCTTTTTCCCTCAGCCCCTGCCCCAATCCGTTCATATATTGGATTGCTGTTTGCTCTGCCTCCAAAATATATTCTGAATTCGTCCACTTCTCGCCACCCTTGTCCCAGACATTCACTGTCCTCCAGTGACTCCCCACCAAACTTAGAAGAAAAATCCAAATTCCCTACCCTGGCTCAGAAGGCCCTTCCCACTTCTCAGATCTCATCTCCTGACATCTCCCTTGATCACTCCTCCATCCCAGCCTTCATGCTTTCCTCAAACCCACCAGCTGCATTCCCACCCCCAGGGCCTTTGCACTTGCCTTTCCCTCTGCTTGGAATGACTCATCACATGGTTGGCTTCTGCTATTCAGGTCTTGGTTCTTCAGAGAAGCGGTCTCTGATCACCCAGCCTACATCAAACACAGCTCTTCTTTAACCCTATCCCTGTTATTTTCTGTAACTCACCCAATACTGCAGTTATCATCAATTACCTTTATTTCTTCCTTTATTTGTATATTATCTGTCTCCCCCAACCCCAGGCTGCAAAGTGAGCTGCATTACAGCATTTTCTGTTTGTTATGCTCACCCAACTCCCCCACGCCTAAAACAGTACCTGACACCTAACACTTGTTTAAGAATGTTCCCAATGCTGGGAACAAAGAGATAAACCAGACTTGGAAGTTGCAGTTGAGCTTGGGAGACAGACACAATTATAAACAGAACAATCTTGCCTCAAGGTGGAACACACGACAAGGGTACAAAGGGAAGCCTATATATTATACATCCAAAGAGTTAACAGTTATTAAATCAAACTACAAGCAATGAAGTAAAAGATAGTCTCTCCTCCAAAAGGTGGAAACAACCTAAATGTCCATCAACAGATGAATGGATAAACAAAATGTGATCCATCCATACAATGGAATATTATTTAGCCATAAAAAGGAATGAAGTTCTGACACAGGTTACATTGTGGATGAACCTTGAAAACATTATGCTCAGTGAAAGAAGCCAGACACACAAGGCCACATACTGTATGATCCCATTGATAGAAAATGTCCAAAATAGGTAAATCTATAGAGACAGATGCAGATCGGCGGTTGCCAGGAGCTGGGGGTAGGGGGGAATGGGGAGTGACTGCTTAATGGGTACCGGATTTCCTTCTGGGGTGATGAAAAGGTTCTGGAACAAGACAGTGGCAAAAGTTGCACAACACTGCGAAGGTACTGAATGCCGCCAACTGTAAATTTTGTCGTGTGTATTTTACCGCAATTAAAAACTCATTTTTAAAAATATGTTCTCTCGGGGCTTCCCTGGTGGCGCAGTGGTTGAGAGTCCGCCTGCCGATGCAGGGGACACGGGTTCGTGCCCTGATCCCACATGCCTCGGAGCGGCTGCGCCCGTGAGCCATGGCCGCTGAGCCTGCGCGTCCGGAGCCTGTTGCTCTGCAACGGGAGAGGCCACAACAGGAGAGGGCCGCGTATCGCAAAAAAAAAAAAAAAAATATGTTCTCTCAGGGGAATTTCCTGATGGTCCAGTAGTTAGGACTCGGCCCTTTCACTGCCGAGGCTTGGGTTCAACTCCTGGTCGAGAAATAGATCCTGCAAGCCGTGTGGCGCTGCATATATATACATATATATATATATATATATATATATATATATATATACCTCCCTCTTCCTATCATGACAAATATACTTGTAGAATGACCTAGATGACCACGTTCAATTGAAAATATTTTGAATCCCTAGGAGTTGTGTACTTGAATGTAGGACACAGGAAAACCCCAGCCCTCAGTCTGGCCCCTTTTGCTTCCCACCCCAAACTGTCCTACACAGCGAGGAGCCTTGTGTACGCACCTAGGGAGCCCATCCCACGTGCCCATGCTCTTTCCTCACCCCTCTGCCCACAGCTGCCCTTGGCCACTTCTTGGACACCCTGTGTAGGATCTAGAGCAGGGAGGGACGATTTAGCTGGGTACATTCCCTTTGCCCCATGGGGAGCAGGCCCTCTAAAGCCAGGGGCCCAGGGGACTTCCCTGGTGGCCAAGTGGTTAAGACTCCACGCTTCCATGCAGGGGGTTCGATCCCTGGTCGGGGAACTAAGATCCTGCATGCAGTGCGGTGTGGCCACAAAAAATAAAAAATAAAAATAAATGAATTTAAAATTTTAAAAAATAAATAAGTAAAGCAAAGAGCCCAGGACAAGGGCTCTTCTCATTGAGGTTTATGTCGGAATTGCACAGTGTGACCAGGGCTGTGATAAGGGAAGCACTGGGGGCTGCAGGATACCAGCCTGGAGAGTAAAAATGATTTCCCCAAGAGAGTGGTTGGATGAAACATATAATCAGCTGAGAAAAGGGGTGCTGGCCCTTTAAGAATGGGATGTGGGGTAGAACAGGGACCCTCAAGATTTAGGTAGGAAGCTCTCTAGACCTTTCCCATCACCACACTCCCCCAATTGTTATCACATCTAAGGGGTGTCCAGGGTCCTGGAGGCTGTTTGATCTAATTCTCTTATTCTCCCAAAGGGGAAACCGAAGCCTAGAAACCTAGGGGAAGTTGCCCAGAGTTGTCTAGAGCCCAGACGTTCTGGTTCCCATGGGGCACAGGCTCTGGTCTCCAGAATCCTCTAGCTGGATCAGCCCTTCCTCCTCGCCCCAGAACCAGGGTCCAAGAAGGGAGGGCAGCTAGCCTGTAAAAGTATCCCTTGTGTGGTGTTCAACAGTACTCAAAGGTGGGTGACCCTTGGTGGGCGACTGGACTAGAAATGTCTAGGGTGGCAAGTGGAGGTACCATTGTCTGAGGGGGTCAGGGACTCCAAACGCCCGTCCACCCGCTAGACCACACATGTGAGAGTGTGTTTGCCAGGAGGCAGCTGAGTGCAGCAACGAGGCCACTGGCTGGTAAATAATTGATCAGGACAGCTGATAGTACCTCCCCAGAACTGCCCCGCCAGCCCCCGGCCCCCCTCTCCCCAGCCCATGCGTCTCCCGCCTCCTGGCCCAAACCAGCTGGACCAGCTCTCCCAGTGCCCGCCTGCAGCCCCCCCCCACTCCCGACAGCCAAGTCACAGCCTCCAGGGCACCTTTCGGCAAGCGGGTGGTGGGTCCTGGACTCAGGGACCAGAACGTGGGCTTCTGGGCAGAGATGGCCCTGCAAAGCCAGGTGTGGTCTCCAGCCACACCCATGTAAGTGTCTGGGGTCAGGGGGGCCAGTGGGCAGGGCCTGGGAGGGGCTCATGGAAGACACTGGCCTTTCCACGGAGCAGGGGAGGTGAGACCTCCAGCTAGCCTCTCCTAAGGGGGCCAGGGAGAGTGAAGGGCGGCCGGCAGCCAGCCCCCCAGGCTCTTCAATGCCCCCCCTCCCCAGAAAGTCGGGTGGGAGGTGTGAACCCTCACCCCCTTCTTTTTTGGGGACTTTCCGCTGGCAGGCCCAAGCCCAAAGTCCAGCCTGGGGGGTGGGGCTATTACTTGGGTGAGGGGCAGGGAATGTCAAGGTCTCTGACTCCTATGTTTTGCCTCTAGAATCATCCCTCAGTGTCCAGGGTGGGAGGAAATGCTTGAGATCCAACAGGGAAAAGTTAACAGCTCCCAAACTGGGAAAGAGAATGGGAAAATGGAAATGATCACCTGCTTAATGAAATGACCACCGACTGTTCTTGGTGGGGCAAAAAGCCACCACCGTGAATGTTCTTCTTGCAGAGTTAGAGATAAGCAACATCTAACGAAATGTGCAGATTATTTTAATATTCGAGGTGTGAGGGCTTTTTAAAGTAAGAGGGTGGAGGGGCTCCAGAGGTTTGTAAAGAGTTCTGGAAAAGGGGCTCCCCCCAGGGACCCCAATTTGGTTCTTCACTCTTTTGGGTTCCCCGTTGCATTATTCACCAACTACAAACCTGGTTGCCTAGCAATGGGAATCTGATCCTCCCCCCAGCAAGGAAGAGGCAGGGAGATTACATCTTGGGGGTGGGAGAGCAGAGGGGGGACTTTAGCCTTCCCCCCAGGGGCAAACTTATTAACAGGGGGTCTGAGCTTCCTTTGGGATACCTTGGAAAGCATGACTTCAGCATCCTGCCCCAACTGGAATTGGGGACACCCCAGACAGATCTCTTGTCTCCTGGTCGTCAAGAGGAGGATGCCTAGACTTCCCTCTTCCCCACAGTGTTCCCAGTATTGGGGATCTGAGAGCCTTGAGTTCCAATCCTGACTCAGGGACATTAGACAAGTCTTTTTGCCACTTCTTGGGGCCTCAGTATTCTCATCCGTCAAATGGGGACAGTACTACTATTGATACTTACCTTCTAAGATGGTAGAGAGGGTTAAATAAGTTACTGTGAGTAAAGCATTTAACAGTGCCTGGCACCTGGTGTGCACTGGCTAATGGTTGGCTGATTTTCTTCTCAGTTGGAATGTCAACTCAGCAAAAAGTTGACTACAGTGTCTCAAGATCAGGGCAGGGAGGGGGAGGGGGAGGGGGCTGTGGGAGCCTAGCGAAAGCCCCATAGAGCACTTAGAGTGCTATAGATAGTAAGTGCTAAGTGTGAACTCACTATTATACCTTCATGGTGAGGCCAGAGAAGATCTGGGAGGCCCCACCAGAGTTTGGGCAATGAGGTTAGTTAGTGCTCAACTTAATAAATGTTTGAGGGCTTGCTCTGTGCCCACCCTGGGCTAAGCGTCAGGGCCAACAGGCAGACAGATATATCCTTCTAGTTATTGGCCTGTGAAACACCTGCACGTAGTCAGTGCTCAATGCATGTCTCTGATGAGAGGCCGATGTAATGATGACTGTCCCTGAAGTGCCCTGCAGTACCAGTCAGCCTCCAGCTTCCAGGGGGAGCCCAAATGGACTAGGGGTGGCCCTGGAGGCTGGGAATTGGGGATCCTGGGGTGCTCTGAGGAGGACAACAATGGGGGTAATCTCAGGTTAAACCTTAAACGGCGAGTCCCCCTCCCCCTCCTCCCAGTTCAGAGTCCGGCACTAGGCAGTGTGACCTGGTGACCCTTGCCCCCAGGGATGGTGGCTTGCAGGTGGAGGAGGCAACTCCGGAGTTACCATGGCAATGGCATGTGTCCATGGTGGGATGGACCCTTTTCTCCCCAGACTCCCTCACCCCCCAGCACTTAAGGGATGCTGTGTAGGAGCCAAGGTCCAGAAAGGACCTTGTTCGGGTTTGGTGGGATTCGAGAGTTTCTGGGAATGGTTATTATAATTAATCAAAAACATTATTAGTCGTGGGAATTATTTAAATTTTTTTATTTTTTTCTTTTTGGTTGAGGTACACGGCTTGTGGGATCTTAGTTCCCCGTCCAGGGATTGAACCTGGGCCCTCGGCAGTGAGAGCACGGAATCCTAACCACCGGACCGCCAGGGAATTCCCTAAAATTATTATTAATAATAAACTATGCTACTGTTTTTGGAGCACTATGTCCTAAGTTTTTTCCTGCATGGATACTTCCTTGCAAGGCCATCATCTCACCTCTGCAAGGTGAAGGTCAAGCTATCCTGGTCCATTTTACAGATGGGGAAACTGAGGCTCAGAGAGGTGTTGTCAAGCCTAGGAAGGGATTTAGCTCAGTCTGTCATGGTCTCTGCTCTCTCTCCCTCACAGAACCCCTGCCCTCTGCCCCGACCCCTCCCAGGTGCAAAGGGGAAATAGAGGAAAGTGCTGGGTTTTGGTTGGCTTCCAAGCAGCTCAGGGATCTTGGCTCAGAGAGGGGTATTCGAGAGGTGAGCCTGCTGAGGTGTGGGCCCCTGGGAGACCCCTTTGGCAGCCGCCTCCCTCTCCCTGCAGGCCCATGGCAGAGAGCTCCCTCTACCGGCAGCGGCTAGAGGTCATCGCGGTAAGTGAAGCCCTACCAGTGCGGTCAGCCTGGAGCCCTGGGCAACCCTAGCCTTGCCCCAAGCCCTTTCCTCTCCTCCCTCCTATCACAGGGAGCAGGCCTAGGGCTCTGAAGGTGCGGGAAGCACCCTCAGCTCCAGCCTTTCTCGGGGCGCCCCACCTAAATCCTCAGGCCCCTCCGCTCCCCAGTTCCTCTGATCACTGACACCCCTAGAATGGAGAGCTGCGAACTCCGCACTCTTGAAATCTATAGCAACCGATGCTCTATTCTTGAACCCCAGTCTCCAAGATACCCCATGTCTGAACCCCATCTCTCAGACCCCCATATCTGAACCTCATCTCTCTAAACTCCCATATTTAAATCTCCATCTCTGTGGACCACATCTCTCTGAACCCCCATCTCACTAACCCCCATTTCTCTGGACCCCTTCTCTACATCCTAGTCTCGCTGGATCCCCATGACTGCACCTCCATTTCCGACCCCCCCATCTCACTAGCCGCCTCCCTTTGATCTTCATATCTGGACCCCCATCTCTCTGAATCCTGTCCCTCTTAACTCCATATCTCAGACACCCCCTACCCCCGGATTCCCATTCCAAGGCCCTCCCACCCACAGACCCCAGTTCCGCGCGGGCGAGGCCTCTGCAGCATCCCGGGCGCGGCCGGCCCCGCCCCCGCCGGCCCCGCCCCCACCCGCTGCTGAGTCAGGGCCTCCGCAGCCCCCTCCCGGCCCGGGGCCCAGACTTGTGTTCCGCCCCCGGCGCGGCTTGCAGTCCCGGGAGTCCCGGGAGTCCCGGGAGCCCCCGGGAGCCCGGCGGAGGAGGGAGGGAGGAAGGGGGGAAGGCGGCCCCACCCGGCCTCACCCGGCCCGCGGGCAGCTCCTGGTGCTCTGTGCGCAGGAGAAGCGGCGGCTGCAGGAGGAGATCAGCGCCGCGCGCCGGGAGCTGGAGGAGGAGAAACTCCGTGTGGAGCGGCTCAAGGTTGGGGGCGGGCAGGGGCGCCTGCTTAGCCCGGGCAATGAAGTGGGAGTGTCTGTGAGAGTCAGTTCTGGGAACCAAAGGAGGCTCTGTCTAAACATGGGGGGGCATTGGTTCCAGCTTTGGGGGTGGGCGTCCTCCCCAGCTTGGGAGAGTGGGTGGTTGTGATGGGGACATTTGTTCCACCTTTGGGAAGAGTGTGGGGACAATGGAGGTGTTTGTTCCTCTTTGGGGTAGGGAGGGGCTCATAGGGACATTGAGTTCACCTTTGGGGGTGTTTGTCCCATTCTGGAAAGGTTGGGGAGATCGATGGGTGTTTTTTTCCAGCGTGGGAAAGCTATGGGTTGGTAACGGGGTGTCTGCCCCACCTGGCATCGTTGGGGCACGTATCCCAGCCTGAGGGAGAAATGTCTGTCCCATCTGGGTGGTCGTAGGGCAATAAGAAATCTGCCCAGGGTGGGACATCCAGAGGGGGGCGCTACATGAGATGGGGTAGTCCATGTGCCCCTTCCCATGCCCAGAGGAAGTCTCTCCGGGAACGCTGGCTAATGGACGGGGCAGCTGAAGAGCCGGAGCGGCCCCAGGACCCCGCCTCACAGGACCCCCAGTCACCTGAGGACCAGGCTCAGGCCCGCATCCGGAACCTGGAAGGCAGCTTGTTCACGTGAGTAGGGCCCCTGCCTGACAGCTTTGCCCCAGCCTGACTAGGCCAGGCCCCTCAGCCCACTCCAACTGACACTTCGGGTGGGGTTGGTCCATAAGCCCGAGGTCCAGGCTCCCAGCAGCCCCTTCTCTTCCCCAGACTCCAGTCCCAGCTGCAGCTGTTACAAAGTGCATCCACAGGTGCCCAGCACAAGCCCACAGGCAAGCCCACCTGGCGCCGACAGGTGAGGAGCTAGGGGAGCAGGCGGTGGGAGGAGGGGGTGTGGCAAGCAGAACCCAAAGCAGGACCTCTCCAAGCACAGTATAGATTCTGGGTCCTCTGCTTTCCTTGCCCAAGCCTCAGTTTCCCCATTTCTAAAATGAGCATAACAACAGCACACACCTGGAAGAGGTGTGAGAGAGGGTTGGTGAGATCATAGCTTAGTACCCGGAACGGGCACAAGGGACCGTTTTGATATATGGTTGCCAATACGACCTGAATGAGGAAAGCAGTCAGCAAATGTGGGGAAGTGTTCATGGAATTCAGTCTCAAAGGTGGGAAAGGGTCATCGTGAGATGCTCGCATGATTTGGGGCATCTACGTGGCTTTTGGAGTTTTGGGGTTTGTTTTGGTAATGTCTCTATTAAGATACAACGCAGGCCATACAACATACAGGTTTTTGAAAACCAAGACAACTTCACATTAAAATCTGACTCTCCGTGTTTTCCTTGAAGTCCAAAGATCCAGTAATATTTGCACCTGGCCACGGTGATGTGTGGGTTTTCCACAGTCCCCACCTCTCCCTGATGCTTTACCTTGGCTCCCAGGTGCCTTTTTCAGGACGAAAGAGGAGAGGAGACCTTTAGTTGGGATAGGAAGCACTTGTTGGGTTTTTAGTCTAAGCCGGGAATTCCCTGCTAGAGATGCGCAAGGCATGATTCCTGGCCCAAGAGAGCTCACGGTCCAGATGAGGAGATGGGGTGCAACGAGTCTGTGAGGGGGGAGCCCAGGATATAGGGGAAGCTCATAAGAAGTACCTGAGTGAGGTTGGGGGCTCAGGGACGGCTTCCTGGAGGCAGTGACATCTATGCTGAATCTGGAAGGGAATCAGGAATACAGGCAGAGGAAACAGCCTGGACAAAGGCCTAGAGGCTGGAAAGAGGAGGGTAGGATAGGAGATCTGTGGGGTTTGGCATAGGTGGCCTGCAGGGGTGTCCTCAGCTCCCCTCCCTTGGGCTCATCTTTCCCTTGATCCCTTCCTTCACTCCACTCTAGCCACCCTGACCCTCTGTTCTATTCCTTGAACTTGCCTAAATCACTGTAGCCCCAGGGCCTTTGCATTTGCTGTGCCCTCCGCCTGGAATGCCCTTTCCTACCTTTTGACTCAAGGCTGGCTCTTCTCACCTTTCAGGCCTTTGTTCAATGTCACCTCCTCCAAGAGGCCCTTCTGCATCTTATACCTAAAGGAGGCACCCCATCACCTCCCAGGCATTCCCCAGCCCCTTATCCTGCTTTTCTTTTCTTTTCTTTTTTTCCTATCATAGCCCTTCTCACTCCCTGAATTACAGATTTGTTTTATGTTTATTACCTGCTTCCTCCCACTGGAATGTAAGTTCCAATAGCAAAAGGCTTAAGTGTCCCTTAAGTAACCTCAGTAGCTGGCAGAGTAGGTCCCCAATACAGAGGGATTGGCTGCATGGCCACAGTATTGATTGGGCACCTACTGTGTGCAACACAATAGAGCAGAGGGAGATGAGACAGGTCAGGAAGGCTGAGGTACAACAGAGGGTTTGGTCCTGAAGGTAACGGGGAGCCATCGATGGTGTTTGAGCAGGGGAGGGGTACTGGCATGCAGGAGGCTGGAAGTGGAGATGTGGGCCGGCCTGACCTTGTTTCTTCCATCCCTGCAGGGTCACCGTCCTCTATCCCAGCCCACCGTGGAGGCAGGTCCTGCAGGTGGGTGTATTGAGGTCTGGGGGTCACAAGAGGAAGGACCTGAATCTCACTCTGTTGCCCCATCTCTCCTTTCCCCTTCTCCCCTCACGCCCCCAGACCAGACTGATCTAAACAAGAGCGCCTCCATACCAGCCGGACCAGTGGACCCCTCTAAGTCCAGAGACGAGTCTGTCGGGGTTCCGCCAGCCCCAAGGAGGATCCCTGGGGCAGCAGTGGCCTCCTCAGAAGCCAATGGCCCCTGCCCTGGATCCAGCCCCCCTCCGGAGCAGGCGCCGAGTCAGGGAGTGGCGGCGTCTGACGGGGGAGTGAATGAGGCCAAAGGGGAAGGCACGGTGAAGGTGGTCTGGGAGGGGCTGAGGGCCACGGAGGACTGTACCACGGGGCCCACAGGCCCAGAGCTGGAGGCTAAGGTGGAGGAGATGGTCATGGAGGCCATCGGGGACAGACAGGAAGCCGGACGCCTAGAGCTCCCTTCATGGGTCAGGGAGGACAGGGATATCGTGGAGGTAGTCTGGGAAGGGGTGGGAGGCACAGAGGGCAGCGACTCAGAGGCCATGGGGGAGGCGGGCAGAGGCCTGGAGGCTGCACAGACCAGCTCACTGAGGCTGCAGGAGGGACCGGGGGGAGCAGCTTCTGGAGAAGGGGAAGGTGCCCCCAGGGGCAGCGCTGATGGTGATGGGCAGGGGGGCTTTGGAGGAGAGGAGGGGTCCTTCATTTGGGTGGAGAGAGTGACCCTCAATGAGCAGTGGGAAGAGCTGGGGCTGGAGGGCTTGGAAGGGCCAAAGGCACTGGGAAGGGAGGGAAAGGATGAGAGTCCACTGGGGGCAGGCGGCAGAGGCGGGGAGGAAACGTGGGAGGCGGAGAGGAGGTGGGCAGAGGAATTAGCGGGGAAGAGAGGAAGTGAGGGAATGGCAGGCGCAGAGCCAGAAGGAGCAGAGATGTCACTGGCAGTGGAGAGGAAAGGAAGTGAGAAATCCTTGGAGCCGGAGAGGAGAGGAGTTGAGGAAAAGGTGGAGACAGAGATGGGAGGAGGTGACGAACCACTGTCGGCAGAAAGAAAAGAAGTTGAAGGACCTCTGAGGGCAGAGAGGGAAAGAGGGGAGGAGCCGTTGGGAGTACAGCAGAAAGGAGGTGAGGAAAAGTTAGAGGCAATTGAAGAACCATTGGTGACAGAAAGGAAAGAAGGTGAGGAATCACTGATGGGAGAGAGAATAGGAGGTGAGGAAGCATTGGAGGGAAAGGAAAAAAGAGACGAGGAGTCACTGAAGGTACAGAGAACGGGCGGTGAGCAGCCGTCGGAGGCAGAGAAAAAAGGAGATGAATCACTGAAGGTACAGAGAACGGGCGGTGAGCAGCCGTCGGAGGCAGAGACAAAAGGAGATGAGGAACCACTGAAGGTACAGAGAACGGGCGGTGAGCAGCCGTCGGAGGCAGAGACAAAAGGAGATGAGGAATCACAGAAGGCAGAGAGAATGGCAGGTGAAGAGCCATTGCAGACAGAGAAGACTCAAGGGGCCGAGGGAGATCTGAGTCCGGAAGAGCAGAGAGAGTCAGGAGGAGGAAAGGAGTGTCAGGCAGAGGAAGTGAGTGAGGAAGTGGCTCCCCTGGGGGCCAAGGAGGAGCCAAGGCCGGAGGAAGAAGGACAGCAGCCCCAGGAGAAGCAGGAAGGCTCCCCAGAAGCGGAAGCAGTGAAGCCCCAAACCTCTGATGAGGGCCAGGACCCCTCTGGGGATGCCACCCCCCTCCTGGCAGAGACCCCAGCTCAGGAGCAGCCTGCTGAGTGCCAGCCACTGCTTCAGGTGGAGGAGCCCAGGGCCAACCCCAGTGCCCAGGCGGTGCCCACCTACGCGCCTGCCCAGCAGCCGGAGCCATCTGCCCCTCCCGAGGGTGAAGAGGCGAGTGGCCCTAAGCAGAAGACGTGCCAGTGTTGTGCGGTTATGTGAGCCCACGCCCTCTACCCCACTCCCAGCTCCTCTCACAGCTACCTCGGCCTCTTGGCATCAGCAGATGGTCCCAGGCGCAGACAGGGCACCACGGGACTGGTGATGGCACCTGGGAGCCAGCTGGTCCACATGTCCATCTCCACCTGGGCTCCTGGACCCCTTGCACACTGCCTGTGACCCTGGCCCCTTTCTGTGACAAAGCCTTTATACTTGAAAATAAAATGTTGAGCATTTGGACAGTGTGAGTGTGTGTGTTGTTGGCACAGAGCCACCTCACCCTCTCCTGGTGGGAAGTGGAGGGCTTCACTCTGCTAGAATCAAAGATTATGAATCAGTGAGAGTGTAGATATGGCTGCTGTAACAAAAAGACCTCAAGCTACAGTAGCTATCAAAACAAAGAATTTATTTCTCTGGGCACTTCTGATCCCGGCAATCACTCAGGAACTCGGGTTCCTTTCCATTTCTTGCTCCGCCTTCACCTTGGGTGTGGCCAAAGCTGGATCACAGGGCACATCAATGCTCCAGCTCATGGGAAAGGGAAGGGAATGTGGAAGAGCCCCCACGCAGACCCACTGGAGGCACATGTCACTTCTGCTTATGTTCCACTCATAAGAACTCAGTCTGTGGCTGCACCCAGCTGCAAGGGAGGCTGGGAGTGTACCCAACTACAGTTCTGTTATAGCAGCAGGACAGATTTGGGAAGGCACCCGCCACTCTGGATTTTATGTATTTTTCTTTGCTCCCTCATCCATCCGTATATTCCCTGTAGGACCAGGCCGTTTTCTGTAGGGGTCCTTCAATCTCAGCTCTTCCTTGGCTGGGTGTCCTCGAGCAAGTGACTCAGCTTCCTTGAGCCTCAGTGTCTTCATCTGTCAAATGAGCACCCCTCTCCCCTCCTGGGGTTGGTTCAGTCCGTAACCTGGAACCTGGGGTGTGGCCCAGAAAGCCCAGCTCCTCGGGTGTGGGCAGGAAGTGTTTCTCATATCCAGAGTCCAGTGGGGCTGAGGCCTGGGGGGCCTCCATAATCGGTACCTGCTCTATCTCCTCCACTTCCAGGATGGGCAAGTCCCCAAGGGGCTGGGCCTGGGGCACCTCCTGGGAAGAGAAGAGGCTGAGATTCCTCCCCTCATACCCGCCAATTCTCACCTACTCCCCACTGTCTGAGGTTTCCCCAATCCCCCAAAGGGCCCTGATGAGCCCAGCTTTCTGCTCACCTTCATGTGGGGCAGGCTGAAATTACTGTTGGCAGGATCAGGAACCTTCTCCCAGACCCAGTGGGGTAGTACCTTGTGCCGCAGGTGGACGCACCTGGCAAGCAGGTAAGAGTCAGGGCAGGGAATCTAGGCGGCTAGACACCCATGCCCAGATCGTAGGGTCCAGGAACGTCACAGAGCCCTGAAGCATCATCCCCTTACCACATCTCTCCCCAAGCTCAGCTAATGTCCAGCTGTCCTCCCAACCTGGACAGAGACCCATGTGTCTGACAGCCTCACCTTCCAGAGGTAGCTAAGCTCACGCCACAGCCCGTCAGGAGCAAACCCCATACGAGAAGGACAACTGGCAGAACTTTCCATTTCAGGGTGTTATCTGGAGGGAGGGGGGAGGGGCAGAAGAACATCTGGACACCAGGGAGGTGGGGAGGGGTCAGGTAAGGCTCATGGGTGGAGCTGGGAATAGGTCAGGGAGGTGGATAAAAGGGCAGGGCCTATGAATGGGTAGGGGCTAAGGGTGGGGGAAATCTTGGGGTGGGAGTGGGGCTTGTGAAAAGGTCAAGGTCAGGGATGGGGTGAAAGGGTCAGAGACACACACTGCTTGATAATCCACAGCAGTATTTAGCATCGTCAACATCCCGAAGTCTACATGTCCACCCCCTGAAGTTCAGTAATGATTACATAACGCCCTCCAATGCCCCTCTCTCCGGGACCCCTCCCATGGCAGTCCTGCCCCAGGCCCATACCTGGTAGGTGAAAGCGGAGGCTTGGACCCGGTGGGCCCTGTCCTGCGATGGTGGACGCGGTCACCCACAGCTCACAGGTACCCCAGTGAAGGTCGGGCAGGGTGATGGTCCGGGTGCTGCCACTCACTGAAGGACACACCCAGAGCGGTTGGGGAGGCAGTCAAGTCCCATCTCAGGACCTTTGCACGTGCCATGCTGTCTGCAACACTCTCCCCCAGATATCCACATGGCTCCTTCCTCATCTCCTTCAGCTCTTTGCTGCAACGTCACCTTCTCAGTGAGGCCTTCCCTGACCGCCCCCGCCCCGCGAGTAAAATAGCGCCTGCTTCACCGCTCATCTTCCTTGTTTTATTCTCTATCCACCACTTATCACCATCTGACACACTGCTTAGACCTTATTTACTTTGTCTATACCTTCATGTCCCCCATTAGAAAGTTAGCTCCACGAGGGCCATATTCCCAGCACCTGGATCAGCGCCTGCACATAAAAAGCACTCAAAAATGATATACAGGGGACTTAACCTGGTGGCACAGTGGTTTAGAATCCGCCTGCCAACGCAGGGGACACGGGTTCAAGCCCCGGTTCAAGCCCTGGTCCGGGAAGATCCCACATGCCGTGGAGCAACTAAGCCTGTGCGCCACAACTACTGAGCCTGCACGCCTAGAGCCCACGCTCCGCAACAAGAGAAGCCACCACAATGAGAAGCCCGTGCACCGCAACAAAGAGTAGCTCCCGCTCGCCGCAACTAGAGAAAGCCCGCGTGCAGCAACAAAGACCCAAAGAAACCAAAAAAAAAAGATATACAGTTGACCTTTGAACAATGCAGAGGTTAGGGGTGCCGACCCTCCACTCTTTAAAAAATCTAAGTACAGTATAATTTATAGTCCACCCTCCTTATCTGTGGTTCCTCTGGATGCCCAGTTCCACATTTGCAGATTCAACCAAACGCAGATAGTACTGTACTATTTACTATTGAAAAAAGTCATGTATAACTGGACCTGCGCAGTTCGAACCTGCTGTTCAAGGGTCGACTGTATATTTGCATAAATAAAAGGATGCATGAGTATCATATCCCTCACCTGCACAGAATCCAGTGAAGGGAAATTCACCCCAGACGAGGGGAATACATTTGCATCTCCCGGAACTGTTTTTGTTTACTTTTTAACTGAATTGTCCTTTTTGCTTTTTAAGCCAAGAGAGGAAGCAGCTTTTTGGTTTGTTATAGGATTACAGGAGACATGAATACAGATCAAGATATACTGCCACAGAAAGGTGTCCAAGTGAAATCGGGTGAGAAAAAGAAAGTTGCAAAACATCACGTTCATAAGCTTCAGGGGCCTATAACATAGTCCTCTTTTAATTATAGGTACATGTACACATAAATATATATGATTTTTAACCTAAGGATATCTATATACTTGTGCAAGGTGCAATCATGGCAAAGTATCTATGTTTAAAAAAAAGGCTTTATCGGTTAGAGACAAATGCTGAAGTACCAAATTATTTAGGGGTGAAATGATGCCAAAGGCTCTAGAAAAAAAAAGGGGGGGGATAAATTGAAACAAGATTGATACAATGCAGAAAACCATTGAAACTGGATGGTGGGTACACAAGGATTTGTTATACTATTTTTCCAACTTTTTTTTTTTTTTTTTTGTGATATGCGGGCCTCACACTGTTGTGGCCTCTCCCGTTGCGGAGCACAGGCTCTGGACGCGCAGGCTCAGCGGCCATGGCTCACGGGCCCAGCTGCTCCGCGGCATGTGGGATCTTCCCGGACCGGGGCCCGAACCCGCATCCCCTGCATCGACAGGCGGACTCTCAACCACTGCGCCACCAGGGAAGCCCTTTTTCCAACTTTTGTTTGTGCTTGAAATTTTCTATAATAAAGAAGTTTAAAATTTTCAAAAAGCACAACTCCTATCTCTATGTTAACGTACACATGGCAAAATATGGAAGCTGCATTGTCCGTATCAGTGAAATGATGAGAATGACGATATACTTGAGTATACTTCAATGTGTCAGTTTTTAAAAAAAGAACAGATAACTTTGGTAATTAGAAAAAAAGGATATTTTTAATTTTTATTATTGTTCTGCTCTTTCTTTTTATTGTATCTATATGAGATGATGGATGTTAACTAAACTTATGGGAATCATTTCACAATATTCGTAAGCCAAACCGTTAGACTGTATACCTTAAACTTACACGGTGATGCTGTCAATTACATCTCAATAAAACTGGAGTGGAAAGGGTAAAAAAGGTATTTTAAAAAGGAATTTGTGGGCTTCCCTGGTGGCGCAGTGGTTGAGAGTCCGCCTGCCGATGCAGGGGACACGGGTTCGTGCCCTGGTCCGGGAGGATCCCACATGCCGCGGAGCGGCTGGGCCCGTGAGCCATGGCTGCTGAGCCTGCGCGTCCGGAGTCTGTGCTCCGCAACGGGAGAGGCCACAACAGTGAGAGGCCCGCATACCGCAAAAAAAAAAAAAAAAAAAAAAATCATATGTAATCCTACAGTCCCTATTGACATTGTGGGGGAATTTCTTTTCATATTTGTGCCTCTGCTTCACTCAGTGCTGGGTTTATTTTACAAAAACGGAACCCCACAAAGTTTTACAATCCTTTTATCTTTTTCACTTAATAAGATATGACAGGCATCTTTCAATGTCAATAAATATAGATCGGAGTCTCCTTTTTTAATAGCCAAATGACAGTCTATTACGTTGATAGCCACCGGGGTTATTATCCACTAGGGAACCCATGATAGTGTGTGTTCTCCCAGGGGCTGAGAGGGAGCCAAAGGGGCCCATCTGGGGGTAAGGGGAGGGGTAGGCTGATGGGTGGGTCTTGTGGGGGCTGGGAACAGGGGCAGGCGGCAGTGGAGCTCACCATTCATGCAGACAGAAGGCCTGGTCCCACTCTGTGCACACAGGGTGTAGTGGGTGAGATGGCCCCGAAGTTGGTGCCTTGGGACCTCTCCCCACGCTACAGCAGGGGTCCCTGGGGGGCTATCCTGGAGTCGCCAAAGCACTGGCCCTGCCAGGGGTACTGGTGAGAGAAAGTCAGCGGGTCAAGTTCTGCCAGGGTTCCAGGACCCTCCATCCTCCAGCCCCACCACTTACCTAGCTCCTCTCTGAACTTCCAGACGGAGGGGGCAGGGGCCAAGCCCCAAGGAGAGACTGCTGTCACCGTGATTTGGTAGGGCACGCCTCCTTCGAAATCCCCTGAGTGGGGGAGGAGCAAAGACCAGTTAGAGTTGGCTCCCCTCCCCGACTCATTTCTTATTTTGTAGGAATCTTCATTTGTGTCCCCAGAAGGACACCTTGATATAAGAATTTGAATAAATGTAACTGATCTGGGAGGCAACCCCAGAAAACACCAATAGGGCAGTGGGGAAGTGAAGCAGGGAAGGAGAGTCACCCAGTAAATATGTGTTAGAGAACAAGTTCCCAACATGGCCAACCAAGGCTCAGTCCTGCTGGCGAACTCTGTGTGGCAGCAGAGAGCACGATCCTGAGCACCGTCCCACCCGAGGAGGGTGGGAGCTGGGGTATTTATCCACCAACCAACATCAGTCATTGGTAGAGGGCTGCATCTGAGGGGCTTTGATTCCCCGGCACTTCCAGCTGTCCAGGCAGGCAAAATGCTTCAGATCAGAAAAAGCCCTCAGGCCAGGAATGCAGGTGCCAGAGGCTGGGAGATAGTCAAATGCTGGACTATGAGCGGGAGCCCTGACACCGCCCATCACAGTAAGTAAGGCTCCTGAAATCCCTTCTCAAAACCTAATGCTGCCATATGGGCTTCCCCAACTGGGAATTTTCCAGAATTGGGGCTCCTCTTCTTTTGTCCATATATACTCATGGGTCTTGGGACTCTGTGTTAAATCTCTCGCTCAACACCTTCTCATGCTCTCCCAACTTCTTTACACCAAGGACAGACTCCCCAGTGTTAAATCTCCGCCTAGAACTTATTGCTAGACCTGAGACTTGAGTATCTGATAGTCCCATGGACAATTCCACTTGGATGAGCACGTGAGGTGCAACATATCCAAACGGGTCCCCAAAATTCTGCTCTAAGACTCCCCAACAAGAATCTGCCTGCTTCTCTCCTTTCCTTGGTCCCCACCTGGTCCAGTTCCCACCATGTCCCACCTGGACATACACAGTCCCTTCTCCTGAGTCTCTTACCTCCAACCCTTGCCCTCCCAGTCTGTTCCTCCCACAGCAGCCAGGGGGCGCCTGTAAGCACCTGAGTCAGGACACACCCTTCCTCTGCACAGAACCCTCTGTGGCTCCCACCTGACTCAGAGCGAAAGCCAAAGTTCTCCCCATGACCCACAAGGCTTTGCACACTCTGCCCCATCACCTCCCTGCCCTCACCTCCTCCCACTTTCCCGCTTGCTCATTCCACTCCAGCCACACTGGCCTCCTCACTGCTGCTCTAACACATCAGGCACAATCCTGCCCCAGGGCCTTTGCACTGTTTGTTCTCTCTTGCTTTTCCCTTAGACATCCTCATGGCTCTCTGTCTCGCCTCCTTCAGGTCTTAGTTCAAATGGCACTTTCCCAGAGAGACCTTTCCTACCTTTTTTTTCTGACATAGCTATCCTCCCTCCTCTCCCTTACCCTGATTTACTTTGCCCCAATTACATTACAGATGTACTTGGTTTTTGTTTCATTGGGTGCCTGCCCTACAAGATGAGGATGGAGATGTTGGTGGGGATGAGGGTGGGGATGCTGCTGAGAGGAGAGTAGGGTGATGGTTCAGGGTTTAGCTTCAGGAGCCCGACTACGTGGTTCAAATCCTGGTTCTACCACATACTTGCTGTATGGCCTCAGGTGAGTTGCTTAACCTCTCTGGCCCTTTTTCTTTAACTGTATGATAATAGCAGAAACCTACTTTATAAGGAAGTTTGTATGATTTAATGCTTATGGTAAATGCCAATACGCATCAGCGACCATCACTGTGTACCAGTGTCTAGAACATGGCCTGGTACACAGTAGGTAGTCAATGAATATTTCTTGCACGAATTAATGATACTTTAACACTCTCTTCTGCAAATCCAGCCATCAGTCCGCTCTCCAACAGCTGAAATGGGAACCCAGGTATCCTGGGGCCTCACCTGGCAACACAGCACTGAGGTTTCCAGGAGGAAGCCAGACCCAGTTGAGATCCTCCAGGGGGTCACCATCTCGAGCCCAGTCCACCACATGCTCCTGCAGCCCCCCGGACCCCTGTTGCCAAGTCACCAGCAGATCCGAGCTTACAGGGATGATGCTGACCACCACACCACGAGGGGCAAAGCCTGGACCTAGAGGATAAGGAGGAGAAATCTCAGCTGTCCACTCGGGAAGTCCCCTCTTGCACCTCCAGGGCATTGCTCAGAGGAAGCTCACAGCCTCTTACCCAAGCAGGCCAAAGAGAGGTTGGTAGGAGGCTCCCAGCTTGTGGCGTTGATGGCGGACACCCCAGCCCACTCCGCTTGAGTGGGGATGGAGATGTTGCAACATGAGGTCTCCTCCTGGATCACCTCCTGATCTTTAATCTGGAACCAGACTCTGTAGCTCACCTGCACGCAGTGCCCCGAGGCCTGAGGGATGAGGGGAAGAAGTGGTTAATATCTCCCATTTATCACTGTGCTTCTCAGTGAGGTCACCTGACAAACCAGTCTGGGAAATATTTTTGTTTCACTCTAAGATGAAGAAACCGAGTCTCCAGAGTGGCTCAGTGGCAGAAGTGGAATTAGAATACAGCTCCTGGGCCAGAACTAGGGTGAGGTGAGTGAGGCACTCACCTTGGCGGCAAAACAAGAGGATACCAAAAATCCAATCAAGATGAATTATATTTTAATGCAATATTTAAAAAATTTTTTTTTATTTTTCAGTATAGTTGTAGTTGAAGTATAGTTGAATTACAATGTTGTGTTCATTACTGCTGTACAGCAAAGTGACTCAGTTATACATATGTGTACATTCTTTTTCATATTCTTTTCCATTATGGTTTATCCAGGGTATTGAATATAGTTCCCTGTGCTATACAGTAGGACCCTGTTGTACGCAATATTTTAATCAATCAAAATTAATGCAGAGATTTCCCTGGCGGTCCAGTGGTTAAGTCTCTGCGCTTCCAATGCAGGGGGCGTGGGTTTGATCCCTGGTCGGGGAACTAAGATCTCACGTGAGGCTCGGCGCGGTCAAAAAAAATTTTTTTAATTAAAAAAAATTAATGCAAAAAAGAAAAACCATGACAAACAAATTATCAAGATTTTAACTAGGACTTCCCTGGTGGCACAGTGGTTAAGAATCCTCCTGCCAATGCAGGGGATACGGGTTCAAGCCCTGGTCCGGGAAGATCCCACATGCCACGGAGCAACTAAGCCCGTGCGCCACAACTACTGAGCCTGCGCTCTAGAGCCTGCGAGCCACAACTACTGAGCCTGCGCTCTAGAGCCTGCGAGCCAGAACTATTGAGCCTGTGTGCCACAACTACTGAAGCCCGCGCACCTAGAGCCCATGCTCTGCAACAAGAGAAGCCACCGCAATGAGAAGCCCGTGCACCGCAACGAAGAGTAGTCCCCGCTCGCCGCAACTAGAGAAAGCCCGCGCGCAGCAACGAAGACCCAATGCAGCCAAAAATATAAATAAAATAAATAAATAATAAATAAATAAATAAAAAGATTTTAACTAAAGACAGGCAGGATCTGACCATGCACTTATATGACCCTGTCTTCCCTCACCTTACCTTAGTCTGTCTTGTGCAGTTCTTAGGGACTGCAAAATTCCCACTGTTGTATAGAGGAGTAATTACGCATAGCAAAGAGGATAGTACCCTCCAGAGTGCTTTGGGGAAACGTGTGAGAATATTTGGTTGCCTCAATGATTGGTATTTGATGGGCAAGAGCCAGGGACACTACCCTCTCCTAGAAATAAAAAAATTGTCCCACATCCCTTGTGACTTTTGAAGGTCATCCCAACTGGAAACTTCTGTAGATGAAAAACCTGTCTAATAATTTTAACTGATCCTAGAACCAAACACATTTTGATGTATAAATACAAAACCTTTTGGGACCTGGTTTTAACATTCACTGAATTTTGAAATATTCAGAACATACGGGGACTTTCTAAGCACTTTTTATTATCTATTTCCAGCACAATCTGTGTTCTGATCAGAGAATTTTTCAATGTGCCCAGCATCACTTCATCCCTTTGAAGTCCTTGGAAACCAGCTCAATAGCCTAGCATGTGGATGATTTGGGTAAATGTCCTGTTGGCATATGGAAAGAATGCATGTTCTGATGTTTCCTATGTGAGTCCATTAGGTTGTTTGTTATGCATATGTTCAGATTCTCTGGATCTTGACTTGTTTTTCCATCTGCTTGTTATGAAATTACTTAGAGGGGTATGTTAAAATCTCCCACGACGGTTGTGGACTCTATGGAGTTCTCCTTGTAGTTCTATCGATTTTTACTTTATGTATTTTAAAGCCACGTTATGAGGTACATACAGATTTACTATTCATATCATACTGGTGAACTGAATATTTTGTCATTATGTAGTAGCCTTATTTCCCCTTTATTTTCTACTGAATATTACAATACACTCTACACGGTATGCTATAATACAATACACTGTATTATACACATTTTAAAATATATGTATATATGGGTTATATTAGCTATGTATTTCATTTCAGTATAGTAAGGGGGCATTACAAAGTATGTGTTATAAAATAGAGGCACGAGGGACGTCCCTGGCAGTCCAGTGGTTAAGACTCTGCACTTCCAATGCAGGGGGCACAGGTTTGATCCCCGGTTGGGGAACTAAGATCCCACATGTCGTGCAGCATGGCCAAAAAAGTAAGAAAAAAATGAATTCAAACAAAAAATAAAACAGAGGCACTGAAACTGTGAATTAAGGTTTGAAAGCCAGAGAACCTCAGCTCTGCCACGTAGCTGTTGTTTGGTTTGGGGTAGCCTCTCTGTGTCTCATTTTCTCATCTGTAAAGTTAGTGAATGTAAATAAGTGTTGGAGGCGAGGACCTGGCACATAATAAGAGCTCTGTAAGTATTATGCATGGTTAAAGTTAGTGATATTAGATTGTGTGGCCCAAGAAGTATGTCTCTTGCCATATTTACTGTGAGCCAGGGCCTTGCAATGTCTGGAACACGGTAGGTGCTCAGCAGATTTGCATCAGTGAGGACTGTTTCACTCTTGTCTGTCATCTCACAATGCCCTTTAACACGAGCATCAAAGTCCTTAGCATATTCTGCTATATTTTGTGGAGCTGAGCCTAGTCTTGCTTCTAAATCTTTGCACCTGGTGTCCCCCCGACTGGAACACTTGTACCCATCTTCATGTCTCAGCTCAGATCTCCTAGATTCAGCCAACATTGGTGGAGTCTTTCTCTGCACCCAGCACTATGCCAGGACCTCTCTGAGCATCCCCTCCTTGAAGCCCTGAAGCAACCTCAAGAGGGCAGCATAGTAACCTTCGTCTTGTTTACATCATTGTTTTGGGGGGGTTTTGGTTTGGCTTGTTTTTTTTTTTGTTTTCTTGGTTTGTTTGGTTTTTTTTGCCCCACTGCTCAGCAGGATTTTCATTCCCAACCAAGCACTGAACCCAGGCTCTCGCAGAGAAAGCCCAGAGTCCTAACCACAGGACCACCAGGGAACTCCCTACAACATTGTTTTTTGGTTTTTTAATATTTATTTATTTTATTTATCTGGCTGTGTTGGGTCTTAGTTGCGGCATGCAGGATCTTCGTTGTGGCATGAGGAATCTTTTAGTTGCAGCATGTGGGATCTTTAGCTGCAGCATGTGGGATCTAGTTCCCCGACCAAGGATCAAACCCGGGCCCCCTGCATAGGGAGTACAGAGCCTTAGCCACTGGACCACCAGGGAAGTTCTCTACATCACTGTTATTTGGGGTTTCCTGACAGGTGCAGAGACCTGGTCCTCACAACTCACCTTCCACAGAAGCAGGGGTTCCTGTCCGCCTGGTGCCCCACAGATGTTCCCTGATATCCACACATCTTTTGGAGCTGGCAAGGATGAAAAAAGGAGAGACCATGTGACTAAGTTCTAGCCAATGAGATATGAGATGAAAGATACGTGCAACTCTGGGGTTGTGCTCTTAAAGTGCAAGGGCAGGCTCCCCGACTCCTGGGGTCCCACTGCGCTGGAGTTGTCTTCAATTTTTTTTTTGCTGTGTGAGCTTAGGAAAGTTGCTTAACCTCTCTGAGGTTCAGCTTTCCCAACTATAAAATATGACAAATGAGAATGGCATGATTGGCCAGACTTCCAGGAGAGGGGCTGAGGGTGTAGGGGTAAGCCCAGAGATCCTCACCAGAGGGTGGTGTCTGGAAGGACAGAATGGGGCTCCACTCGCTCCACAGATCCTCTTCTTCCTCCACGTGACAGCGGCCAGATACCTCATAGCCAGTGGCTAGCTCCAGGTCCTGGATATCAACAGGGGTCAGGGGTATGGATTTCACTTCAGGTTCCAGCTGGGGGAGAGACAGGGGAGAGTGATGAGGCTGAAGATTGAATTGAAAGTACCTGGCCTTATATGTCAATAGGATGACCAATACTGTCCTGCTTTGCCTGGGATCAAGTGGGTTCCTAGGACACAGGGCTTTTGGTTTTAAAATTGGGACAATCCCTGGAAAAAAGAGACAAGTGGATTATCCTCTGTGCCAGGTATAGCAGTAGGTGGTAAATTCTATTATTAATATTATTCTCATTTTACAGATGAGGAAAACTGAGGCCAAGAGCGGGGAAGTGACATACCCAAGGTCACATGGCTGGTGAGTTCTGGAGCTGAGATTCATACCCAGGCAGTTAGATTGCAAAGTCTGCATCTGAGCATTGCTCTGAATTGCATGAATATTCATAGTGACAACAACTCTGCTCTATATTGTAGTGTTTTGCATGAAAAGTTGTAACTGAGACAGTGGGTTATCCCCAATATCCATTCTCCCCTTCTTCCTTTGGAAATAGAACCCTTGAGTATCTGTCAGGAACATGTGTGTCAAGAATAAAGACTACATTTCCCAGTCTCCCTTGCAATCAGGTGAGACCATGTGACTAAGTTCTGGCCAATGAGATATGAGATGAAAAATACTTGCAACTTTGGTGCTGTGCTCTTAAAGCGCATGGGCAGGCTCCCCAACTCCTGGGGTCCCATTGCACTGGAGTTGTCTTCCATTTTTTTTGCTGTGTGAACTTGGGAAAGTTGTTTAACCTCTCTGAGGTTCAGCTTCCCCAACTATAAAATAGAGATCTTAAAAGCATCTATATATAGGGAGGTTGGTACTCATCAAGATAATCCATGCAGATTGCTTAGCTTGGGCCCTGACGCGTGGCAGGTGCTCAGAAATGTGAGCTGCTTTTATTACTTTTGAGCGTTTACTGAAAACCAGGCTCTGTTCATCATCTGTAAAATGGGTAGGCATAAAACACATCTACCTCAAAGAGTTCTTGTAAGGATTCAATAGACAGCACACAGTAGATGCTAAGTGTCTGCTGTTAACCTCTTATTTTAAGGTTAAGGTAAGCTATTTGAGGATTTTTATTCATTCACAAAAATGTTAGAGGAAGTTTACTGAGTTTCTCAAAAATGCCAAGTGGAAGGAATTCCCTGGAGGTCCAGTGGTTAGGACTCCTTGCTTTCACTACCGAGGGCCCGGGTTCAATCCCTGGTCGAGGAACTAAGATCCCGCAAGCACAACCTCGCGGCGTGGCCAAAAAAAAAAAAAAAATTCCAAGTGGAATTTGGATTGGGACTGCATGGAATTTATAGATTATCTTGGGGGAACATTTTTTAGCTGAACAAGATGCATGTACAGGCCTTCTGTGAGGAATGTGGACAGACTCCAGGGCCAGCTGAGGAATGAGCTCTGAGCTAGGTGTCTGATTTGGGAATGATGTCCCGGGCCCCGCCCAGAGTAGGGTGGGGGAAAAGGGTCCCTGACACTCACCGGCATCCAGGCCATCTCCTGGCATCTTCGGTAGTGGAACTGGCAGACCAAGACCTTATGGGGTGGCCACATAGGAGGGGCCCATTGGACAGTGGCCTCTAGGGGGTCATCCTCTGAGAAGTCCACATCAGGGTACAGTTGGGGGGCATCCGGCTTCACTGAGGAAGGGGAGGTGCATTGAGCCAGGGCCTCCAAGACCACCCACCCCACACATAGCAAACCCCCACTCCCGCCTGTTACTTCGGGTTTCGAGGTTCACGAAGACTGGGGGCCAGAGAGGTTGGCCTGCCCTGGCCACCCAGACGAGGAGTTCGTCAGACGTGGTGAGCTGTTCCCGTGGAATGGTCACCCGGCTCTGCCCAGTGGGCACTGCCACTGTCCAGGTTTTGTTGGAATGGCTGTGAGGAGAGATGCGAGAATCGGGGCAGCATACGGTGGGCTGGGCCCAGAGCCGTAATGATAACATATTTTCTGCCTGGGTTCAAATCCCAGTTCTCCTGCTTCAGAGCTGTGTGACCTTGAGCAAGCAACTTAACTTCTCTGTGCCTCAGTTTCCTCATCTACAAAACGAGGGTGATAAAATTGCCTCCTGAGGGACTTCCCTGGTGGTCCAGTGGTTCAGACTCGGTGCTCCCAATGACCACGGTTCGATCCCTGGTCAGGGAACTAGATCCCACGTGTCCCAACGAGCATGCCGCAACTAAGACCTGGCACAGCCAAATAAATAAATAAATAAGTGTCTTTTTTTAAAAGTGCTTGCTGAAAGGGCTGAATGCGGGGGGGAACAATGAGATGAGAAATGGACCGCATTTAGAACAGCAAGTGTCAGGGGCACAATACATGTTACATGAGCATTGGTTATTTTGTTTACTGAGCACCTATTACGTATACGCACATTGACTTCTACGCAACTGTTCACTCAGCAAATATACACTTCTGTTGTAGAAGCTGGGAATAGGACTCTGACCAAAGCAGGCAAGGATCCACTATCCGGAGCTGGTGTTCCGGTGGGGGAGGCAAATGAGAAACTCATAAATATATAACTGATGGTGGTATAAGCGATACAGAGAACAATAAGGCAGGGTGAGAGGGATTCAGTGTGATGATAGGATGAAGAGTGACAGTGCTATTTTAGGAAAGGTGGTCAGGAAAGCTCTCTGATGAGACATTTGAATAAAGGCCTGAAGGATGTGGTGTGGAACAACGCAATACCTCGGGAAGAGCATTTTAGGAAGAGGGAGCAGCTGGTGCAAAGCTCCTGTGGCCAAACTGTGCCTGGTGTTTTACGAAGAACAGTGAGGAGGAGGCTTGTCCTCTGGGGTAGAGTGAGTGAGCGAGCAAGTGGGAGGAGGTGAGGGCAGGGAGGTGACAGGCAGATTATACAGGGCCTGATGGGCTGCAGGAAGGATTTCGGCTTTTACCCTGAGTGAGGTGGGAGCCCTGGAGGGCTGTGAGCTGGGGAGGGACATGCCCTGATTCAGAAGTTCACAGGTGCGGGACTTCCCTGGTGGTCCAGTGGTTAAGAATCCGCCTGCCGATGCAGGGGACAGGGGTTCCAGGCCTGGTCCGTTAAGATCCCACATGCCCCGCAGAGCAACTAAGCCCGCGAGCCACAAATACTGAGCCTGTGTGCCACAACTACTGAATACTGCGCGCCTAGAGCCTGTGCTCCGCAACAAGAGAAGCCACTGCGATGAGAAGCCCACGCACCGCAAAGAAGAGTAGCCCCCAATCGCCACAACTAGAGAAAGCCCGCGCACAGCAATGAAGACCCAACGCAGCCAAAAATAAAATAAATAAATAAATTAAAAAAAAAGACTCCGTGCTCCCAATTCAGGGGGCCCATGTTCGATCCCTGGTCAGGGAACTAGATCCCGCATGCCGCAACGAAGATCCCACATGCTGCAACTAAAACCCAGAACAGCCAAATAAATAAAGAAATATTAAAAAATAAATAAAACAGAAGTTCACAGGTGTCCTCTGGATGCTGTGGTGGAGAACAGACTGTGGGGCTAAGGGTGGAAACCGAGTCCAGGGAGGAGGTGACTGCACGGTCCAGGCCAGCGATGATGGGAACTGGACTATGGTGGGTGCTGAGGAAGCGAGGAGTGCCAGATTCTGCATAATGTAGAAGGTAGAGCTGGCAAGGCCTGCTGTGGGTGACAGAGAGAGAGAGAGGAGTTGAGGACATCCCGAAGGGTTGGATTTCAAAGGTTCAAATCAAGGCCTTCAGAAAAAAACAACAAAAACACATGTGTTATGTTATGTTGCTGGTAGGAACATAAAACGGCGTAGCTGTTGCAGAAAACAGTTAGGTGGTTCCTCAAAAAGTTAAACACAGAACTGCCATATGCCCCAGCCATCTTACTCCTAGGCATATACCCCAAAGAACTGAAAATAGGACTCAAAAACGTGTACACATTATGTTCAAAGCAGTGCTAGTCACGATCGCCCAATTGCAACTGCCCAACGGTGGAAACAACCCAAATGTCCATCAACAGATGAGTGGATGAACGTAGTATATCCATACAGTGGAATATTGTTCAGCCACAAAAAGGAACGAAGTTCTGATTCGCTACGACATAAATGAACCTGAAAAACATGCTAAGTGAAAGAAGCCAGATACAAAAGACCACAGGCCATACGATCCCATTTATGTGAAATGTCCAGAACAGGCAAATTCAGAGACAGAAAGTAGATTAGTAGTTGCCACGGAATAGGAAGTGACCGCTGTTGGGGATGGAACTTCGTTTCGGGGTGATGGACATGTTTCGGAACTAGATAGAGGCACTGGTTGCACAACATTGTGAATGTACTCAATGCCACCGAACAGTTCACTGGCAAATGGTTAATTTCATGTTATGTGAATTTCACCTCGTTAAAAAAAAAGGGGAAGACCTTCTCTTACTCCCTCATCCTCTACCAATTTAAAACCCTAGCCCCCGCCCCTCTTCTGGACATGGGTGGTGGTGACGGTTACACAACAGTGTGACTGTACTTAATTCCACTGAACTGTACACTTAAAAAAGGCTGAGAAAAAAAGGTGGTAAATTTTATGTGTATTTTGCCATCGTTAAAAAAAAAAACCAGCCTCCCATCCCAGTTCCCATCTTCAAATGTTCCTTTCCCTCTCCTCTCACTTAGCCAAATTTGAAATGAATTTGTGTTTCCAGGTGTGATTCATTGTGAAGCAACATCAGTCACCCCCTCAGAATGTGGGCTCCACAAGGCTTTCTGTGTCTCTTTCACTGCTGCATCCCTGGCACCAGACCAAATGATCTTTTCATATGCTCAGAGAGGTTAAGCTATTTGCCTAAGGTCACACAGCAATAAAAAACAGCTTCTAATCATTAAGCATTTTCTTTCCCAAGTGCCTAACTCATTGAATTCTCAGAACCAGCCTTGAGAGGCAGGTTCCATTATTATCACTACTTGATAGAGGAAGAAACAGAGGCTCAGAGAGGGAAAGTGACCGGTCCAGGGTAACACAGCAAGGAAATGAGGGAACCTGGAAGTGAAGGGCTTGAGAGTGGGGCAGGGCTGGGGGGTGCGGGTGGGCAGGACTAATGGGTCCTCTCAACCTGAGAAGTCTAGAACCTGAGTGGTCACTCTTCCAAAGCCTCTGTTTCCCCAAATCACTCCATTGTACTCACTACTTCTGGCTCTGGAGGTACAGCGTGGAAGGGGCTCCCAGGTCCCCAAGAGGCTCCCATGAGCAGTTCAAGTCGCCCAAGGGTCCAAATCCATAGCACTGCAATGTCCCAGGGCTGCCTGGAGGGGAAGGAGGGAGGGTCCGAGGGAAGGGGGTCAATTCCCCCAGCCGCCCTCACACCCCAGAACTTGAACTCCCCCCACCCCTTACGGAAGTGATCAGCAGGAAGGGGGCGTTGGGCACCGCTCCCCAGGCTTCGGGCATAACTCCTCCCTTCCCTCTACCAGCTACATCCTGTTACCACCCGAAGAGCCCTTTCCCCTACCACCCCCCAACCCCGGACCCTGGCTCCCACCTCGCTGCCGCCCATTCCCCAACTCCTCTCATCGCCCGGTCCCTGTCCCGGGGGGGAGCAGAGTGGCATCCGGACCTTTGTCATTCATTCCAAAAAATTGCGGTTCACCCTGGAGGATGTGCGTTTCCGCGGAGCGCGGCGGCAGAGCGCCGACACGAGTTCGCTCCGTAACTCACCCTGGGGCCGAGTCCTGCAGAACAGCAGCATCAACAGAGGCAGCAAAACCAGCTTCGGCCGCCGCCGCGGCGGGAAGGGAGCGGCCCGGGTTCCCCGCATGGCGTCCCCGCGCCCCCAGTCCGGCCCGGCCCTGCCCGGCCCAGCGCTGCAGCGCGGCCCGCTTGTCTCTCGGGGTCCAGCACCCGAACAGCAAAGGGAAGCGGAGCCGCCCCTCCCAGCCGCCTCCGCACCTTGCGCTTCGGCTCCCCGCCCCTCCGCTGCACCGGAAAGTCCCTCGCGGGGGCTGAGGAGGGGTAGTAGGGGGTGGGCGGCGCTGAGGCGTGGCCGAGCTCCGCAGACACCTGCCCCTCCCCTCCCCCAACAGGCTGCCGAGTCCTTTGGAACTTTTTATCTTTGGGGTTGGAGAAGGTTCTGATCCGTTCTCCCCACTGAGCTTCCCACCCCAGGATATGAAGGGAACCCAGGGGTCCCTCCACCAACCCTGGGGTCCGCAGCTTTAGAACCCCCAGCAGGCGAGGTCGGAGGAAGAGGGGCTGGCAGACAGGGGGACGGGAGCGGGCAAAGGCTGGAATGGGGTGGTGGTATAATTGGGGCTGGCAAGGGGACAGTGGCCACAGTTGGGACAGGAGAGAGTCACAGTTTGGGTAAGGGTCTCAGTGTGGCCAGGTTGGGTAGAGTATGGGCATCCTTTGCAGCAGGAGACGGTATAGGACAGGAAAGGCATGATATGGGCTGCGGAGAGGTCAGGGTCAGGGTAGGGTCAGGATAGGCAGGCTGCTCAAAGGTCAGGATTGGGTGGGGGGACTCTGTCTAAGTCCACAGTGCCTGACCTCTGAGACCCGCTGATAAATGGATGCATGAGGGGCCAGAAACAGGTGCCCAGCTGGATACCGGTTAGGTGGATGGCAGGGCTGGGGCGTTCACCCTGGTGCTCCCTGGCTGCCCAGTTCCCCTTCTAGCAGAGGCTGCTGATTTCATCTGTCAAACCAGAGTCCAGGCTCCTGGCTGGTCCAGCTACTTCTCTGTCCTTGTGACTCAGCCTCCTGAGTAAAGATTTTGATTCCATTCAGGCCTGGGTTCCCGCTTTGATGGGCAGTTTACTCAACCTCATTGAGCTTGACTTTCCTCTTCTGTCATATCTTTTCCCCTACTATTTATTTACTGAGGACCTGATGGTTAAGAACACGTGTTTGGGAGCTGAACTGACTGAGCACCAATCCCATTATCATCTCTCAGCTTCCGTTTCCTTGTCGGCAAAACGGGGATAATAATAACTCCTACCTTCCAGGGTTTTATACAGAGTAGATGATTTAATTAATACCCATTTAAAAAAAAAAACTTAGAATAGTGTCTGGCACATGGTAGGCACTCAACTTTGTCCTAATCTGTTTTCACTGAATTTTGCCGCTTAACAAACCTGCAAGATACAGGGGCTGTGCCTCCCTTTTGCAGATAAAGAGGATCAGGGGAGGAAAGCAACTTGGTAGGAGGGTCACCTACTAGGTGGCAAATCTAGCCTTGTACTCACGACACCCCTCACACTCCCTTCCCTGAAGGCTTGGAAAGCACGTTAGTTTCGGCTTCTGAAAGGCACGTCCCAGTGTTGTGCAAAGAGCAGCCTTGCCTAATGCAGGGCACAGGGCTCCCAAGTAGAAGCAGACTTTTAGCTGGTGTGGATGGCTTGCTGCCCCTCCCCTATATGGCTCCCCCAGCCTTGACACAGCTTTGAGGGCCTGGCCCATCTCCCCAGCTGCATGTGGTGGAGGAGGGACTCTCCTGCCCCAGCCCCTCATCTCACCTCTGTCCCTGGCTCCTTGGACCCATCTTGTGTCCTGTCAATGCCCCTAACACACACACAGCACCTCCCCAGCCTCACCCATAGCTTCATAGGCCAGGATGTCTGACCGTCTCCACCAGGAGCCCCCACAGGTGAAGATGACTGCTCGGATGAATTCACGGCCGCAAAGCTTCACTCCGTAGGGTGCTGCCTGGGCCTCTGTCCACAGCTCCCCAGCCAGCACCCCCATGGCCAGCAGCAGCAGCAGAGGACGTTTGGCCATGCTGGACAGGGCTGCCTGAGATGTGAGAGGCGGCACAGCAAGGCAGCTTCCTGTGGTTGGTGCCGCCACCGCCTCCTGGCCCCCCATTTATACATCTTAGCTCCCCCCTCTTGTCATGCCTGTCCTGGGGGAGCGAAGTGACCTCCTTTATCTCCACTAGCAGAGAGGAGGCAGGCACGCGGCCCCCTCCACCCCTCCAGCACTGACCTTTCCCGTTTCCCGGACCAAGCAATAACCTTTCACCAGGGATGGGGTGACGTGGTCCAGCTCACTGTCATCTTCAACAGAGAGAGGTGAGAAGGCCTCCACTTAGCAGAGACCAGGAACCCAGACCCCCACCAGACTGGGAGAGAGGGCACAGACAGCCCCCCATCACCACCATACTGCTAGGGTCCCAGGCCTTCTCCATAATAACAAGAATAATGAGTGCTTACACAGTATGCACTGTGGGGCCAGGCACTGCTCTAAATATGTATATTTGTTTAATTGATTTAATCCTCCCAACAGCCTATGATAATAGTTCTCATTTGAGCAAGTCTCAGAATCTCCTGGAGGGCTTGTTAAAACACACATCACTGGGCCCTATGTGCAGAGTGTCTGAAAATCTGCATTGACGACAAATTTCCAGGCCATGCTAATGCTGCCGGTCCAGAAACCACACTTTTTTTTTTTAACTTTTTTTTTTTTTTTTTTTTTTTTTTTTTTTTTATGGTGTGCGGGCCTCTCACTGTTGTGGCCTCTCCCGTTGTGGAGCACAGGCTCCAGACGCGCAGGCTCAGCGGCCATGGCTCACGGGCCTAGCCGCTCTGCGGCATGTGGGATCTTCCCGGACCGGGGCACGAACCCTTGTCCCCTGCATCGGCAGGCGGACTCTCAACCACTGCGCCACCAGGGAAGCCCTTAACTTTTTATTTTATATTGGAGTATAGCCAATTCATAATGTTGTGATAGTTCCAGGTGCACAGCAAAGGGCCTCAGCTATACGTACACATGTATCCATTCTCCCCCAAACTCCCCTCCCATCCAGGCTGCCACATAACATTGAGCAGAGTTCCCTGTGCTATACAGTTGGTCCTTGTTCAGAAACCACACCTTTAAGAGCCACTGGACTATGAGACTAGGACAAAGACTGTCTCCAGGTTACAGGTGAGGAAACAGAAAAGTGACCTAAGGTGCCCAAGATCAGCTAGTAAGTGGAGGTGGGAGTTGGGGTTCAAACAGAGCCTCTGGTTCCAGAGCTCATGCTCTCCAAGGGAAAAAATATTTTTTTTAATTTTTATTGGAGTATAGTTGATTTACAATGTTGTGTTAGTTTCAGGTGCACAGCAAAGTGAATCAGTTATACATACACATATATCCACTGTTTTTTTAGATTCTTTTCCCATATAGGCCATTACAGAGTATTGAGTAGAGTTCCCTGTTCTATACAGTAGGTCCTTATTAGTTATCTATTTTATTTATAGTAGTGTGTGTATGTCAGTCCCAATCTCCAAATGTATCCCTTCCCCCAGGGAAAATTTTTAAGGATTAAAAAATACTGTTGGGACTTCCCTGGTGGTGCAGTGGTTAGGAATCTGCCTGCCAATGCAGGGGACACGGGTTCGAGCCCTGGTCCGGGAAGATTCCACATGCCACAGAGCAACTAAGCTCATGCACCACAACTACTGAAACCCGCGCGCCTAGAGCCCATGCTCCCCAACAAGAGAAGCCACTGCAATAAGCCCGCGAACCGCAACGAAGAGTAGCCCCCGCTCGCCGCAACTAGAGAAAGCCCGCGTGCAGCAACAGACCCAATGCAGCCAAAAATAAAGTAAATTTATTTTTTAAAAAATTGTTATGGGAACAGAGTTTCAGTTTCGCAGATGAAAAGGGTTGTGGAGATGGATGGTAGTGATGGTTGCACGACCATGTGAATGTACTTTATGTCGTTGAACTGGACACTTAAAATGGTTAAGATGGTACATTTCCTGTTATGTGTATGTTACCATAATTTTAAATATAATTTTTAAGTGTTTAACTAATATCATATACAGAGAGGAACTGTCGTGTGCTGGGCAATGTTTAACAGTGGGCTTTCCGGATACAAATAAACTTATTTACAAAACAGAAATAGACCCACAGACAGAAGACAAACTTATCATTACCAAAGGGGAAAGGGGTGGGGGAGGGATAAATTAGGAGGTTGGGATTAACATATACACACTACTATATATAAAATAGATAACCAACAAGGACCTACTGTATAGCACAGGGAACTATACTCAATATTTTGTAATAACCTATAAGGGAAAAAATCTGAAAAAGAATATATATATATATATATATATATACACATATATATAAATGTGTGTATAACTGAATCACTGTTCTATACACCTGAAACTAACACAACATTGTAAATTAATTATGCTTCAATTTTTTAAATAATTTTTAAAAAATATTTCTTTCTTTATTTATTTGACTGCACCAGGCCTTAGTTGCAGCACGCGGGATCTTTAGTTGTGGCATGCGGGATCTAGTTCTCTGACCAGGATCAAACCCGGGCCCCTTGCATTGGGAGCACGGAGCCTTAGCCACTGGACCACCAGGGAAGTCCCTATACTTCAATTTTTTAAAAAATAAATTATTTTACTTTATTTTATTTACTTTTGGTTGCGTTGGGTCTTCATTACTGCATGCGGGTTTTCTCTAGTTGCTGCGAGCGGGGGCTACTCTTCGTTGCGGTGCGCGGGCCTTTCATTGCGGTGACTTCTCTTGCTGCAGAGCACAGGGGCTCTAGGTGTGCAGGCTTCAGTAGTTGCGGCTCGTGGGCTCTAGAGCACGGGCTCAGTAGCTGTGGCACACGGGATTAGTTGCTCCGCGGCATGTGGGATCTTCCCAGACCAGGGATGTCCCCTGCATTGGCAGGCAGATTCTTAACCACTGCGCCACCAGGGAAGCCCCCTATACTTCAATTTTTAAAAATATTAAACAATAACAAAACAAAACAAGTAAACCCCAATGGGCTCTCCGGGAAAAAAAAAAAAGAAAAAGGCCCTGATTTATACCAGTTATAGGTTTCTGGCCAATTTCAAGCTACCAGCGTGATATCAGTGTGATGTTGCCAAATTCCTGAAAAGGTAACAATCAGTTTTCACAAGTCAGTATAAGCCGGCTCCAGGACACCACCAAAATGTGAAAAACATTGCAATTTGCTCAATTTAGAAAATAATGATTTTTTTAAACACCCATGTCATCATTACCCAGATCAAGAAGAAGGACAGTGCCAGTACCACAGATGTCAACCCCCCCCCACCCCGCATCCCCAGTCACAATTTCTTCCCTACAGAGGTAGCCACCATCCTGACTTCAGCCATCACCACTTCTTTGCTTTTTATTCGTTTTTTTTGTTTGTTTGTTTGTTTTTCACCGTGCCACATGGTTTATGCGATCTTAGTTCCCCAAGCAGGGATTGAACCCAGACCCTCTGCCGTGAAGGCTCGGAGTCCTAACCACTGGACCGCCAGAGAATTCCCTGCTTTGAATTAGTTTTAACACCAACCTGGGCATCTCTGAAACAGATAACTGAATCTCTGAAACATAACTGAGTCTATTTCTTTTTTTTTTTTTCTTTTTTTTTTTTTCATTCTAACAAATTGAACTTTTTATCAAAGTTCATACAGATCTGGGCACATACAGAAAAGTGCCCAGATCATCAGTGGACACCTGGAAGAATTTTCACAAACTGAACACACTTCTGCATCCACCCCTCAGGTCCAGAAACAGAACATTCCCAGCCTCCATCCAGAGCAGGGAAATTAAACTCCACCGTCTGGGAGGAGGAGTATGGAAGAATTTGTGGACATATGTTAAACCTATACTAACTGATAAATGCTTTGAGTGAGATGCTTTGAGGCTATGCAAAGATCCTGTTTCCTGTTCCACCCACTGATATTAGCATTCATTGGTGGAGCGTGTGCATTTGCTATTATTTATTATTTGGAATTCTTCTGTAAGGAAGAGTTGTTTCATCTCCATTTATTTACTTGTGCAATTATTTGTTTATACCAATATGGACTCATGAATAGTTATTTTTATTCTTTGGGTTAAAATTCAATACTATTATTATTTATTTCACCACCCAAATTGTTCCAGCTTTGGCCATTGGGAGCTCTTTCAATTGGTCTCTGCTCTAAGCATTTTCTTTCAGGCACTGCTCTTTTGACATGACTATCTCTCTCTGTCTCTGTCTCTCTGTCTGTCTGTCTCTCTGTCTGTCTGTCTGTCTCTCTCTCTCTATATATATATATATACATATATATATATATATTTTTTAAGTACTTCCTTACTGTCTGGCACCACAAGATGTTCCAGGCTCATGTTGCATTTCCCCTGCCCCAGTCCTAGTATCAGCCATTTTCCCAAGGAGCCTGTGTTCCCTTTACTGGAGAGTGGCATTGAGAAGCCAAGAGCTGGATGCTGAGTCTGCTCATTGCTACTGAGGGTGGGAGTTGATGTTGTTGCTTCTGGGCCTTCTCAGCTGATAGCATCACTTAAAAAAAAAAATATTGAGGTAAAATTCATATGAAATAAAATTGACCTTTTTTTTTTTTTTTTTGCGGTATGCGGGCCTCTCGCTGTTGTGGCCTCTTCCGTTGCGGAGCACAGGCTCCGCATGCGCAGGCTCAGCGGCCATAGCTCACGGGCCCAGCCGCTCCGCGGCATGTGGGATCTTCCCGGACCGGGGTACGAACCTGTGTCCCCTGCATCGGCAGGCGGACTCTCAACCACTGCATCACCAGGGAAGCCCAAAATTGACCATTTTAATGTTACATGTACATGCATGTTCATAGTAGCACTAGTCACAATAGCCCAAAAGTGGAAACAACCCTGATGCCCATCAACAGATGACTGGATAAACAAAATATGGTCCATCCATACAACGGAATATCACTCAGCCTAGAAAGGAACGAAGCAATGACACATGCTACAATGCGGATGAACCTTGAAAGCATTATGCTGAGTGAAAGAAGCCAGACACCAAAGGTCACATAGTGGATAATTCCATTTATAGGAGATGTCTGGAATAGGCACACCCATAGAGACAGAAAGCAGACTAGTGGTTGCCAAGGGTTGGGAGGAGGGCGGAATCAGGAGTAATTCCTACCGGTATGTCTCTGGGGTGACGAAAACATTTTGGATCTAGACAGAGGTGGTGGTTGCACAACATTATGAATATACTAAATACCACTGAATTGTTCACTTTACCACGGTTAATTTTATATGTCAATTTCACCTCAATTTATTTATTTATTTGCTTTGTTTTTTGTTTTTGGCCACACCGTGCAGCTTGTGGAGCTTCCCCAGTGAGGGATCGGAACTGTACCCCCTGCAGTGGAAGTGCAGTCCTATTTAATTATTTATATTATATATTTTTAAATTTCACCTCAATTTACAAAAAACAACAATAAGGGCTCTGGTGATGGGCAGAGCGGGGTTCGAATCCCATGTCTGCCTAGTTCCTGCTGTGTGACCTTCGGCAAGTCACTTAAGCTCTCTGTGCCTTGGTTTCCTCACCTGTAAAACAAGGAGGATTCAATGAGTGTGTCAAATTCTTTTTTTTTTTTTTTAACATCTTTATTGGGGTATAATTGCTTTAGCGTCAAATTCTTAAAACAGTCTGTGGCATGCAGTAAGTGCTGTTTAATTAAATGTTATTTCTTTTTTTTTAATTTTTATTTTTATTTTGGCTGTGTTGGGTCTTTGTTCATGCACGAGGGCTTTCTCTAGTTGTGGCGATCGGGGGCTACTCTTCATTGTGGTGTGCGGGCTTCTCATTGGGGTGGCTTCTCTTGTTGTGAAGTGTGGTCCCTAGGCGTGCGGGCTTCAGTAGTTGCGGCACATGGGCTCAGTAGTGGTGGCACACGGGCTCTAGAGCTCAGGCTCAGTAGTTGTGGTTCATGGGCTTAGTTGCTCCTCAGCATGTGGAATCTTCCCAGACCAGGGCTCAAATCCGTGTCCCCTGCATTGGCAGGCGGATCCTTATCCACCGTGCCACCAGGGAAGCCCCTTAAATGTTATGTCTACTTGACACATCCCTTTTGGATTTGAACTTTATTCCTTTGTCCTTTTCTTCATGACAGACTCCTGGCCTTGGTTGCCCCCAAGGCCAAGGCCAACGCTCCAGAAGACAGGGGTCATATCTGACTGTACTGCTTCAAAAGGGCTGATGAATAATATGTTCCCCTCCTTTGCCTCTTCTCCTGGCCACTCTCTACGGATGTACCCTTCTGCCCTTTTCTCCGTATCCCCAATCCTGGCCCAGGGGTTGCTGATGAACAAACACGTCAGGAAATATTTAACTGACTGTCCCAGAACCAGAAGCTTCTTTTGTGCCTCACACAGAATCAGAATTTTGAGCCCATCACAGCTGAGCGCAAATCCCACTTCCTGCGAGCAAGGCGCTGCACCTCTGTGAGTTCATTGGGAAGATGTAGATAATAAGCGTATCTACTTTATGGGGTTGTTTGAGGACTTGGGTGAAATTATGCAAAGTGCTTAGCACTGGGCATGACACCCAAGTGCAGAGGGTTGAATGGTGATCACCTCCTGGTGATATGTCGCAGGACCTGTGAACGTGATCTTATTTGGAAAAAAGGATCTTTGTGGATATAATTAAGGACTCTGAAATGAGATCATCCTGGATTATCTGGGTGGGCCCTAAATCTGATGACAAGTGTTAATAGACAGAGACAGGAGAGAAAAGGCCAAGTGAAGATAGAAGCAGAGATTGGAGGGATGTAGCCAAAGAGGCCAAGTCATGCCAGAAGCCACCAAAAGCTGCAAGAGAACGAAAGATCCTCCCCTAGAGCCTTGGGAGTGAGCCACAGCTCTGCTGACACTTCGATTTCAGACTTCTGGCCTGCAAAACTGTGAGCGAATAAATTTCCACTGCTGTAAGCCACCCAATTGTGGCGAACTGTTACAGCAGCCATAGGAAACTCATATATAAGAATTGGGAAATGTTATCTGCTACCAATATCATTATTGTTACTGTCATCATCATCACCACCATTATCATGGGCAGCATAAAAATGCACTTAAGGGACTTCCCTCGTGGCACAGTGGTTAAGAATCTGCCTGCCAGGGCTTTCCTGGTGGCGCAGTGGTTGAGAGTCCGCCTGCCGATGCAGGGGACACGGATTCGTGCCCCAGTCCGGGAAGATCCCACATGCCGCGGAGCGGCTAGGCCCGTGAGCCGTGGCTGCTGAGCCTGCGCGTCCGGAGCCTGTGCTCCATCCTCAACGGGAGAGGCCACAACAGTGAGAGGCCCGTGTACCGCAAAAAAAAAAAAAAAAAGGAATCTGCCTGCCAGTGCAGGGGACGCGGGTTTCAGTCCTGGTCCGGGAAGATCCCACATGCCACAGAGCAACGAAGCTCTTGTGCCACAACTACTGAGCCTGCAGTCCAGAGCGTGATCCACAACTAGTGAGCCCACGTGCCGCAACTACTGAAGCCCGTGCGCCTAGAGCCTGTGCTCCACAACAAGAGAAGCCACCGCAATGAGAAGCCCGCGCACCACAATGAAGAGTAGCCCCCGCTCGCCGCAACTAGAGAAAGCCCGTGTGCAGCAACTAAGACCCAACACAGCCAAAAATAAATAAATAAATAAATAAATTTATATTTAAAAAAACACCCACAACCCAGATCTTTAAAAAAAAAAGCACTCAAATCTTACCAATCAATCCTAAATAAAGCCATTCTCCTAATTTGTTAACTAATTTTTTTATTTATTTAATTTTTGGCTGTACCAGGTCTTAGCTGCAGCACGCGGGATCTTTTAGTTGCGGCATGCGGGCTCATAGTTGCAACATGCGGACTTCTTAATTGTGGTATGTGAACTCTTAGCTGCGGCATGCATGTGGGATCTAGTTCCCCGACCAGGGATCAAACCCGGGCCCGCTGCTTTGGGAGTGTGGAGTCTTACCCACTGGACTACCAGGGAAGTCCAGTTAATTTTATTTTTGAACAGTTAATACATTCATGGGCTTCAGAAAACGAAAAGTATAAGGTTTATGCTGCAGTATCTCCCTCCCAAGTCTTAGTTCCCCTCTCTTCACCCACAGGTAACCCACTGCTCTTGATTTCCTGAGTATCTTTCTGGAATTTCTGTGCACATATGAAAAGAAATATGAATACAAGTCCTTATCCCTCCACCCCCTCCAACACACACACACACCTGCTTTTACATTAAAGGTAGCATTAAAATGTTGGGTTTTTTATTGTGGTAAAATATATATAACATAAAATATACCATTTTAGCCATTTTTAAGTATAAAGTTCAGTGGCATTAAGTACATTCACATTGTCATGCAATTATCACCATCACCCATCTCCAGAAATTTTTCATCTTCCCAAACTGAAACTCTGTACCCAGTTAAACAGGTACTCCCCATTCCTCCCTCTCCCAGCTCCTGGTAACCACCATTCCACATTTTGTCTCTATGAATTTGCTTTTTCAAGGTACATTGCAAATTGGAACGATAGAGGACTTTCCCTTTGTGTCTAGATTCTTGCATTTAGCGTAATCATTCAAGGTTCATCCATGTGGTAGAATGTGTCAGAATTTCAGTTCAAGGTAACATGTTTTACATATTCTTCTGCACCTTCCTCCTCCACACACTCTCCAACTTAACAACAAATGCTGGAGTATTCCCCTTTCCAAAGCTCTGTTTATGCACCCTTGTCATTTTCTACAGCCGGATGGTATTTTGCCATGTAGATACCCCATAGTTAATTTCACTGCCAGAGACAGACATTTTTTCATTCGTTTGTTCTTAGGTTAACACTGCAGTGAAGAACCTTGCACCAATGTCATTTCACACGTATGCAAGTGTATCTGTATATAAATTCTGCAATGTGAGATTTCTGGCTCGAAGATTATGTGCATTTGTAATTTTTACAGATATTACCAGATTTCCTTCCTTGAGGGTTAGATTAATTCACACTCCCTCCAGCAATGGATAAGAGTCCTGTCTCCCTTCAGCTTCACCAACAGAATATTATCAAACTTTGGATTTTTGCCAAAAGAACAAGTGAAAAGTGGTATCTCAGAGTAGAGAAAATTTGCATTTGCCTCACCACAAGCAAGACAGAACATGTTTCCATATTTCCATGTGTTTAAGAGCTATTTATAGTTTTCTTTTTCCTCTCTGGTCACCTTCCTTGTCCATTATTCTTTCAAGTTGTTGATCTTTTCCTTCCTGATTTCTAGGAGTTTTTTTTTTTTAATTTTTTTTCTTTTTTAAAAAAATTAATTAATTATTTTTGGCTGCGTTGGGTCTTGGTTGCTACGAGCCGGCTTTCTCTAGTTGCCACGGGCAGGGTATACTCTTTGTTGCAGTATGTGGGCTTCTCACTGAGGTGTCTTCTCTTTGTTGCAGAGCACAGTCTCTAGGCGCACAGGCTTCAGTAGTTGTGGCATGTGGGCTCAGTAGTTGTGGTGCACGGGCTTAGTTGCTCCCTGGCATGTGGGATCTTCCTGGACCAGGGCTGAAACCCGTGTCCCCTGCATTGGCAGGTGGATTCTTAACCACTGCGCCACCAGGGAAGTCCCTTGTTTTGTTTTGTTGGCCACTCCATGCAGCTTGCAGGATCTCAGTTCCCTGACCAGGGATTGAACCCGGTCCACGGCAGTGAAAGCCCGGAATCCTAACCACTAGGCCACCAGAACTCCCCTAGCAGTTCTTATATGTTAAGGAAGCTTACCATATGGTTATGAAATGTGTAGTAAATATTTTTTCCCGATTTGTCATTTCTCTAAACTCTTACGATTACTGACCACTAACGTTTATTGAGGATTTGCTACATGTCTGGCTTTGGTTCTTTAAACACACCATCTCTGTTCAACCTTATTGACACCATTTTTCATCTCTAAATACTCTAACACACATTTTCCTACATAATATAATGCCATTTTCACACCTAACAAAATATACAGTCATTCTTCAGTATCATCTTACACCAAAGCGAATGTTAACATTTCCCTGAGTCTCTGAAATATCTGTTCAGAGTTGGTTTAGAGCAGTGCTGGCCAATAGCACTTTCTCTGATGATGAGAATGTGTTTTCCCATATAGTAGTCACTAGCTACATGTGGCTGTTGAGCCCTTAAAATGTTTCCTGTGAGACTGAGGAACTGAATTCTTCACTGTATTTTATTTTACTTTCTTTAAGTTTTAATAGCCACATGGAAAATTACAGGCCAATATCCCTGATGAAGCTAGATGCAAAAACTCTCAACAAAATATTAGCAAATCAGGGACTTCCTGGCAGTCCAGTGGTTAAGACTCTGAGCTTCCACTGCAGGGACTAGGGTCTGACCCCTGGTCAGAGAACCAAGATCCTGCATGCCCTGTGGCTCGGCCAAAAAAAAAAAAAAAAATTAGCAAATCAAATTCAACAATACATTAAAGGGCTCATACCCCATGATCAAGTGGGATTTATTCTAGGGATGCAAAGAGGTTCCACACCTGTAAATTAATCAGTGTGATAAACCACATTAACAAAATGAAGGATAGAAATCATGTGATCATCTCAATAGATGCAGAAAAAATATCTGACAAAATTCAATATCCTTTCCTGATAAAAACTCTCAGCAAACTGCTATTCAGAGGAAATGTACTTAATGTAACAAAGGCCATATATGAGGAGCCCACAACTAACATCATACTCAACACTGAAAGTTTTTCCTCTAAAATTAGGAAAAAGACAAGGGTGCCCACTCTCACTACTTCTATTCAACATAGCACTGGAAGTCCTAGCCAGAGCAGTTAGGCAAGAAAAAGAAATAAAAGGCATCCCCTCCCGTAAAAATAGCCACACAGGACTAGCAATTACCATATAAGACAGTGCAGATGTAGAATATGACTTCCTCACCCAAATACATCTCACCTGTACTCACTTTCTCCATTATTCCCCTCCCACTTGGCCCTCAGCCTTTTGCAGTGTGACATCTGCCCCCCGGCAAATTGCCATGAACCCAGGTCTCACCCCAGCCCCGCTTCTCCCCAGATTCTATCATACCTTCATTGGTTCATGCAAAGCCCTCACCAGTTTAATTTCTGTCCCCTCCATCCCAGATCCCCAATTCCTTGCCCTTCCCAAACCTTTGCCAGCATCCCTAAGGCATTTGCTACGTGTTCTTAAGATGGTAGATAGTCTTAAATAATAGGATGTATCATTTTGTGTGTTTATACTTTTACTTTATATGCTTATACAAGTATGCTGTAATTTGCAAAATGACATTGTGTACTAGATCTCCATCTGTATCCTTTTCAGTGATACATTGTGGGATTTTTTGTTTATTTTGTTTTTACTTTTTTTTTCTTTTTTTTAACCAGATTGAAAGCATTTATTAACTTCTTTCCTTCAGCCTCCTCCCAACAAAAAGTTGTCTTTCCAGAGTTGGGGGGACGGGGAATAGGTTGACACAGGTTCATGTAGATATGCATACACCCCAAGTATTTTCTCTAAAAGCCCAATTATTTAGGGCATTGTCTCTCAGATCTTTGTTATTTTTAAATCTCAGTCCATTCCTTTCTTTTACAAATCTTCTTTTCAGTGCCTCCAGAAATCTTCCATGCGTGAAGATTGTCTTCATGCATCAGATTCATGGATATATTTGCACAGTGTTTATATATCAAACATAAATAAATAAATAAATATATTTCTTTTACCCTACTGTGTACATAGTTTGAAAAGTTAGAAGAACCACCCTGGGATTCCCTGGTGGCGCAGTGGTTAAGAATCCACCTGCCAATGCAGGGCACATGGGTTCAAGTCCTGGTCCGGGAAGATCCCACATGCCTCGGAGCAACTAAGCCCATGTGCCACAACTACTAAGCCTGCGCTCTAGAGCCCGCGAGCCACAACTACTGAGCCCACGTGCCACAACTACTGAAGCCCGCGCGCCTAGAGCCCACGCTCTGCAACAAGAGAAGCCACCGCAATGAGAAGCCCGCTCACCGCAATGAAGAGTAGCCCCCGCTCACCACAACTAGAGAAAGCCCGCACATAGCAACAAAGACCCAACACAGCCAAAAATAAATAAATTTTAAAAATTTAAAAAAAAGAAGAAGAACCAGCCTGCTAATCATTCACTACACCTCATGTTTAATAAGCAGAAATGCACAGGCTTTTAAGATGAATTTCCAGCATAACAGAAGGATATCTTGTTTGCATTTCAATGCACCAAGTGTCAGATTCTTATTTCATTCTCACTGGCACATTAATGGATGGCTCTTAATTTCTTTTTTTCTCTCTTTTAGCAAAACTCCATGAAGACCTCTCACTCTTGGGTCAGGAGCAAGGTTGCCTTATTTTAAAATGCTATAGTGTCTGAGTTTCACTGCAACAGCATCACATTTTTTAAGAGCTACTTTGTTGCTTTCACTGTTAGGTTAGTACTCTATCACTCAGCGTTCTTATTTCATCTTTCTAGTCCCTGAGGGATGGACACCTACATTGCTTCCAACTTCCTGCTTCAATGAGCATTCTTATCTGGTGCAAAACTCAGTGAATATAAAAACTTGGAAGAGAATTACCAAAGTTGTAGTTCTCTCTCAATTTAACAGGGATCCAATAACTGGCTTAAACAAGAGAGAATGTTTGTCTCTGCTGGCAGACAGCCTGGGGACCCTGGTCCTTCTGTCGGTTGCTCCACCATCCTCCAGGGCAGTATCTCCAAGGACATTTGGCTGTGTCTGGAGACATCCTCGTTGTCACACCTGGCAAAGGGAGGGGTTGGGGAGGTTGTGTGCTCCTGGCATGTAGTGAGTGGTGGCCAGGTATGCTGCTCACTACTCTACAGTGCACAGAATAGCCCCCTGCGACAAAGAACAATTTGGCCTCAAATGTCAATGATGTCGCCTGCCCTACAATAGTCCCCACTCTTTTATTTTTTTCTTTTTTGGCCGCACTGCGAGGCATGCAGGACCTTAGTTCCCCGACCAGGGATGGAACCTGTGCCCTCTGCAGTGGGAGCGTGGAGTCTTAAGCACTGGATCACCAGGGAAGTCCCCCACTCCTTTTTGTCATGACTGACGCGTTGAAGACACCAGGACAGTTGTCCTGTAGCACACGCCACCCTTGGGGTTTGTCAGTTGCTTCCTGATGTCATTTAACTTGTTCCTCTACGCTTCCCATTTCCTGCAAACTGGATGTTAGGTCAAGAGACCTGATCAGAGTCAAGTTTAACATTTTGGCAAGATGTGTCCCAGGGGAAGCTATGAACTTCCATTGGTATCACATCAGGAGGCCCCGGAGGCCCAAGGGTTCCTGTACTGTGATGCTCAGCTTCACTGCAGCTAACACTGGTGACAGTCTGGCCTCTGTGATGAAGTCTGCATCCCTACACCTAGTGAACCCTGGGCGTATCTTGCTCCCCAACATCTTCTCACCCGATGTTTGAGAACACCCATCGATGAATACTGCCCAAATCAATTATTTCATTGGCTTCTGCAAAATGGTGATTGTTCTAATTCTCTCATTCCTTCCAGTTTTTTTGGCCATGCCACACAGCTTGCGGGATCTTAGTTTCCCAAGCAGGGATGGGGCCAGGGATCAAACCCAGGCCCCCTACAGTGGAAGCGCGAAGTCCTAACCGCTGGATCGCCAGGGAATTCTCTCCTTCCACATTTTTTAGCTGGCATTCTTAGACTGTTTGGTGACCATGAAAAGTTACTACTGGGAAGGCAAGATCGTGCTTAATTCCTTACTTTTAATTACCAACATTTTCGGAAAGGAGTTGGTTGAGAGCTACTTCCAATGGGTTAATAAGTGTGTGTGTGTTTTAACTTTCAAATCGAGGTATAACATACATAAAGTGCACAGATCTTAAAGGGAGAGCTCAGGGAATTTTTACAGCTATATACCTGTGCAACCACCACCAGATAAAAATATAGAGCATTTCTAATCCCACACTGCCTTCCCTGCCATTAAGTTTTATAATGAGTAATTTTAATTGAAGAAATGATTTCCAGGCTTGATTGTACCAATCTTGGGGGTTCAAGGACTTCAGGAAGGTGGGGAAATGGGTGAGAAGTAAAAATAGGGCTTCTTGGCACTCCCCCACCCAACATGGCTGGCTCTGGCACCCAAACCTGTCTCACAGAAGTAGCTGCAACGGTCGAGCGACTTGTTTTGCCAGTCAGGGTTTATCTCGGGCACCTTCTGCCTGGAAGTCTCATTAATTCTTGGGGCTCAGCTAGTATTTCCAAGCAGACGGGGACTGCCCCTTCTAGTCTTCCATCGAGGGTCACACCCAGGGGCAGAAAAGCACACTGAAAAGTCCCAGAGAAGGAGACAGGCTGTCTGGGTTCTGCTGCCTTCAGTTACATGATCCTAGAGGAGGTACTTTCCCTTCTGAGCCTTTGTTTGCTTACCTGTCAAGTGGGGGGAATATTCTGCTTTGCTGGGTTCTTGGGAGGATTTCGGCAGAATCATCAGACTACCTTTACATTTCTGACCTCACCTGTTGGCACGTTCCTCTTTGCTAATTCCACCCCTGCCAGATGTCTGTTCCAGTCCCCAGGCCTTTGCTTCTGCAGTTCCCTCCACCTCCGTTTTGTGGGGCTTGCCTGCTTTCTACAACTCAGGCGCAGTTCGAAGTAGCCCCTCCTCAGGTTACGTGGGCTACAGCGGTCTCTCTTATCACGCACACTCTAATGTTGCCTTTTTTTTTTTTAAAGAGTCTTTGTTGTTGTTGTTTTCTAAATTGAAGTATAGTTGATTTACAATATTGTGTTAGTTTCAGGTGTAGAGCAAAGTTATTCATATATATATATATATATATATATATATATATATATATATATATATA